>NC_138301.1:40860000-41235000 GCF_965601325.2 Salmo salar | reverse complement strand
CAGGCAGAAACGTTGTAGAGAAGATCAGTGTTCAGAACCAAATTACATTTTCGGGCATCTGTCTTCGTGGGCCGGTCTCCATTGCATGTAAATGGAAAACCATTTTGCACTGCCTTCTCCTTTATGGCCTTTGTCTCCCGCCAGAGAGTTATTTTCTCATCCTCTAATAGATTTCTTTAATAAAGATGAAGATGTTTTATGCCTGTCTTTCTCATGATGGATTACTGGGCACTCATTCCTATTTCTCTGATTTGAGTTCTCTGTTGTGGTGTATAGGACTGTCTTTACTGTTGTTGTGCTGTAAAGGACTGTCTTTACTGTTGTTGTGGTGTATAGGACTGTCTTTACTGTGTTGGCGGTGTATAGGACTGTTGTGGTGTATAGGACTGTCTTTACTGTTGTTGTGGTGTATAGGACTGTCTTTACTGTTGTTGTGGTGTATAGGACTGTCTTTACTGTCGTTGTGGTGTATAGGACTGTTGTGGTGTATAGGATTGTCTTTACTGTTGTTGTGGTGTATAGGACTGTTGTTTACTGTTGTTGTGGTGTATAGGACTGTTGTGGTGTATAGGACTGTATTTACTGTTGTGTGGTGTATGGGACTGTTGTGGTGTATAGGACTGTCTTTACTGTTGTTGTGGTGTATAGGACTGTCTTTACTGTGTTGGCGGTGTATAGGACTGTTGTGGTGTATAGGACTGTCTTTACTGTTGTTGTGGTGTATAGGACTGTTGTTTACTGTTGTTGTGGTGTATAGGACTGTTGTGGTGTATAGGACTGTCTTTACTGTTGTTGTGGTGTATTTTACTGCTGTGGTGTATAGACTGTTGTTGTGATGAATAGGACTGTTGTTTACTGTTGTTGTGGTGTATAGGACTGTCTTTACTGTTGTTGTGGTGTATAGGACTGTTGTTTACTGTTGTTGTGGTGTATAGGACTGTTGTGGTGTATAGGACTGTATTTACTGTTGTGTGGTGTATGGGACTGTTGTGGTGTATAGGACTGTCTTTACTGTTGTTGTGGTGTATAGGACTGTCTTTACTGTGTTGGCGGTGTATAGGACTGTTGTGGTGTATAGGACTGTCTTTACTGTTGTTGTGGTGTATAGGACTGTTGTTTACTGTTGTTGTGGTGTATAGGACTGTTGTGGTGTATAGGACTGTCTTTACTGTTGTTGTGGTGTATTTTACTGCTGTGGTGTATAGACTGTTGTTGTGATGAATAGGACTGTTGTTTACTGTTGTTGTGGTGTATAGGACTGTCTTTACTGTTGTTGTGGTGTATAGGACTGTTGTTTACTGTTGTTGTGGTGTATAGGACTGTTGTTTACTGTTGTTGTGGTGTATAGGACTGTCTTTACTGTTGTTGTGGTGTATAGGACGGTCTTTACTGTTGTTGTGGTGTATAGGACTGTTGTTTACTGTTGTTGTGGTGTATAGGACTGTCTTTACTGTTGTTGTGGTGTATAGGACTGTCTTTACTGTTGTTGTGGTGTATAGGACTGTTGTTTACTGTTGTTGTGGTGTATAGGACTGTTGTTTACTGTTGTTGTGGTGTATAGGACGGTCTTTACTATTGTGTGGTGTATAGGACTGTCTTTACTGTTGTTGTGGTGTATGGGACTGTCTTTACTGTTGTTGTGGTGTATGGGACTGTCTTTACTGTTGTTGTGGTGTATGGGACTGTCTTTACTGTTGATGTGGTGTATGGGACTGTATTTACTGTCGTTGGGGTGTATAGGACGGTCTTTACTATTGTGTGGTGTATAGGACTGTCTTTACTGTTGTTGTGGTGTATGGGACTGTCTTTACTGTTGTTGGGGTGTATAGGACTGTCTTTACTGTTGTTGTGGTATATAGGACTGTCTTTAATGTTGTTGTGGTATATAGGACTGTTGTTGTGGTGTATAGTACTGTTGTTTACTGTTGTGGTGTATAGACTGTTGTTGTGGTGTATAGGACTGTTTTTTACTGTTGTTGTGGTGTATAGGACTGTCTTTACTGTTGTTGTGGTGTATAGGACTGTCTTTACTGTGTTGGCGGTGTATAGGACTGTTGTGGTGTATAGGATTGTCTTTACTGTTGTTGTGGTGTATAGGACTGTTGTTTACTGTTGTTGTGGTGTATAGGACTGTTGTGGTGTATAGGACTGTATTTACTGTTGTGTGGTGTATGGGACTGTTGTGGTGTATAGGACTGTCTTTACTGTTGTTGTGGTGTATAGGACTGTCTTTACTGTGTTGGCGGTGTATAGGACTGTTGTGGTGTATAGGACTGTCTTTACTGTTGTTGTGGTGTATAGGACTGTTGTTTACTGTTGTTGTGGTGTATAGGACTGTTGTGGTGTATAGGACTGTCTTTACTGTTGTTGTGGTGTATTTTACTGCTGTGGTGTATAGACTGTTGTTGTGATGAATAGGACTGTTGTTTACTGTTGTTGTGGTGTATAGGACTGTCTTTACTGTTGTTGTGGTGTATAGGACTGTTGTTTACTGTTGTTGTGGTGTATAGGACTGTTGTTTACTGTTGTTGTGGTGTATAGGACTGTCTTTACTGTTGTTGTGGTGTATAGGACTGTTGTTGTGATGAATAGGACTGTTGTTTACTGTTGTTGTGGTGTATAGGACTGTCTTTACTGTTGTTGTGGTGTATAGGACTGTCTTTACTGTTGTTGTGGTGTATAGGACTGTTGTTTACTGTTGTTGTGGTGTATAGGACTGTTGTTTACTGTTGTTGTGGTGTATAGGACGGTCTTTACTATTGTGTGGTGTATAGGACTGTCTTTACTGTTGTTGTGGTGTATGGGACTGTCTTTACTGTTGTTGTGGTGTATGGGACTGTCTTTACTGTTGTTGTGGTGTATGGGACTGTCTTTACTGTTGATGTGGTGTATGGGACTGTATTTACTGTCGTTGGGGTGTATAGGACGGTCTTTACTATTGTGTGGTGTATAGGACTGTCTTTACTGTTGTTGTGGTGTATGGGACTGTCTTTACTGTTGTTGGGGTGTATAGGACTGTCTTTACTGTTGTTGTGGTATATAGGACTGTCTTTAATGTTGTTGTGGTATATAGGACTGTTTTTTACTGTTGTTGTGGTGTATAGGACTGTCTTTACTGTTGTTGTTGTGTATAGGACTGTTTTTTACTGTTGTGGTGTATAGACTGTTGTTGTGGTGTATAGGACTGTTTTTTACTGTTGTTGTGGTGTATAGGACTGTTTTTTACTGTTGTTGTGGTGTATAGGACTGTCTTTACTGTTGTTGTTGTGTATAGGACTGTTGTGGTGTATAGGACTGTCTTTACTGTTGTTGTTGTGTATAGGACTGTTGTGGTGTATAGGACTGTCTTTACTGTTGTTGTGGTGTATAGGACTGTCTTTACTGTTGTTGTGGTGTATAGTACTGTCTTTGCTGTTGTTGTGGAGTATACAGTAAGACTGTCTTTACTGTTGTTGTGGAGTATAGGACTGTTGTTGTGGTGTATAGTACTGTCTTTACTGTTGTTGTGGTGTATAAGACTGTCTTTACTGTTGTTGTGGTGTATAGGATTGTTGGGGTGTATAGGACTGTTGTTGTGGTGTATAGGACTGTTGTAGTGTATAGGATTGTCTTTACTGTTGTTGTGGTGTATAGGACTCTGTCTTTCATATCTTTATACCCTCTGAAAATTATCTCTCTAGCTCTAACTTTTGTTTCTCTCTCTCTCCCTCTCTCTCTCTCTCTCTCAATCCCTCCCATTTATCTCCCTCTCTTTCTCTCCTCTTTCATGTTCCTACACAGGCATCTTCAAGAGCACCTGCTACATCGATGTGCGCTGGTTTCCCTTTGATCTCCAGAGGTGTGACCTGAAATTTGGCTCTTGGACATATGGGGGCTGGTCTCTGGACCTACAGATGATCGAGGCAGATATCACAGGTTACATCCCCAACGGAGAGTGGGACCTAGTGGGTAAGAATTAGTGGCTGGCCAGTATTGGACAAGATATTGTCACCACAAAACCTGGGTTCTGATGGCAAGGTTGTTTGGAAGACTGTGCTGCCAGTCCTGTATGGGCCATATACCGGTTTTCTTCTTACAGTATGTGTTTTGGATAAAAGTGTCTAAATTACAATATTACATAAAATTGTTATTACAATAACTGTTTTGAACAAGCATGGAAGTTTGGGATAACTCACAAATATACCCAGACTATTATATCTTTATTTTGAGTTTAACTTTCAAACTCGATGGTCAAACTATAAAAGCTTGGTCCTGTATGTACGAGTGATCACATTCAAATAAAGTAGGATAATTAATTCAAAAGGCTTTTCCTCAGCAGTACAGATCTTTAGTGAAATTGGCTTCTACAGAATCCCTGGCAAATTGACTAATGTATTTACAAGAGAGGGATTGTAATGAAATGCCATCCCAGTGCTGGCAGCCAGTGGTAGGCTTTACTCATTTCAATATAGTTTTTCTTGCATGTTGGACTGCTTATAAAGAAAAATGGCAGACACTATTACTGCAATGGGGAACTGATGAAAACTAACAGGACCATTTGATTCAGGGTCAAACTCTCAACACCCTTAACTTACAAAGGTTTCCTTATTGTGAAACACCATTAATTTGCCTGGGGGAAAAAAAGACATCCATTACTGTGAATCATTTCAGTACAACCCAAATTGAGTCCTCAAACTGTAATTGACTTCCTATATTGTTGTCTTCCTGGTGTATGATACAGAGGTGCCGGGGCGCAGAAACGAGCGCTTCTACAACTGTTGTAAGGAGCCTTACCCTGATGTAACCTTTACTGTGGTGATGCGTAGACGTACCCTCTACTATGGCCTCAACCTCCTCATCCCATGTGTTCTCATCTCCACCTTGGCCCTGCTCGTCTTCCTGCTGCCTGCAGACTCTGGGGAGAAGATATCACTGGGTCAGCTCCGTGGGTGGGTGGGTGGGTGGGTGGATTACTACTATTGGACATTAAACATAAATAGGTTATTAAATCAACAACTGTAAATAGGGGTGTGGGGTTGTTCTCGTTGTGACAAATTCTAAAATGAAAGTACAAGCATCATGATATTCATTGATGTCAATGGGAGATTTGTGTGGCAATTAAGCGTATATTTCAAGCTAGGATCAACCTACATGCCAGGCAAGACACCCTATACTTCTCACAAGGTAATGCACTTATTATTATTATTATTATGAGTTTATAACTCAGTATTCACTCAATACTCACTGAGGGAAACCAGCCAGTTGGAAAAAATATTCATGAAAAGCTCCAGCAGTTGGTCATCAAGAAAATTCTTATGAACCTCTCAGAAGTCAGGCTTCAGTCTCCAGATTACTCTGATTTATCATTCAGTGCTAAGAGAATCATATTGAAAATCCTATTTCCATCTCTCAGAACCTGGCTGAGTGCTGACTGCTGGCTTCGAGCTGTAAAAGGCATCAAGGCATGCCGGGCGATTTATGTATGTCTACACGTCTCGTTGGAAAGATTAGGAGCCTGCAATGGAGATGGTTTCCTTAATTAACCCAGTGTTTCTCCAAAAGAGCTGTGTGTGTGTGTGTGTGTGTGTGTGTGTGTGTGGCAGCTGTTTGGATGTCTGGAGGGGTGATGGAGAAAGCAGGAAATGTATTTGATGTAGTCAGTCAAACTTCAAACGAAGAAAAAGACATCTTTCTGTAATGTATACGATTTAATACTGCCATGTTGTTTTTAGTACAGTATTTACACACTATGCAACATGAAAGATTTATGAATCAAACTTAGTTGAAAGTGTGACCATCACAAAACACCTGCCTTTATGATCAAGACTTACTGTATCAACCAACCAACACCATTATCTGTCAGCCTTTTTAGAAGTGATCAATGCACAACAGAAGATGTATTCAGATTCAGTTCCTTCTGAGGAAACTGCCGTGGCTGACTTGAACAGAGACTGGGACTGTTGATCAGGGGAAAGAGAGACATGAATATCCAGGCAGGGTCAACACTGCTGTTATCTTTATGGTCCTTGGGTGTGCAGTGAACACACCTGCCAACAATATCTTGTGTCTCAAATGGAACCCTATTCCCTTAATGGTGCACTACTTTTGACCAGAGCCCTATGGGTAAAAGGGTTCCATTTGGGACATACCTGACATCCCTGACAGTGAGTCACAGGTCAAGCCTCTACGATCAATAGCTGTCGGAAATTAAATCAGCGAGCTGTCTGCTCAGTTTAAGTCTTATTTTAGACATGCCTGGCTGATGTTTTTTATTTAGCGAGGAGAATTGTGCTTCAATCTGAATTGTGCTTCAATCATCGAGTGAGTCATGGCCGTTAATAATTATATTTCTACTGTCTTTAGTTTTTAGTCTTAGTTATTTTATTTTCTTAGTTCAGCCATGCTCAGACTCTGGGTGGATTAGATAGAGATATTTTCAACATTTCCCTTTTGTAATGTGTCAATTGATAACCTATATGCCATTCAGCAGATGCTTTCATCCAAAGCGATTTACAGTCATGCATACATAGATTGTTTACGTATGGGTGGTGCCGAGAATCAAACCCAATATCCTTGCGTTGCAAGCGCCATGCTCTACCAACTGAGCTGCAGAGGACCTACTGCAGAGGACCTACTGCAGAGGACCTACTGCAGAGGACCTACTGCAGAGGACCTACTTAGGATATACGGCTACTATTTGTCTAAGATTGAAATAATTTAGCTACCAAGCACCTTATTTACTGAGTTATTACCTGGCTGGCAGTTTGTTACCTGGCTGACAAGTTTGACATTTGGGAAAAGTAGCTGTTGCTATGGTTATTGTCAGGAACACACAGAAGAGAAGTTCCTAGCAAGTGAAAGGTGAGCCAGTGTGCTTTGAGATACCCAGGAATTGACACCTAATCACTTAGAGATATTCAGCCCCCTTCTATCCCTGGAATTCAGTGTCTTAGAGACCCAGCCAGCTCATTAGCAAGCTTCAGGGGGGATTGCCTTAAATCTCCACCCACAGGTGTTTGATGTCGTTCCCACATTTCCACTCGAACCCTGTAAGCCTCAAGGCAGTATGATGATGAACCACAATAGTAGATGTTGCTATTTCAGATCCCTTTGTCATTGTAGGCTGAAACCCAGTGAAGCAGCACTGGATTCTGACAAAAGCAGGAAACGGAAGACTGTGTAAATTAGCATAATAATAAAACAGAATACTGTTTGATTACATGGATGGGATAAACAATAGAACACAGCACAGTGAAATGCAGACAAGAATAGAACAGAATACAATACCACTCAATATACCTTGGTGAAATCCATTGGGTACACAGGGATAATATGCTGCATTGTGACACAATACAGCAGATGATTCCACCTGAATAAATTAGAGATTGGTATTCATAGCAAGCTATTTTGTTAAATGTGCAAAATAATGGTAGGCCTATGTGTAAAATGGTGTTTGTTAAAATGTGTAATGTCTGTTTAACCCCTTCCTGAGTGCTAACTAATTTATGTTTTGTTCCAGGGATAACAGTGCTGCTCTCACTGACCGTCTTCATGTTGCTGGTTGCAGAGATCATGCCTGCAACCTCTGACTCAGTACCTCTAATCGGTAAGATTGTCTATTTTTAAATTGGAAATTACAATTGTAATGGCTGTCATTTTGAAAAGGCCAACAGTATAATTTAATCATCTTCAGGAGAGGAAGAGCTATTGGAGGCTTGGAAGTGACTTAGTGTAAATTCCGAATCTCTGTATTTATCAAACCACTCAAATTGGTGGGGGGCTATTTCTCAACCTGAAAGATATTGATTCGGAAGAGTGACAAGTGAGAACCTCTCATTGAGATAAAATTATGCCCATTTCAGTAACTTATGGTATGGGGAGTTATGTCATTTAGCCACTAGTCCTCTGTCCACATTCATCTCTTTTCCTCTACGTCCTCTCTTTCTCTCTATCTTTCTCTCTCTCTCTCTCTTGCTCTCTGTATTGTAGCTCAGTACTTTGCCACCACCATGGTCATTGTGGGTCTCTCTGTGATCGCTACGGTTCTGGTCTTACAATATCACCATCACGATCCTGATGGAAGCAAGATGCCTAAGTGGGTGAGTGTATTTTTACACAAACCCATTATCTGAAATTACAATGAAATCTTATTAGTTACTCACTATTTCTACATCTGGACTCCCATTGTTGTGATTCTGCCAAAGAAAGCCTTTCAGTTGTAGAGTGCTTTATAATAGGTCTCAAAACCCTTTGCCTGGTAAGGGGGAAGTCATTCACTGACAATGTGTAGCACCAATCTGAGTGATGCCCAGCAGCCATTTTGTGCTAGAACATTGGCTATCATAGTGGAGGGCTGAGGAAGACATTTGGACAATTAGAAGCAGGGGAGGATTAGGCAGCCATGATAGCGTGAGGGGCCAGGGAACACTGTTGCCGTGCGATCGTCACCGCTGACCACTGAGTGTCAGAACACCTCATTCAAAGGAATCATGCAGGGAGGATTTGAGCAAAAGTTTCATATTCTCTCTCTTAGTATCTCCAGTCAGTACACTGCCCTGCACAGTACATTCATTCTGGTTTTCCTCTCTGATTGTGTGAAGACTCGGGTGATTCTGCTCAACTGGTGCGCCTGGTTCCTGCGTATGAAGCGGCCCGGTGAGGACCGTGTACGCCTGGCCTGCCACAACAAGCATCCCCGTGGGAGCCTCATCAGCATGGACCTGAACGCCAGCGCCTCGGCCCCCCACTCCACCAACGGCAACATGCTGTACATCGGCCTGGAGAGCATGCACTACGCTACAGCTGCCACCTCCCCCGACTCCGGGGTGCTGTGCGGCCGTCTGGTGTGTGGTGGGGGGGAGGACGAGGTGCTCTTGCCCACGCGGCCCACCTCTTCGGCGGGGAGCCTGGAGCCCGATCTGGCCAAGATCCTGGATGAGGTGCGCTACATCGCCAAGCGTTTCCGTGACCAAGATGAGGATGAGTTGGTGTGCAACGAGTGGAAGTTTGCTGCGTCAGTGATCGACCGGCTCTGTCTCATGGCCTTCTCTCTCTTCACCATCCTCTGCACCATCGGTATCCTCATGTCGGCACCTAACTTTGTAGAAGCCATTTCCAAAGACTTCTTTACCTGAGAGCTTGAAACGTTCACATGCTTTAGCCAATAAATACACTACATTGTTTTTGAAATCTTATGATTGCATAATCACATTACATGACACATAGATTACTTATATCAAATGATTGAATATTTGTCTGTGATATAGAGAGAGAATACATTATGTCTGCATAAATATTCAATTTACAAGATGTACAGTTTTTTCACATTCAACTATTTCCCTGCAGGATGCTGCAGGATGTCATCTGGTGGAAAATCGTGTTGTATGTAACTGGCTTAAAGGAATCTAGGCCTTAGATGTTACAGCCAACAAACACAGAAGAGTTAATAGCCATGCCTTGTATAGCTTTATAAATACCAAGGTTACTTCAATTGAATCCAATGTGTTTTTGTCCACTTAAGTAATTGCTTATTGGCTACTCTTTTATAACGCACTCAGTTCAAAACGTTTCAAAAGTTTTCTCTTATGTGGTCTAAAGAAAGATTGATGGATACCTTTGGGTTCAAGGTTTCTGTCAAAGTTATTGTTGGATTTGTGTTTGTAGATCATGTGGTGATATGTAGTGTGTAGTTTTCTGTGATTTGAAAATATCCATCACAAAAACACATTTTTGAGTTTCGGCAACTTTATTGCATCATCATCATCATCATCATCATTATGTCTACAAGAACAAAACACAATACTCCATCAGAATTATGTTTGCACCTGTACATTTAAAAAAAACGAAAACTGATTTAATTGCCTTTTTGTTTATTTACTGATCATTTCCATACGTCGTAGTGCTTGGGCTTATAAAGCATCCCTAGAAGATTTGTAACAGGTGCAGCATGTCCTCCATCAGCCTGGTCTCATAGACTAGACGTAACATAGTAAATATAAATCCGGGACTCTCAAATTAGTATATTTTATGTTTGGTATGGTTACATAAGACAGAAGGTTACTTAAGGCAAAAACAAAAGGAGGGTGGTTGGACGGGGTAGATGGGTAGACGTATAATGCGAATGTCTAACAACGCAAAGATTGAATGTTCAAATCTCATTATGGACAACTTTAAAATTGTAGCTAATTAGCAACTTTTCAACTACTTGCTACTTTTTAACAACTTTGTAACTACTTAGCATGTTAGCTAACTCTAACCTTAACCCCTAACCCCTAGCCTAGCTAACGTTAGCCACAATAAATTGGAATTCGTAACACATTATACATTTTTGAAAATTCGTAACACACTGTACGTTCAGCAGATTCGTAACATATCATGCGAATTGTAATTTGTAACATAGCATACGAAATGGATGATGGACATCCACAAATTAATACAAACCATACGAAACGTAACATATCATACTAAATCAAGTGTCTTGGATTTACGTAAATAATAATATGAAATGCTCTGTGACCAGGTGGCCTCCATTCATGACATTCTCACTAAAGTGTTTGTTACCACTTGTTTTTTTATTTTATTTTTTTTAACAGTTTTACTGTAGATGCTGTACATGGAATTTGAGGACTGATTATGTCAGCGCATACTCCCTCTGTAAAACACATGAATGGAATTTAACCTGTTTTGATTTAACCTGTTTTTATTCTATTATCAAGTATGTGTGCTAATTTAACCTGTTTTTATTCTATTATCAAGTATGTGTGCTATATACAGTATATGTTTTGTGGACTCTCACAAATAAATGTATTTTTCTAGATGTGAACTACAATGTATCTTGATTTAATTACAATTTCGTTATCATTTACTGAATATGTGTAAAGTGGGATATTTACGCAGTATATTACAGTTAATATTGCTATACTTTCAGCGCTTCAGTTCATCAATAAGAGCATACACTTTATTACAGTATCACCTACATAACATATAATGTCCATATTGTCTTCAAACAGCAAGAGCAATCCTGATATGGTGATCCCTCAGAAATGTAGTCATTGTTTATATGGGTATTCAAGAGCAGAAATAATGATCAGTAAGATATACATTTACTTTATAATGACTTGATCTCCCATTTTAGGCTAATATTACAATGTTATGATTATGAATAGATAAAGCTGTTGGCAATCTACTTTTTGCAGTATATAGGATGGAAACATATTGCTATAAGGCTGTTGTTATTTACTATTGCAATCCATTTTAAGAATCAGACTAAGCATAATGATTCTGAAATACAGCTCTTAAATGCCATTGTTTAAATGCCATTGGGATGTCATTTGTAGCCAGCAGCACAGTAATTATTACATATAATTAGTACTGACACCTATTTCAGTCCAAGTCAAGCACAGCAGATAGTCAAGATTTCACTTGGAGCTCATTCAACAGAGCCATTATGCTAAAAAGGAAACTAAGTGGATTGTGCTAAATATTTGCTGAGTGTGACAAACCACCGACACCCATTTCTTAAATAAATCTTTGTTATCAAAAGAGCATTTGAGCACTGGATAATTTAATGCTGCAGTAATGGATAGGTATATTCCACTTAGTATTTTGGCAACCCTTTCCATAATCATACTGGCAGTATGATGTTGAACAAATCAGACTTGAGGTATTGGAACTATGGCTCATAAAAGGCATTGTAAAGAGTATTTGGTATCTACTATATAACAATGATGCGCCTATAAAGTTTTATTCTCCCTGCAAGTACAATGAAGTTGAAATTTTGTCTATTGATTTCAGATTGAGGCCTAGGTGGGTCTACGACTAACAGACTTCTGAAAAAATCTTTCTGATTAGGGCATTTATATAGGCCTAGTTGCTTACTGTATAAACATTTGTAAAGGCTGATTTTTAAAATTACATTATTTGTGGCTATTTGATGTTCTCCGGTTAACTTTAGATGAGCTAAACTTCTACATACGCTAGAAATGTGTATCTAACTACACCTAACTCAACTTTCAGGGAAAGTAGGCTATGCTTATTGCATAGTCTCCCTAGGCAGACGGGTTGCCTCCCAGGCTCCCACATGCCCTAGGTCTTGGATTGAGAATACCTATTGCATACATTTGATACCAGTTCACTGAGATGTTCATTCCATATAGATGTATAGAGGACTCTAGTGCCCAGAAGCCTGGTAATTCTCTCTTTCTCTCTTTCTTTCTTTCTCTCTCTCGGAGGACCTGAGCCCTAGGACCATGCCTCAGGACTACCTGGCATGATGACTCCTTGCTGTCCCCAGTCCACCTGGCCTTGCTGCTGCTCCAGTTTCAACTGTTCTGCCTGCAGCCATGGAACCCTGACCTGTTCACTGGACGTGCTACCTGTCCCAGACCTGCTGTTTTCAACTCTCTAGAGACAGCAGGAGCGGTAGAGATACTCTCAATGATAGGCTATGAAAAGCCAACTGACATTTACTCTTGAGGTTCTGACTTGTTGCACCCTCGACAACTACTGTGATTATTATTATTTGACCATGCTGGTCATTTATGAACATTTGAACATCTTGGCCATGTTCTGTTATAATCTCCACCCGGCACAGCCAGAAGAGGACTGGCCACCCCTCATTGCCTGGTTCCTCTCTAGGTTTCTTCCTAGGTTTTGGCCTTTCTAGGGAGTTTTTCCTAGCCACCGTGCTTCTACACCTGCATTACTTGCTGTTCGGGGTTTTCGGCTGGGTTTCTGTACAGCACTTTGAGATATCAGCTGATGTAAGACGGGCTATATAAATACATTTGATTTGATTTGGTTAAAAGTGGGCAGCGCCATTGAGGACTTTCAACCTTTTTAAGTAGTCAACTGGATGAGACTTCCTATGGGTTAAGGAAGGATCACATAATTCCATCCAGGTCATCAGGAGGGATCAGCCAAATAATTATACTCCTGAGCAAACATTTCATAGCTGCAGGTGGCACTAAATTGCCAACCTTGACTGTATACCTGTTGAGACAACACACTCCAGGTATGCACCCTTTCAGTTTATTTACCAACAGTTTATTTGCCCATGCTCTCACAGATGCCATAATGGGGCAGATACAATGTTGCAATCTCAATACATCTCTATAGTTCATTCTCACAGAGGTTTTGTCTATTCCTAAACTGCCACCTAGTGACTGTAATGCTGAATCAAGCTTATAGGCAGAAGAGGCACGAGACTTGCTGTAATAAAGGTGGGGTGGCTAAAACCTACATTGTTGTTGTACTGTATGATTGAAATGTTCACCTTCCGTGTGAATTGATTATATGCTGACATTTTATAATGCTTCGTATTGTATGAAGTCATTGACATAATTTTCTGTCAAAGTTGGGAGGAACCGTCAGTGTCTTTCAGTACACTGTTTCTGGTGGGAAGGGATTATTTGTTGCACTCTGCGTGCGCATTTGTTATGCAACCGGCTTACAACAGGAGTAGCTAACATCCTTATCTTGAAATTGCCATATTAAAGTTGTTTTAACTTTCATAATGTCGGATGCCTTGCTTCGATGGTGTGTGGACCAGTTGCACCACAACTTTGGCTTGGAGGCCAGTGAAGACATAGTCCAGTAAGTAGCTAACGTTAGCTAAATGTTGATTTAAAATAGTGAGCTAGCCATTGCTAGCTGTCTGTTTTTTGACAATTGCTCCTCTCTTTTTGAAGTTAATACAATTGTCAACGACATCATTATTACTATTAGGTCTGTGAACTCGTCAATCTTTCCAGTTCATTCAGCTAGCACGATATGTAGCCATTTGCACTTGCCTGCTAGCTAGCTAGCTTTTTCAGGTGGCCATATCTTAATGTCACGTCGTCAAAATCATGGTATAAGTTACTAAGCCAAAGCATGACTGACTGACTATGAGATGGACGTAAATCAAGGTTTACCAAAGTAGGCCTAACTGTCATAGGGCAACCTTTCAACAGCGAGCTCCACTATCTAGGCTAGCTATAAAAGCGTGTCATTTACATTCTTCTCACTCTCAACAGGTATATTCTGTCCATCGACAATGCGGACGAGATAGCGGAGTATGTTGGGGACCTCCTTCAGGGCACCGATGGAAGGAAGAAGCAGTTTATAGATGAACTCCTGGACAGGTGGCAGCGGTCTCAGACACTGACTCCTGACAGCACTGGCCTGTTCCCCATGAACTCTCTGTCAGGATCAGGTAGGATGCCTTCTTCCACTGCCACATTGGCACTGACCTGTTGCCACATTGGCACTGACCTGTTGCCACATTGACACTGACCTGTTGCCACATTGGCACTGAGCTGTTGTCTTATTGTTTGATATGTTTATTTTTAAAGTTATATATATTTTATAAATAGTTTTCTTGTCAGGCTATATGGTTCCTAATGCACAATGCCAACAGTACAATGAGTGTGAGTCTGAAGACTTGTAATGTCCATCCTGTCCTTGTTAAGTGACTTGTCCAAACACAGTAACAAGTACATGGATGAGAGGGAAAGCTAACCAGTATATGCTTCTCTAGATGCTCAAGACATATCCAAGGACACCCAGAAGAAATCCAAGCGCAAGGGTAGGAACAAGCAAGAGGTGATGGCTGTTAGCCAAGCAGAGCCTGAGCCTGAGGTGGTGAAAACTCCCATTGACCTAATGAAGGCCCAGGAGAGCGGCAGCACATCGTCACAGAAGAAGAAGAAGAAGAACACGTTTGTGAGCCTCTACAATAAAGAGGGCCAGGACAAGCTGGCTATCCTGCTGCCCGGGCGCCATTCCTGCGAATGTCTGGCCCAGAAGCACAACCTCATCAACAACTGCATGAGCTGTGGACGCATTGTGTGTGAGCAGGAGGGATCAGGGCCCTGCATCTTCTGCGGCAGCCTGGTGAGAAAACGACCCGTTTTAGATCACCTGACCTCTAACTTTATGCTTGTTTTATGTTTCCTCAGTAAGTTATTAGAATGCATGTTACTAATACAAATTAAATTTCGCCTCTTCCCCTGGTTTTGCATGTTCTTCTACGAATGAACCAGGTATGCACCAAAGAGGAGCAAGAGATTCTGCAACGAGACTCCAACAAAAGTCAGAAACTGCGCAAGAAACTTATGGGTGAGACAAGCCACCAGTATTATCTATCTACATTGCATATTAGAGTTGTTGAAGTCGGAAGTTTACGTTCACCTTAGCCAAATACATTTAAACTCAGTTTTTCACAATTCCTGACATTTAATCCTAGGAAAAATTCCTTGTCTTAGGTCAGTTAGGATCACCACTTTATTTTAAGAATGTGAAATGTCAGAATAATAATAGAGAGAATGATTTATTTCAGCTTGATGATGCCATCTATTTTGTGAAGTACACCTGTCCCTCCTGCAGCAAAGCACCCCCACAACATACTGCTGCCACCCCCGTGCTTCACGGTTGGGATGGTGTTCTTCGGCTTGCAAGCCTCCCCCTTTTTCCTCCAAACATAATGATGGTCATTATGGCCAAACAGTTCTATTTTTTTGTTTCATCAGACCAGAGGACATTTCTCCAAAAAGTACGATCTTTGTCCCCATGTGCAGTTGCAAACCGTAGTCTGGTTTTTTTATGGCGGTTTTGGAGCAGTGGCTTCTTCCTTGCTGAGCGACCTTTCAGGTTATGTCGATATAGGACTCGTTTTACTGTGGATATAGATACTTTTGTACCGGTTTCCTCCAGCATCTTCACAAGGTCCTTTGCTTTTCTTCTGGGATTGATTTGCACTTTTTGCACCAAAGTACGTTCATCTCTAGGAGACAGAATACGTCTCCTTCCTGAGCGGTATGACGGCTGCGTGGTCCCATGGTGTTTATACTTGCATACTATTGTTTGCACAGATGAACATGGTACCTTCAGGTGTTTGGAAATTGCTCCCAAGTTTGAACCAGACTTGTGGAGGTCTACAATTATTTTTCTGAGGTCTTGGCTGATTTCTTTTGATTTTCCCATGATGTCAAGCAAAGAGGCACTGAATTTTAAGGTAGGCCTTGAAATACATCAACAGGTACACCTCCAATTGACTCAAATGATGTCAATTAGCCTATCAGAAGCTTCTAAAGCCATGACATCATTTTCTGGAAGTTTCCAAGCTGTTTAAAGGCACAGTCAACTTAGTGTATGTAAGCTTCTGATCCACTGGAATTGTGATACATTGAATTTTAAGTGAAATTATCTGTCTGTAAACAATTGTTTGTGTCATGCACAAAGTAGATGTCCTAACCGACTTGCCAAAACTATAGTTTGTTAACAAGAAATTTGTGGAGTGATTGAAAAACGAGTTTTATTGACTCCAACCTAAGTGTATGTAAACTTCTGACTTCAACTGTATCTACATAGCATAGTAGAGAGTTGTTGAATTCTATGTAATGTCTGTGTGCCTGTCTGTGTCTCTCAGAGGGGGCATCGGAGAGGGGCTATCTTCCACACCAAGAGGCAAAGATGAAGGCAGGGTTAGAAAAGGCCCTTCAACATAAAGACAAACTGCTGGAATACGATAAGAACAGGTTGGGATGTAGTGTGCATGTAGCATTGATGTGATTTCACTCTCTCTGTTTAAAGTCAAATTCTTTATACTTTCTTCCTGATGCATTTGGAAGCTATGTCCTTTATATTTGGAGGCTATGTCCTTTATATTTGGAGGCTATGTCCTTTATATTTGGAGGCTATGTCCTTTATATTTGGAGGCTATGTCCTTTATATTTGGAGGCTATGTCCTTTATATTTGGAGGCTATGTCCTTTATATTTGGAGGCTATGTCCTTTATATTTGGAGGCTATGTCCTTTATATTTGGAGGCTATGTCCTTTATATTTGGAGGCTATGTCCTTTATATGCCGATGACAAGAGTGAGATTACCTTCATATCCCCTCCCCCTGTTTACATCGACAGTACGCGACGAACGCAGGTCCTGGATGACGAGTCAGACTACTTTGCCACTGACTCCAACCAGTGGTTGTCGCCTAGCGAGCGCGAGCACCTGAGGAAGAAGGAGGAGGAGCTACGGGAGCTTCGCCACGCCTCCAGGAAGGACAGGAAGATCACGCTGGACTTCACAGGCAGACAGGTGCTTGACGAGGGAGAGAATAACAGTCATTACTACAACAAGTGAGTGAATGACTTGAGAACATCTCAATTCACACCACAGGAGGTTGGTGGCACCTTAATTGGGGAGGACAGGCTCGTGGTAATGACTGGAGAACAATAGGTGGAATGGTATCAAACACATAGTTTCTGTGTTTTAATGCCATTCGCTTGGTTCCAGCCTTTATTGGGAGCCGTCCTCCCCTCAGCAGCCTCCACTAATTCACACCCTACTCCTCATATAGTTTACTACTGCACACCGGAGCACCATGGACTTGCTGATAGGACAACATGTTAGGTAGAGCAGAAACAGACTTAGTCCCAGGCTTAGTTCTGTGAGTGCTTGGGTTACATAAACAAGAGTAGGTTTTTAATACACCCTTCAGACATTCACAACACAGTGATGACCTCCATTTCTCCTGGTAATGTATCCACACTGTTACAGCTAGAGGGGTTCACGTGTGTGTAGTTTGAAACAAGGCATCTAAAAAGCATCGTAATGACCACACTCCTTGGTGTTTTTAGGTTTGACGAGACTGTCAAGGCCCTCAACACAGGCACCAAGGGGAAAGCTCCCCAACGCCCTGAGGGACCCGCGGGACGGCAGCACCTGAGAGAGCTGGTCAACCCCAACATCGTACAGGCTGCACCAAAGGTAGGACACACACACAGTATTTTCTCATGATGTTGTGGCGTGTCTATTTACCCTGGTAAATCCCTCTACAATTGCTAACATTTTGTCAACATAATTCTGTGAATCTCTACTCATATCTTTCTTTCCATGCATCTCCAGTGGGTGGACGTGGGTAGTGGCCCTCGGAGATCTCAGGATAAAGGGGTTGTTGGTACAGAGGGGGACGGCGCTGTAGGCCCAGAACGCTCCAGACTCCGGCTGCAGGACAGAGAGCTGCAGGAGATGGCAGATGGGGGCTGGTGCCTCAGCATGCACCAACCATGGGCCTCGCTACTGGTCAAAGGAATAAAGAGGTACAGAACACTCTAATGGGCCTCGCTATTGGTCAACAACATCCCTACTTGCCATGCTATTGGTCAAACGCATCCCTACTGGCCATGCTATTGGTCAAACGCATCTCTACTGGCCATGCTATGGGTCAAACGCATCTCTACTGGCCATGCTATGGGTCAAACGCATCTCTACTAGCCATGCTATGGGTCAAACGCATCTCTACTGGCCATGCTATGGGTCAAACGCATCTACTGGCCATGCTATGGGTCAAACGCATCCCTACTGGCCATGCTATGGGTCAAACGCATCTCTACTGGCCATGCTATGGGTCAAACGCATCTCTACTGGCCATGCTATGGGTCAAACGCATCTACTGGCCATGCTATGGGTCAAACGCATCCCTACTGGCCATGCTATGGGTCAAACGCATCTCTACTGGCCATGCTATGGGTCAAACGCATCTCTACTGGCCATGCTATGGGTCAAACGCATCTCTACTGGCCATGCTATGGGTCAAACGCATCTACTGGCCATGCTATGGGTCAAACGCATCCCTACTGGCCATGCTATGGGTCAAACGCATCTCTACTGGCCATGCTATGGGTCAAACGCATCTCTACTGGCCATGCTATGGGTCAAACGCATCCCTACTGGCCATGCTATGGGTCAAACGCATCTCTACTGGCCATGCTATGGGTCAAACGCATCCCTACTGGCCATGCTATGGGTCAAACGCATCCCTACTGGCCATGCTATGGGTCAAACGCATCTCTACTGGCCATGCTATGGGTCAAACGCATCTCTACTGGCCATGCTATGGGTCAAACGCATCTCTACTGGCCATGCTATGGGTCAAACGCATCCCTACTGGCCATGCTATTGGTCAAACACATCCCTACTGGCCATGCTATATCAGGAAGCACATAACACATTATTAAAAGGCCCTGCAAAGGAATTGAGTAGGAACACAACAAACAATGGACTATGTTATTGGTAAAAAGCATCACTATTGGCCTTGTTATTGGTCAAAAGGCAGCCTTTTTGACTAGCCATTACAAAGAAGGGGAACAAACTGATGTATGTAGTCCTCTGTAGCTCAGTTAGTAGAGCACGGTCCTCTGTAGCTCAGTTAGTAGAGCACGGTCCTCTGTAGCTCAGTTAGTAGAGCACGGTCCTCTGTAGCTCAGTTAGTAGAGCACGGTCCTCTGTCGGTCAGTTAGTAGAGCACGGTCCTCTGTAGCTCAGTTAGTAGAGCACGGTCCTCTGTAGCTCAGTTAGTAAAGCACGGTCCTCTGTAGCTCAGTTAGTAGAGCACGGTCCTCTGTAGCTCAGTTAGTAGAGCACGGTCCTCTGTAGCTCAGTTAGTAGAGCACGGTCCTCTGTAGCTCAGTTAGTAGAGCACGGTCCTCTGTAGCTCAGTTAGTAGAGCCCGGTCCTCTGTAGCTCAGTTAGTAGAGCCCGGTCCTCTGTAGCTCAGTTAGTAGAGCACGGTCCTCTGTGGCTCAGTTAGTAGAGCACGGTCCTCTGTGGCTCAGTTAGTAGAGCACGGTCCTCTGTGGCTCAGTTAGTAGAGCACGGTCCTCTGTGGCTCAGTTAGTGGAGCACGGTCCTCTGTAGCTCAGTTAGTGGAGCACGGTCCTCTGTGGCTCAGTTAGTAGAGCACGGTCCTCTGTGGCTCAGTTAGTAGAGCACGGTCCTCTGTGGCTCAGTTAGTAGAGCACGGTCCTCTGTGGCTCAGTTAGTAGAGCACGGTCCTCTGTAGCTCAGTTAGTAGAGCACGGTCCCCTGTAGCTCAGTTAGTAGAGCACGGTCCCCTGCAGCTCAGTTAGTAGAGCACGGTCCCCTGCAGCTCAGTTAGTAGAGCACGGTCCTCTGTAGCTCAGTTAGTAGAGCACGGTCCTCTGTAGCTCAGTTAGTAGAGCACGGTCCTCTGTAGCTCAGTTAGTAGAGCACGGTCCTCTGTAGCTCAGTTAGTAGAGCACGGTCCTCTGTAGCTCAGTTAGTAGAGCACGGTCCTCTGTAGCTCAGTTAGTAGAGCACGGTCCTCTGTAGCTCAGTTAGTAGAGCACGGTCCTCTGTAGCTCAGTTAGTAGAGCACGGTCCTCTGTAGCTCAGTTAGTAGAGCACGGTCCTCTGTAGCTCAGTTAGTAGAGCACGGTCCTCTGTAGCTCAGTTAGTAGAGCACGGTCCTCTGTAGCTCAGTTAGTAGAGCACGGTCCTCTGTAGCTCAGTTAGTAGAGCACGGTCCTCTGTAGCTCAGTTAGTAGAGCACGGTCCTCTGTAGCTCAGTTAGTAGAGCACGGTCCTCTGTAGCTCAGTTAGTAGAGCACGGTCCTCTGTAGCTCAGTTAGTAGAGCACGGTCCTCTGTAGCTCAGTTAGTAGAGCCCGGTCCTCTGTAGCTCAGTTAGTAGAGCCCGGTCCTCTGTAGCTCAGTTAGTAGAGCCCGGTCCTCTGTAGCTCAGTTAGTAGAGCCCGGTCCCCTGCAGCTCAGTTAGTAGAGCCCGGTCCCCTGCAGCTCAGTTAGTAGAGCACGGTCCCCTGCAGCTCAGTTAGTAGAGCACGGTCCCCTGCAGCTCAGTTAGTAGAGCACGGTCCCCTGCAGCTCAGTTAGTAGAGCACGGTCCCCTGCAGCTCAGTTAGTAGAGCACGGTCCCCTGCAGCTCAGTTAGTAGAGCACGGTCCCCTGCAGCTCAGTTAGTAGAGCCCGGTCCCCTGCAGCTCACTTAGTAGAGCCCGGTCCCCTGCAGCTCACTTAGTAGAGCCCGGTCCCCTGCAGCTCACTTAGTAGAGCCCGGTCCCCTGCAGCTCACTTAGTAGAGCCCGGTCCCCTGCAGCTCACTTAGTAGAGCCCGGTCCCCTGCAGCTCACTTAGTAGAGCCCGGTCCCCTGCAGCTCACTTAGTAGAGCCCGGTCCCCTGCAGTTCACTTAGTAGAGCCCGGTCCCCTGCAGCTCACTTAGTAGAGCACGGTCCCCTGCAGCTCACTTAGTAGAGCACGGTCCCCTGCAGCTCACTTAGTAGAGCACGGTCCCCTGCAGCTCACTTAGTAGAGCACGGTCCCCTGTAGCTCACTTAGTAGAGCACGGTCCCCTGTAGCTCACTTAGTAGAGCACGGTCCCCTGTAGCTCAGTTAGTAGAGCACGGTCCTCTGTAGCTCAGTTAGTAGAGCACGGCGATTGCAATGCCAGGATAGTGGGTTTGATTCCCGGGAACACCTGTATGTTAAAATGCATGACTAAGTCAGTCTGGATAAAAGCGTCTGCTAAAAGGAATATGATGTGTGTCCAGGGTGGAGGGGAGGAGCTGGTACACATCCCACCGCGGGATCCTGTGGATAGCAGCTGCAGCCAAGAGGCCCACCCCTGAGGAGGTCACTCAGGTGGAGAACATGTTCCTTCAGATCTACAAGAGAGGTACACACACACACACACTGTTACACACACACACACACACACACACACACACACACACACACACACACACACACACTGTTACACACACAGTCTACCACTTTCTCAACACCCCCCCCACACACACAGTTACACACACACACACACACACTGTTACACACACAGTCTACCACTTTCTCAACACCCCCCCACACACAGTTACACACACACACACACACACACACACACACAGACACACACTGTTACACACACAGTCTGCCACTTTCTCTACACCCCCCACACACACACAGTTACACACACACACTGTTACACACAGACAGTCTACCACGTTCTCTAACCCCCCCCCCATACAAAACACACACCAATCAATGAAAATATTTATTAGGATGTATGTAAACATTCTGTTGACTCTCACTGACCACCCTCCTCTCCCCAGATCCTAAGTTTCCTAAAGACTACCCCACCAGCTGCCTGCTGGGCTGTGTCAACATGACCGACTGTCTGTCTCAGGAGCAATACAAGGAGCAGGTTAGTGTGACCGCGTACCTTCCTACTGGTACGCGTACGAACATGCCCGGACACTCCGAGCACTTAGCTCTCTGTGAAGGCTATGTGATGTTCTCCTGGTTAGTGTAGGAACCACAGAGACTTCTAGCAGACAGACAGGACATAGTTTCAGCCTGGCTGGCGTGACACGCCCAACACGTCTCACGTCTTTTCCCCTCCCTCTCAGCCAAGAAAACACTCCAAGAGATAAAAACCGAGAGTCTGGAAAAATGGATGGAATTTTAAACTGTCTGTTCCCGGAATATTGTTTTTGACTGCCGAGTGGCTCTTGTTCCAAGCGGTAGTCATCCTCTTAGATTAAACTGGGATGAAATGCTTTGTTCCAAAAAAATCCTGTCATTATTGTTTGGAGCAATGCAGAAATGGATTTTCAAAGTCAACGTAATTACAAGGTAATAGGTGTCAGGTAACAGTTCCTGTGCCCCAGAACACTAAGGTAACCTCCCTGAATGACTACTGCCCCGTAGCACTCACGTCTGGAGCCATGAAAGGCTGGTCATGGCTCACATCAACACCATTATCCCAGAAACCCACTCCAATTTAAATACCGCACCGACAGATCCACCGATGACACAATCTCTATTGCACTCCACACTGCCCTTTCCCACCTGGACTAAAGGAACACCTATGTGAGAATGCTATTCATTGACTACAGCTCAGCGTTCAACACCATAGTGGCTTCAAAGCTCATCACTAAGCTAAGGACCCTGGGCCTAAACACCTCCCTCTGCAACTGGATCCTAGACTTCCTGATGGGCCGCCCCCAGGTGGTAAGGGTAGGCAACAACACGTCTGCCGCGCTGATCCTCAACACGGGGTCCCCTCAGGTGTATGTGCTCAGTCCCTTCCTGTACTCCCTGTTCACCCATGACTGCATGGCCAGGCACGACTCCAACAGCATTATTAAGTTTGCTGATGACACAACAGTGGTAGGCCTGATCACCGACAACGATGAGACAGCCTTTACGGAGGAGGTCAGAGACCTGACCATGTGGTGCAAGGACAACAACCTCTCCCTCAACATAACCAAGACAAATGAGATGATTGTGGACTACAGGAAAAGGAGGACCGAGCACGCCCCCATTCTCATCGACGGGGCTGCAGTGGAACAGGTTGAGAGCTTCAAGTTCCTTGGTGTCCACATCAACAACAAACTAGAATGGTCCAAACACACCAAGACAGTCGTGAAGAGGGCACGACAAAGCCTATTTCCCCCTCAGGAGACTGAAAAGATATGGCATGTGTCCTCAGATCCTCAAAAGGTTTTACAGCTGCACCATCGAGAGGATCCTGACGGGTTGCATCACTGCCTGGTATGGCAACTGCTTGGCCTCCGACCGCAAGGCACTACAGAGGGTAGTACATACGGCCCAGTACATCACCGGGGTCAAGCTCCCTGCCATCCAGGAACTCCATACCAAGCGGTGTCAGAGGAAGGCCCAAAAAATTGTCAAAGACTCCAGCCACCCTAGTCATAGACTGTCCTCTCTGCTACCGCACGGCAAGCGGTACCGGGACGCCAAGTCTAGGTCCAAGAGGCTTCTAAACAGCCTCTACACCCAAGCCATAAGACTACTAAACAGCTAATCAAATGGCTACCCAGACTATCCCCCCCCACGCTGCTGCTACTCTCTGTTTATTATCTATGCATAGTCACTTCAATAACCCTACCTGCATGTACATAATTACCTCAGTTACCTCGACACCGGTGCCCCCGCATATTGACACATTGACTCTGTACCGGTACCCCTGTATATAGCCCCGCTATTGTTATTTACTGCTGCTCTTTAATTATTTGTTTTTCTAATCTCTTACTTTATTTTCTTAACTGCATTGTTGGTTAAGGGCTTGTAAGTAAGCATTTCAATGTAAGGTCTACAACTCTTGTATTCGGTGCATGTGACTAATAACATTTGATTGAACACGGATAGTTAATATAATCTAATTCAGTTAGTTACTGAATTAACATGTAACTTTAGATTGGTGCTAATAGGTACGTAGCCTAGCGGTTAAAGCGTTGGGCCAGTAACCGAAAGATCGGTGGTTCGACTCCCCAAGCCGACAATGTGAAAAATCTGTTGTTGTGTCCTTGAGCAAGGCACTTAACCCAAAATTGCTCCTGTATGTCGCTCTGGATAAGAGCGTCAGCTAGATGATTTAAAGTGTAAATGTATCTGGTACAAAGCATATCTTTTTTTATAGCTTTGTTTGCCTTTTCTAGTCTTTACATACGTATTTATTTCAACCCAGCTCTAGCACATCTGATTCAAATAGTCTGCTAATAATCCAGTTGAAGTAGAACACTTGTTCAACAGCTGGGCATCCCATAGAGAAACAGATTGGCAGAGGTAGAAAGTAACTAATTATAACTACTCTTGTTACTGTAATTTAGTAGCTTTTCAGAGTACTTGTAAAAATAAAAAATAAATGTGTTTTTTTTTTTTCGTTTTATTTCCCAGAGAGGAACAGGTTGGTGACCTAGGCTAGGGTGTAATCATTCTACTACAATGACATCATTGGCTTTCCTCTTTTCCTCCCTACTGCTATACAACTTCTAACCAGCAGAGGGTGTACTGCACCACTTCAGCATCAACCCACAGCCAGCCATTTTACACTGACTGGAGGCTGCAGCACAATCACCATAAAGCACTGCTGAACCACAACACAATTCAACCCATATTACTCCCCTTCTCTATCATCTAAAACACAAACGTGATCAACCAAACCCACATGGTATTAAGTTAACCCACGTTCCCATTACGTCTAGAGCAGTTAGATGAGATGGAGAGAAATGCTGTGTTTCAGGGAGGCAGATTGACTGGCATCACCCTTTGATGTATAATGAATCAATCGGGTGCACTGGTGCTCTCGGTGGTCTTTAATCTTTTGCCTTTCATGCTGTTTAAATGTGGAGATGCCTCAATGCCTGGATGGCCCAGTAAGGCAGTACCACTCCACCCCAAACCACTATGACTAAGGCTGCCAGCAGCTCTTTGAACATTGTAGTCTTTCTAACATGGATTGATTGAAAGCTATGTCTGTTTTGTTTTAACCATGAGGAATGGGGATCTTTGTTGTTTTGGTTAGGTTTATTTAGAATGGATTCCATCTGCTCCCTGTTCCTATGGAGGTTTACCACAGAGCTGGTTCTTTTCTATTATGTCAGCCATTATGTTGACCAGCGAAATCACTGTCTTAAAAAAAAAAGGAAGCATGTTGTTTTGTGTTCCGTGCGTGTCTGTCTCCAGAGAAAGAGTGTTTGGGTGATTCCTAGAACAGAAAAGACCCTGAGTTTAGGGATATATTTTTAGATTAGCACATTTGTGTGTTTATATATCTATCTATCTATATCTATATATATATATATATATATATATATATATATATTATATATATATATATATATCACATACATACACCTTAGCCAAATACATTTAAACTCAGTTTCACTATTCCTGACATTTAATCCTAGTAAAAATTCCGTCTTAGGTCAGTTAAAATAAAGTGGAGATCCTAAGAATGTGAAATGTCAGAATAATAGTAGAGAGGGTTATTTATTTCAGCTTTTATTTCTTTCATCACGTTCCCAGTGGGTCAGAAGTTTACATACACTCAATTAGTATTTGGTAGCATTGCCTTTAAATTTAACTTGGGTCAAACTTTTTGGGTAGCCTTCCACAAGCTCCCACAATAAGTTGGGTGAATTTTGGCCCATTCCTCCTGACAGAGCTGGTGTAACTGAGTCAGGTTTGTAGGCCTCCTTGCTTTTTCAGTTCTACCCACAGATTTTCTGTTGGATTGAGGTCAGGGCTTTGTGATGGCCACTCCAATACCTTGACTTTGTTGTCCTTAAACCATTATATATCGCAACATATAGTGTTAGTCCCATGTTTCTTGAGCCTAAATAAAATAAAACATTTCCATACACACAAAAGCTTATTTCTCTCCATCTTTTTACACAAATGCGTTTACATCGTTGACAGGAATATGCACCACAGCTGTTGCCAGAGAATTTAATGTTCATTTCTATACCATAAGACGCCCCACACATCGTTTCAGAGAATTAGGCAATGCATCCAACCGCCCTCACAACCTCTGACCAGGTGTATGGCGTTGTGTGGGCAAGCGGTTTGCTGATGTCAATGTTGTGAACGGAGGGACCCATGTTGAGGTTATGGTATGGGCAGGCATAAGCTACAGACAACGAACACTTGCATTTTAGCGATGGCAATTTGAATGCACAGAGATACTGTTACCTCATGTTTCAGCATGATAATGCACAGCCCCGTGTCACATGGATATGTACACAATTCCTCGAAGCTGAAAATATCCCAGTTCTTCCATGGCCTTCATACTCACCAGTCATGTCACCCATTAAGCATGGTTGGGTTGCTCTGGATTGACGTGTACGCCAGCATGTTCCAGTTCCCGCCAATATCCAGAAACTTTGCAAAGCCATTGTACAGGAGTGGGACACCATTCCACAGGCAAAAATCAACAGCTTGATCAACTCTATGTGAAGGAGATGTCACGCTGCATTAGGCAAATGTCGGTCACACCAGATACTGACTGGTTTTCTGATCCACGCCCCTATCTTTTTCTAAGATATCTGTGACCAACAGATGCATACTGTATGTACAGTGGCTTGCAAAGTATTTACCCCCTTGGCATTTTTCTTATTTTGTTGCCTTACAACCTGGAATTAAAATAGTTTTTTTGGGGGGGGGGGGTTGTATCATTTGATTTACACAACATGCCTACCACTTTGAAGATGCAGAATATTATTCAAAACAAAACTGCTCCAGCTCCTTCAAATTGGATGGGTTCCGCTGGTGTACAGCAATCTTTAAGTCATACCACAGATTCTCAATTGGATTGAGGTCTGGGCTTTGACTAGGCCATTCCAAGACATTTAACCTCTATGGGCTAGGTGGGACGCTTGCTCACCTACTCAACAGCCAGTGTAATCCCGTGGCGCGTTATTCAAATACCTTAGAAATGCTATTACTTCAATTTCTCAAACATATTACTATTTTACACAATTTTAAAGACAAGAGTCTCGTTAATCTAACCACACTGTCCGATTTCAAAAAGGCTTTACAACGAAAGCAAAACATTAGATTGTCAGCAGATACCCAGCCAGAAATAATCAGACACCCATTTTTCAAGCTAGCATATAATGTCACATAAACCCAAACCACAGCTAAATGCAGCACTAACCTTTGATGATCTTCATCAGATGACACCCCTAGGACATTATGTTATACAGTACATGCATGTTTTGTTCAATCAAGTTCATATTTATATCAAAAACCAGCTTTTTACATTAGCATGTGACTAGCATGTGACTAGCATTCCCACCGAACACTTCCGGTGAATTTACTAAATTACTCACGATAAACGTTCACAAAAAACATAACAATTATTTTAAGAATTATAGATACAGAACTCCTCTATGCACTCGCTATGTCCGATTTTAAAATAGCTTTTCGGTGAAAGCACATTTTGCAATATTCTTAGTAGATAGCCCGGCATCACAGGGCTAGCTATTTAGACACCCAGCAAGTTTAGCACTCACCAAAGTCAGATTTACTATAAGAAAAATGTTATTACCTTTGCTGTTCTTCGTCAGAATGCACTCCCAGGACTTCTACTTCAATAACAAATGTTGGTTTGGTCCCAAATAATCCATAGTTATATCCAAATAGCGGCGTTTTGTTCGTGCGTTCAAGACACTATCCGAATGGTAAAGAAGGGTGACGAGCACGACGCATTTCGTGACAAAAAAATTCTAAATATTCCATTACCGTACTTCGAAGCATGTCAACCGCTGTTTAAAATCAATTTTTATGCAATTTTTCTCGTAAAAAAGCGATAATATTCCGACTGGGAAAGCATGTTTACGTTCAAAGAGAGAGAAAATAAAAACATCTCGTGCCCTCGTGCACGAGCCCCAGTCTGATGGTCCTCTGACAGGCCACTATCCAAACGCGCTAATGTGTTTCAGCCAGGGGCTGCCTCGATATCATTCCGCTTTTTCCCGGGTTCTGAGAGCCTATGGGAGCCGTAGGAAGTGTCACGTTACAGCAAAGATCCTCAGTCTTCAATAAACAGAGCCAAGATGAACAAGAACTTGTCAGACAGGCCACTTCCTGTAAGGAATCTTCTCAGGTTTTTGCCTGCCATATGAGTTCTGTTATACTCACAGACACCATTCAAACAGTTTTAGAAACTTTAGGGTGTTTTCTATCCAAAGCCAATAATTATATGCATATTCTAGTTACTGGGCAGGAGTAGTAACCAGATTAAATCGGGTAAGTTTTTTATCCGGCCGTGTAAATACTGCCCCCTATCCCCAACAGGTTAAATGTTTCCCCTTAAACCACTCGAGTGTTCCTTTAGTAGTATGCTTAGGGTCATTATCCTGCTGGAAGGTGAACCTCCCTCCCAGTCTCAAATCTCTGGAAGACTGAAACGGGTTTCCCTCAATAATTTCCTTGAATTTAGTGCCATCCATCATTCCTTCAATTCTGACCAGTTTCCCAGTCCCTGCTCATGAAAAACATACCCACAGCATGATGCTGCCACCACCATGCTTCACTGTGGGGATGGTGTTCTCGGGGGGGTGATGAGAGGTGTTGGGTTTGCACCAGACATAGTGTTTGCCTTGATGGCCAAAAAGCTCAATTTTAGTCTCCTCTGACCAGAGTACCTTATGTTTGGGGAGTCTCCAACATGCCTTTTGGCGAACACCAAATGTGTTTGCTTATTTTTTTATTTAAGCAATGGCTTTTTTTCTGGCCACTCTTCTGTAAAGCCCAGCTCTGGAGTGTACGGCTTAAAGTGGTCCTATGGACAGATACTCCAATCTCTGCTGTGGAGCTTTGCAGCTCCTTCAGGGTTATCAGTAAAATGTATTTTTAAAGCCCTTCTTACATCAGCTGATGTCACAAGGGGCTGTACAGAAACCCAGCCTAAAACCACAAACAGCAAGCAATGCGGGTGTAGAAGCACGATGGCTAGGAAAAATTCCCTAGAAAGGCCAGAACCTAGGAAGAAACCAGGCTATGAGGGGTGGCTAGTCCTCCTCTGGCAGGGCCTGGTGGAGATTATAACAGAACATGGCCAAGATGTTAATGCTCATAGATGACCAGCAGGGTCAAATAATAATAATCACAGCGGTTGTAGAGGGTGCGACAGGTCAGCACCTCAGGAGTAAATGTCAGTTGGCTTTCAGAGTATCTCTACCGCTCCTGCTTTCTCTAGAGAGTTGAAAACAGCAGGTCTGGGAAAGGTAGCACGTCCAGTGAACAGGTCAGGGTTCCATAGTCGCAGGCAGAACAGTTGAAACTGGAGCAGCAGCATGACCAGGTGGACTGGGGACAGCAAGGAGTCATCAGGCCAGGTAGTCCTGAGGCATGGTCCTAGGGCTCAGGTCCTCAGAGAGAGAATTGGAGAATGCATACTTAAATTCACACAGGACACCGGATAAGACGGGAGAAATTCTCCAGATATAAGACTGACCCTAGCCCCCTGACACAAACTATTGCAGCATATATACTGGAGGCTGAGACAGGAGGGGTCAGGAGACACTATGGCCCCGTCCGACGATACCCCCAGACAGGGTCAAACAGGCAGGATATAACTTTGGTTATCTTTGGTCTCTTTGTTCCTTCTCTGACTGTTGCCCTCCTTGCCTGGTCTTTGAGTTTTGGTGGGCGGCCCTCTCTTGGCAGGTTTGTTTTGGTGCCATATGCGTTCCATTTTTTAAATAATGGATTTAACGGTGCTCCTTGGGATGTTCAAAGTTTAGAGAAAAAATGTTAGAACCCAACCCTGATCTGTACTTCTCCACAACTTTGTCCCTGACCTTTTTGGAGAGCTCCTTGGTCTTCATGGTGCTGCTTGCTTGGTGGTGCCCCTTCCTTAGTGGTGTTGCAGACACTGGGGCCTTTCAGAACAGGTGTGTGTATATATACTGAAATCATGTGACACTTAGATTGCACACAGGTGAGCTTTATTTAACTAATTATGTGACTTCTGAAGGTAATTGGTTGCACCAGATCTTATTTAGGGGCTTCATAGCAAAGGGGGTGAATACATATGCACTCAACACTTTTTTTTGTTTTTTAGAATTTTTTGAAACAAGTTATTTTTTTCATTGCACTTCACCAATTTGGACTATTTTGTGTATGTCTATTACATTAAATACAAATTAAATAAAATTTAAATCACAGGTTGTAATGCAACAAAATAGGAAAAAAGCCAAGGGGGATGAATACTTTTGCAAGGCACTGTATTCCCAGTCATGTGAAATCCATAGATTAGGGCCTAATTTATTTATTCCAATAGATTGATTTCTTTATATAAAGTAACTCAGTAAAATCTTTTGAAATTCTTGCATGTTGCGTTTTATATTTTTGTTCAGTATATATTGTTGAACATCATATATTCTACTACGGGCATGCCAAAGTTCCAGAGTGGGATTTCTGCTACTTTTAGCATTAACAGAGTGAATGTGAAAATGGATTCACAATGGTCGCCCTCTGCTGGGGATTTGCAGGATGTGTAATGATACAATTAAAAGGAGGGCTGTGATTGGTTATATTGACTACTATGCTCATAACTTTAGAGTATATTATCTTCAACCATGTATAGAAAATGTGGCATATCAAAAATGTTGTATTTTCAATATTCATTTTTCTCAATTATGCTTTAAGATACAAATGTCATATATGTCAACAATCCTTCCTCCATTGGACTATGGATTACATTTTGTGAAAATCCCCCAAAATCCTGTTTATTTTTTATCTAGTTTGTTGAAGAAGCACCCTGTCTCTAATTGACCTGGCTGTTTGTTTTATTTCCCCGGATGCGATCGGGACAGTGAAAACATCTGTGACTGCATCTCTGCCACCCCTCCCCTCCTCACACACACGCCACCCTTAACACACACACAAACTCTCACTCACCCCTCATACACACACATTAGCTCTAATGAGATATTGACACAGTTTGGAAATTGGCACGCTTATTTTTTTTATGAGATATATAAACTGTGCTGGTGAAATGTAATTGGCTCTGATTACTTTGCTGTACGGGTGATTCTGAAGTCCGTGTGTGTGGGAGGTGAATAGACAATGGCAACAAATCACTCTTATTGTTTTCACTTTTCCAATCAAATGATACATTTTTCCTGTATTTTTCCTGTTTTAAATGGTTCTGTTTAGCTGGAGTGACCTAATAGGCGTCGTACATGGAAATAGGATAACCTACATCTGGGAAATGCACTAAACCTTGAGACCACTATAGGCTTACTGTGTGACCCTGACTACTAGGACTATTTGAATAGGAATCTTTCCCTTTGTTCAGTCTACTTTCTCTCACCTACCCAACCTTTTCAGGGCCATAAAATCATGTCGGGGGCTGTGTGACCGCCTTTTCGTGTGTGTGTGTGTGTGTGTGTGTGTGTGTGTGTGTGTGTGTGTGTGTGTGTGTGTGTGTGTGTGTGTGTGTGTGTGTGTGTGTGTGTGTGTGTGTGTGTGTGTGTGTGTGTGTGTGTGTGTGTGTGTGTGTGTGCTTGCAGAGAGGTACACAAGGCAGCCATAAATAAAAGTCCCTTTCAATGTAGCCTTTCAGGAGAGGGAGAAGAGAGGGAGACCAGCTAGAAGCTACACAGGACTAGAGTATAGCCGAAATACTGTATCATCCTTCGAGTAGTGTAAGTAAATACGTAGGAGTGTGTGGATCGCTCTCCATTTCCTTCACGCTAGCCATTTAGCCGTAGCCGCCTGTTTTCCCATGTTAGATAATGGGAGTTAGCATAACGTCGCTAGCGCTGTAGCTAGCCCGCTCCCTAGAGCCGCCGTGTGTGAGGCAGGCAGGGGATTTACTGTACTGTAGGGCTGGGAGTTGCCAGGGACCTCGCGATACGATATTATCACCATACTCGGGTGCAGATTCGATATGTATTGAGATTCTCACGATTATATATGTATTGCAACTCGATGTTCCAAACATATTGCTGTTGCAGAGGGAAAAGGAGCTATGAGAAAACCAGTTTTGATCAGTCCTGGAAATAAAAGTGCTGAAAACAAATTGCCTCCGTATTTAAAAAGATGATAGATAACAAGCTAAGTAAAATACTGGAATATTGGTGCAGGTACAGCAAACTAGCACAAAAATAATATAGTGATAATGTCAATACAATACAATATATCATCAAACATAATATCCCGATATGTAACTGTGTCAATGTTTTTCCCCCATCGCTACTGCCGTGGCAGGAGGGGAAATGATGCCTCCTAAGTCCACACAAGGCTTACCGCCCACCTCTCTGTAACCTGCTCCTGGGTATCATCAGCCTGCGGAGGGAAGTGGAGAGGGAGGGAGGGAGGATTGGGTTGGGAGAGAGGTGGGGGGGTCGAGGGGGAGGATGTGGAGAAGGAATTAGGGAGAGGTTGACTAAGGTGGTTGAAGTGACAAGGGTGAGGTAGATGGAGGGGTGGATGGAGGGAGAATAGAGGGAGGAGGAGTGGATGGACAGGGGGAGGTGGGGAAGTGAGAAGAGGAAAATATGTATGGGATATGTATTTGCATTAAATATGTATAAAGGCGTTATAAGTCCGTATGGACAGGGTTGTGAGTGAGGTAATGACAAGGTAAGGAATGAAGTAGGTGGTGTGTTTATTATTAAGGACAGAGAGGGAGACAGAGAGAGGATAAAAGGGAATTTGATTGAAAGAGAACAGGCGAGTGTTTTTGAGTGATTGAAGGAAGGAGTAGGTTTCTAACATATAATTGCCAATTATTACCACTGTGCAGCAAGCATTCATGTAGGGCTGTGATGGTCATGGAATTTTGGATGACGGTAATTGGCCACAGTAAAAAAATAAATAAACAAGCCCACTTTCTCATCTCCTCCGCTCCTGACTGCATGTGCTGCCATAGTATAGAAGGAATAGAACGGTCATCCCCATTCAAGTCAAAGACGGCATAATGGCTGGACTGGCGGCCATTGTAGGTGTACCCTTTAGGAGCAAACCAGGAAGTAAAGTATGTGCTGTGATCTGTTGATTCAACTCAATTTGAGAGCGAGGGAGAGACTGACTTTCATATGCACAAAAAGCTTATTTCTCTCATTTGGTGCACAAATTTGTTAACATCCCCAGCCTACAAGGGTGAAAACGTTTATTTGTGAAAGTTCTCCAATTCATACAATGCACACAGCCTTTTATATTACCACACACACACACAAATAAACTTACATCAGTAGAGAACTCCACCCCGCTTTAGGCGGCTGTATTTTTCCACAGTACCCAGACCACCTGTCTCCTTATCTTTTGCCAGCCTAGCCGTTTTCGGGCAGTTGTTCCCCTCCCTAACTTAGGGAGGCCCTGTTCCTGTTCCTCTCACAAGGTCGTCTCAACTATGCCCTGTTCATTTTGAAATAGTAACAGTGTCTAGTTTTTAACCCATTTATTATAGCCTTATTTGGAATACATTTCAACAAGTTATATGGTTTCTGAGTGAAATCATTTAGTCAAACCTTTAATCATATAATTTCCATTACAATTACACAGGTGCAACTTGTGCTGGGGACAATAAAAGGCCACTCTGAAATGTGTAGTTTTGTCACACAATGCCACAGATGTGACTGCAGGAATGTCCACCAGAGCTGTTGCCAGAGAATTGAATGTTAATTTCTCTACCATAAGCCACTTCATGTCGTTTTTCAGTATTTGGAAGTACGTCCAACTGGCCTCAACTGCATACCACATCTAGGTCGTAGCTAGATGTTGTATACTTAAACAATAAGGCCAGAGGGGGTGTGGTATATGGCCAATATACCACGGCTAAGGGCTGCTGTTACGCGGAGTGCCTGGATACAACCCTTAGCCGTGGTATATTGGCCATATATCACACCCCCGAGGTGCCTTATTGCTATTGTAAACTGGTTACCAATGTAATTAGAGCAGTAAAAATAAATGTTTTGTCATACCTGTGGTATGTGGTCTGATATACCACGGCTGTCAGCCATTCAGGGCTCGAACCTCCCAGTTTATAATACTGTATGTATCCCCCAGTATATAGAAAGAACTAGAGATGGCGAGATGACTGTTGGCTACACTATTTCATTCCACTTCAAAAATATATTCACCCCACAGTTGCTGACAAATAAAGTATTTTTAGAATCACATCAAGTTATTTAGACAAAGCAGTTTAACATAATGTCCCACATCTATATACACTATGCATAAATGTCATGTGTGCGTTTTCAGATTCACTGCTAATTCATAGCCTAGGACACCCCAAGCCCTAAACCACACACCCACAATCTACCCCGCCAAATAGATTGGATCGAACCAAGCTCTTAATAAGAGCCAGATTTTTCACACCATTCCCTAGCTTAGCCTGCCTTAGCGCTGTGTTAGCGACCGCAGGGCAGGTAGTCTAATCTGGCATGGTTAAAGGAGATATATGCAGAGACAAAGCTAGCTCCTATTTCTCCTTTTAGTGGAGCTGAGTGCTCTATTGATCTCTATTGACTGACCACGGGCCGGGTCATGTGGACTTGCAATTTGTGTTTCAGCAGAGGTTCCACAGTGTGTGCGTATGATGTGTAATGGGTGTGTGAGGAAGAAAGAGAGTGTGTGTTTGTCTTTATGTGGCTAATGTATCATAAGAAGATCTAAGTATTCAGACATTCATATGTTACAATGTGAATAGCTACCTAGCGTGTCATTAGGTTAGTCGGTATAACCACAAGTCATGTAGCTTTTATCAGGGCTGTTCATTATGTTATAGTTGTTATGACTTATTATAATCAGTTAGAACAACAATTGGTCTCCATTTGGGATTTTCCTGTCTGTGTCCTATAGCGTTTCCAGGGCTGACCTCCGGAGTGTCTCTGTCTGTGTCCTATAGCGTTTCCAGGGCTGACCTCCGGAGTGTCTCTGTCTGTGTCCTATAGCGTTTCCAGGGCTGACCTCCGGAGTGTCTCTGTCTGTGTCCTATAGCGTTTCCAGGGCTGACCTCCGGAGTGTCTCTGTCTGTGTCCTATAGCGTTTCCAGGGCTGACCTCCGGAGTGTCTCTGTCTGTGTCCTATAGCGTTTCCAGGGCTGACCTCCGGAGTGTCTCTGTCTGTGTCCTATAGCGTTTCCAGGGCTGACCTCCGGAGTGTCTCTGTCTGTGTCCTATAGCGTTTCCAGGGCTGACCTCCGGAGTGTCTCTGTCTGTGTCCTATAGCGTTTCCAGGGCTGACCTCCAGGGCTGACCTCCAGGGCTGACCTCCAGAGTGTCTGTGTCCTATAGCGTTTCCAGGGCTGACCTCCAGGGCTGACCTCCAGAGTGTCTGTGTCCTATAGCGTTTCCAGGGCTGACCTCCAGGGCTGACCTCCAGAGTGTCTGTGTCCTATAGCGTTTCCAGGGCTGACCTCCAGGGCTGACCTCCAGGGCTGACCTCCAGAGTGTCTGTGTCCTATAGCGTTTCCAGGGCTGACCTCCAGAGTGTCTGTGTCCTATAGCGTTTCCAGGGCTGACCTCCGGAGTTGCTCTCCTCTCCTTGTTAGTGCGTCCGCAAGCTCCAACTGATGCCTACGTTTCCATGTGCGGTAATGCAGTATTTATATGCTGAAAAGCCTTCCTGCAAGACACACACACACACACACACACACACACACACACACACACACACACACACACACACACACACACACACACACACACACACACAGTGGATATATGGGAGACAGGTTAAAGGAAGTCACGTTATCCTATTTTTTGCCCCCTCTGTTTCTGTAACGTTGTGTGAATCTTCAGTCGCCCCGCTGTCTTTCCCTGTCTTCTCCTTTATCAGCCCCTGGAAAATATTGTTTTTCCTGTCGCGGCTGTGAAGGTGGATGTGGTCGTTAAGAATTAAATTTCACTAGGAACAGGCTTCATTATCTTTTGTATGTGTGTCTCCACGTGCGTGGGCGCGTGAGGGAGAGGCTTTGAACACTCACCCCAATTTGTAGCCACACGCTCACACAAACACACACACACACACACACACACACACGCTCTGTTTCCATGCTAGGCAGTTTGCCATGGCAGAGAGAGGTCAGACAACATGTGATGCTGCAGTGGTGGTGTGGAATGCATTCAGCCCCAGTCCCCAGGCTCTGAAAGACAACCAGCCAGACAGCCAGCCCAGGCCAGCCAGCCCAGCCAGCCCACGCCAGCCAGCCCAGGCCAGGCCAGGCCAGCCCAGCCCAGGCCAGCCCAGCCAGCCCAGCCCAGCCAGCCCAGCCCAGCCCAGCCACAGGTCTACAACACCATGAACAATACATATGTCCATCTGCTGGACTAAATGGTTGCACTACTTACAATTTCACTACTGTTTTCAGAACCACTTAATTACATGCCTTTCAGTTTCAGTGAGGAAAGTCAGTTAGTGTTTGGTCATTTGCCCAGTTCTGTTTGGTTTTTGTTTGTTAGTGCACTAAACCAGACTAATAGTAATTGATGTATTTTGCTCACTGTGTCCTTCCTACCTCAGATATCCAAAACCGTCACATCAAATGAGTTGTCTTTGATGTTTTAAAAGCTCAGTCTTAGAATGCTGAAGACTATTATACACAATCAAAGAGAAGTAATTGAATTCCAAGATAGATTCTTTATACTCATCCCTGTAAGTATTTTAGTCCACTGTTACTCAGTTGTTGAAGAAATGCCTGGACTAATAGCTATCTGAGTATTAAATTAGGATATCATTGTTAGAAAAATCTAAGCCCTTCATTTAACACCACAATCTCAGTGCCTTCCCAGAAATCAATGTTCCCCTTCTCTCTAATAAGCTTTAAAGAAGCAAAGAGCTAGTTGCCATTGTTTTCAGTCTCCACGTCTGGTGTTCACGATGGATGCCCCAAAATGGCTCCCTGTGAGGCCTACGTCTTTGCCAGTTTTCTGCTTGGAGTTGGGAAAGGAATGGTCCCTGACCCAGTCCAGACACAACCCCGAGCCTCCACCAACTAGACACTTACTGTACATCTGAAAATAATTGGATAGATATAAGCAATATGCTAGTTGGGTCCACCTTGCCCTCTGATTCACTAAGTGCAATTTCCGCTATATAGCTAACACCCATCCAATCTTCTCAGATCATACACATATGCCTCTGTTAGGGGCTGTTTCTAGATTTGGCCTAATGCCTCTCTTAGGGGCTGTTTCTAGACTTGGCCTAATGCCTCTGTTAGGGGCTGTTTCTAGACTTGGCCTAATGCCTCTGTTAGGGGCTGTTTCTAGACTTGGCCTAATGCCTCTGTTAGGGGCTGTTTCTAGACTTGGCCTAATGCCTCTGTTAGGGGCTGTTTCTAGACTTGGCCTAATGCCTCTGTTAAGGGCTGTTTCTAGACTTGGCCTAATGCCTCTGTTAGGGGCTGTTTCTAGACTTGGCCTAATGCCTCTGTTAGGGGCTGTTTCTAGACTTGGCCTAATGCCTCTCTTAGGGGCTGTTTCTAGACTTGGCCTAATGCCTCTGTTAGGGGCTGTTTCTAGACTTGGCCTAATGCCTCTGTTAGGGGCTGTTTCTAGACTTGGCCTAATGCCTCTGTTAGGGGCTGTTTCTAGACTTGGCCTAATGCCTCTGTTAGGGGCTGTTTCTAGACTTGGCCTAATGCCTCTGTTAGGGGCTGTTTCTAGACTTGGCCTAATGCCTCTGTTAGGGGCTGTTTCTAGACTTGGCCTAATGCCTCTGTTTTTCTAGACTTGGCCTAATGCCTCTGTTAGGGGCTGTTTCTAGACTTGGCCTAATGCCTCTGTTAGGGGCTGTTTCTAGACTTGGCCTAATGCCTCTGTTAAGGGCTGTTTCTAGACTTGGCCTAATGCCTCTGTTAGGGGCTGTTTCTAGACTTGGCCTAATGCCTCTGTTAGGGGCTGTTTCTAGACTTGGCCTAATGCCTCTGTTAGGGGCTGTTTCTAGACTTGGCCTAATGCCTCTGTTAGGGGCTGTTTCTACACTTGGCCTAATGCCTCTGTTAGGGGCTGTTTCCACACTTGGCCTAATGCCTCTGTTAGGGGCTGTTTCAAGACTTGGCCTAATGCCTCTGTTAGGGCTGTTTATAGACATTGCCTAATGCCTCTGTTAGGGGCTGTTTCTACACTTGGCCAAATTGTGGTGTAGTCGGCAGGTGTTTGGCAAGGTCTGGAGGACGGCCATCTTGCTTGCTGGGACAGTGGAGGAATAAGGTAGGTATGCTTATGTGGAGGTGCTGCCATTCCAGAAGGAACTCTGTTGGAATGATAAAAAATAGCCGCCATGCCTGGAGCTTTTTGAGCTGGTTTATTGTATTCACTGTGAGGCTGGTCCTGTCACCCAGGCTGGTCCTGTCACCCAGGCTGGTCCTGTCACCCAGGCTGGTCCTGTCACCCAGGCTGCTGCTTGTCCCCGTGTCACAGGATCAGGCCCCCAGTCTTACATCTGTCTGACATTTAGCTCCTTTGTTTGTGTCAGCGTTCCGTGGGTGCGTCACGACATCATTTCAACTCAGAGGACAGGGCTAGACAGGCTGTGTGTGTGTGTGTGTGTGTGTGTGTGTGTGTGTGTGTGTGTACACGTGTGTGTGTGTGTGTGTGTGTGTGTCTGTGTGTTTTGGCACATGGCGTGCGTGCGCACACGTGTCTCTGTATATATAATGTCCATGTGTGTGTGTAATGGAGCAGGAGGCATCACCTTGTCAGACCTCCAGCTAAGCAGCATCACTGCTACAGGCATCTGTCTTCATGACTGAGAGAACGAGGGAGGGAGGGAGGGAGGGAGGGAGCTGGCTGGCTGTACCGCTGCTGCAGGGTCAAGAGATTACAAACTCAATTGTGCTCCTCAGGCGAAGGTTTGTCTGCTCAGCAACTTCCTCCCAGTGACAGATGAGAGCGAGGGAGGGAAAAGGAGGAGAGGATGCCCCGCTGCCAAGTCCTCCTCCAGTCATCCTCTCGCCCTGTGTGTGTCACAATCTGAGGCTTGATGACCAAACAGCTTCTCCTGTACCAGCTCCACTCCAACACAGCTTCTCCTGTACCACCTCCACTCCAACACAGCTTCTCTTGTACCACCTCCACTCCAACACAGCTTCTCTTGTACCACCTCCACTCCAACACAGCTTCTCTTGTACCACCTCCACTCCAACACAGCTTCTCTTGTACCACCTCCACTCCAACACAGCTTCTCTTGTACCACCTCCACTCCAACACAGCTTCTCTTGTACCACCTCCACTCCAACACAGCTTCTCTTGTACCACCTCCACTCCAACACAGCTTCTCTTGTACCACCTCCACTCCAACACAGCTTCTCTTGTACCACCTCCACTCCAACACAGCTTCTCTTGTACCACCTCCACTCCAACACAGCTTCTCCTGTACCACCTCCACTCCAACAGAGCTTCTCTTGTACCACCTCCACTCCAACACAGCTTCTCCTGTACCACCTCCACTCCAACACAGCTTCTCCTGTACCACCTCCACTCCAACACAGCTTCTCTTGTACCACCTCCACTCCAACACAGCTTCTCTTGTACCACCTCCACTCCAACACAGCTTCTCCTGTACCACCTCCACTCCAACACAGCTTCTCCTGTACCACCTCCACTCCAACACAGCTTCTCTTGTACCACCTCCACTTCAACACAGCTTCTCCTGTACCACCTCCACTTCAACACAGCTTCTCCTGTACCACCTCCACTTCAACACAGCTTCTCCTGTACCACCTCCACTTCAACACAGCTTCTCCTGTACCACCTCCACTTCAACACAGCTTCTCCTGTACCACCTCCACTTCAACACAGCTTCTCCTGTACCACCTCCACTCCAACACAGCTTCTCCTGTACCACCTCCACTTCAACACAGCTTCTCCTGTACCACCTCCACTTCAACACAGCTTCTCCTGTACCACCTCCACTTCAACACAGCTTCTCCTGTACCACCTCCACTTCAACACAGCTTCTCCTGTACCACCTCCACTTCAACAACAGCCTGTGGGAAGAGCTCTCAGTCAAACCAAGAGCCTCTATGTAACCTGGACACTTAGTATATTTGTTTCTCATTTTCCATAATAATAAAAAATCATAGAAAATATATTGTAACTTTACAGTATTACTAGTGCCACAGTATAATATTATTTTAACTATGGGATAGGTGTTCTTGTATTTTCACATGTATAGATTCACATCTTTTCTTTCATGTGTGAGCAAGCAGCCAGGACAGAGAGACCGAGAGCCAACCACTTCCCACAGGGGCTGAGTGAACACAGATGGGGGACTCTTTTCCATCGGCCCACTATCAAAGCTAACACTCACCTCAGGAGAGAGACGCGTTCATGAACTCCCTCTCTGTCTCCATTTCCCTATTATCAAATCAAAATGCAACCATGAAACGGTTTGTTAGCTGACTGAAATCCAATCCATTTCGCTGACAGTATTGCCACTAAAGGAGCTGGATTTGTGATGGGGATAAAGGGAGATTGTGGAAGAAAATAACAAGTTTTAATGCTTAAGATTCCCTGGAGTTCTTTGAAGTCTGGTTTTGAAAGCAGACATGGTAATTGTCCCTGGGGGAATTCATGTGTGTACGTGCGTGCGCGTGTGTAAAGTTGGGTAAAGCCGTGTGCTAGGTAAAGAGGTTGTCTAATGCAGTGCACATGTACAATAGTCTGCCCACTAACACAAGTGTACATTCAACACATGTACAATAGTCTGCCCACTAACACAAATGTACATTCAACACATGTACGATAGTCTGCCCACTAACACAAATGTACATTCAACACATGTACAATAGTCTGCCCACTAACACAAATGTACATTCAACACATGTACGATAGTCTGCCCACTAACACAAATGTACATTCAACACATGTACGATAGTCTGCCCACTAACACAAATGTACATTCAACACATGTACAATAGTCTGCCCACTAACACAAGTGTACATTCAACACATGTAGGTGCAATGATTCCATGATTTTATGGTGTATTATTTCTTACACTGTAGTTCTATATTTCCTCTAGCATTTTTGTCCAAGTGCTATTTGATAACCTTTTGTCAAGTGGTATTTAAATGTTTAGTATAGGTTTACTGAGACAATTTTCTCAAGTGCATCGTTATTCCCTAAATAGTCAAAAGAAGAGATGTCGAATTTACAAATATTCTACACAGAGTAGGTTAAACACGGTATTTTCCTTCTCTGTCAGAACCTAGTAGACTTCAGACAGAAAGGTAACTGTAGGCTTATACTGTATATCAGGCCCAATGCCAGGAGCGTTCCAACAGTGGGAAAAGTTGTTGAGTCTAAAAACACTGTGAGTGTTGTGAGGCCGTCCTGTTTTCTTGCCGCTCGAGGCCCACCACAGGAGGTGAAGTCATAAACATGGCTGGGAAAATGGGACTTCGCTATGCGAGGCAACCGGTGTAAATCTTCCTGCGCAAACACATGACTTCATTACACCTGTCATCACTAAAGCTAAATTGCTAATGTGTCTCTTGCTAGCTCTTCACTGAGGCTCTCTGCGATTTGAATCGTCATGTTTGTGGAGCCCTGAGGTAAAATAAATAAACCATGGTGCTCCGACCCACTTGTCAAACTGCAGGAGCTTTAAAGTCCCAGTGCAGTCAAAAATGAAATGTTGTGTTTTCTATAGTTGTCCACACTGAGGTTGGGATATTACTATAACATTTTGAAAATGATGATAATGTGCTTTTAGTGTAAGAGCGGTTTGAAAAGACCGCCTAAAATGTCAGCCTGTTTAGGTGGGTTGGAGTTTTGGCCTGACTGGTGACATCACCAGGCAGTAAATGAGTTAATAGACCAATACGAGAGTTCCAGACCTCTCTGCCAATAACAGCTACTTTTCACTTTTCCCCTCCCCACTCAGAACACAGTTCTAGATAAATTATTGCTTGAGCAATCTTTGCTAAGAAGTTATTTTTGCTTCTTTTTGACCATTTCATTGACTACAATCACAGTAAGGTACTTCATTTTTACCCAGAAATGATTTGATATTGAGATAAAAATGACTGCATTGGACCTTTTTTAAAGCTTTAATCTTTCATTAAAACAATAACAAAGTGGTTTTGTTAAAAAGCTGAGGGATAGGCCTGGAGAAATGTAACATTGGAGAAACAAACATTGGAGGTCATATGTTGGGTTCTGATGGGGTGTGACAGTTGAACTAAGCTCATGAGACACAAGTTATGTTCTTAAAAACAATTGTATAAAATGACTATATAGCACTTAATGGATAAGTCAAAAAATGTATGTAGCAACTAATGATTTTACAAACACTTATCCACAGCGACTGACAGTTAGTGCATTCATATTAAGATAGCTAGGTGAGACAACCACATCACAGTCATAGTAAGTACATTTGTCGTAAATAAAGAGATTATCAGCCAACTCGGAGCTAGTAGGAAAAGTAAGTGCAATGTTGTTGTTTTTGGGGGGTATGTAAGACTGAGATGTGTTATTGAAGATACTGAAGAGGAAGGATTTCAGATGTTTTCAGAGGATTGGCTGGGAGGCTGCTGTCCTAGCATCAGGGGGAAACTGGTTCCACCAATGGGGTGCCAGGACAGAGAAGACCTTTGACTGGGCTGAACAGGAGCTGTTTCAGTTGACAGTGTTTCAGTTCAGCAGTTGAAAAGGACAATGTTAGCTTTCATTATCAATTGTGTCATAGTTACAACTCGGAACCATGTCTTGCGTGCGCTAACTAGCTACTCCATTTATGTTAGCGTTAACAGTCAGTCTGCCAGGAGAGACTATGTAATAAGTCCTTTTATAATTATCCACATAAAACAGCCTTTGTTCTTCAGATAAACTTAAATCAACACCAGAGGTCCCAGTATGGCTGTATTGGAAATAAAAGTCCTCATGTTTAGCCTGGGTATGTAGCTGTGTTTTAGCAGTCGAGGGGACTGACACAATGGAATAATTGAACGACCCTCCTTGCCGGCTCGGAGCTCCTAATAAGCAGACATGTCTTTCCTCGGCTTGAGGGTATTAATAATGTAAAAAATAAATGAGTTGGTGTTGGACACTCTTAGATTATTCATGTGCACTCTCCTACTTGACACCGGTTGATTCTGTGGGTGAAGGAGAGTCTAATACAGCAGTTTCATATTGATTTGGATTACTTTCTCACAATATTCTTGTGGTGAAAGTTGTGGCAATGAAGATTTTCAGCCATTTAACAGAAATGTGTTATGCTACTGAAGGAGTGTTGTCAGCTTCTTGGCAATTTCAGACTTGTTTGGGTGCTTCGTGTTACTAAAGCAAATGGTTTATAAAGCTAGAATCCTTAAGGTGGTCAGTCACTTTGTTCTTCAGGATGTCTGCCCTCTCCAAATACTTCTCTTTACTAGTTTTTCCACGACTCCTCGACTTTGTAATTTGTTCAAAACATTAAATGTAACACATTTTAAAAGATTTCCTAGGAGCAGTCCGAATAAACGGCTACAAAGCTACAATCAGCTGGATGAGAATGAATGAATGGGTGGAACAAGAATGACTATATTGAAGCTCAGTGATCTGAAAAGCCACCCTCCACCACCATCATTTATTTTAGCTTGAAGTGGATTTGCAGTGAAGACACAGGTCGCTGGGGCCTGATGTCTGGAGAGTTAACACACTCACCTCCAGACATGACCCATCAACGGGACTCAGACCAGTCCATCTGTTTCTTTATTCTCAGTGTGAAACCAGCCTTGACAAGCCTCTACTTAGTATTTGGTGTTTTTCACCCACTCTCTCTCTTTTTCTGTCTTTGTCTCTCTCCGTCTCTCTCTGTTTCTCTCTTTCTCTTCTGATTTCTCTGCCTCTTCTCTCTGTCTCTATCCATCTCTGTCTCTCCCTCTCTTCCCACCCTCCCTCTTTTTCCCACCCTTTGTTAAAAGCCTCCTCCACAGCTCCCTGCTCCTGTGGCTCAGTAGCTCCCTGCCAATGAAGGCATTTTTATTGGGCTGAGATTGAGTGCAGCCAAGCGGGGCCTGACCAGGCAGGGCCAAAGCCACAGCCACACAGGCCCATTACCACCACCGCTGCCGCGCTGCGCCTGGCCTCAGAGAGAGAGAGAGAGAGAGAGAGAGAGAGAGAGAGGAGATTGCTTGTCTCTGCCTCCCCTAATTGCCGACAGCAGCTGAAAAGGACCAGGGAGAGTGAGAGGGGGGAGGCAGAGCAAACAGTATTGGTTTGTTCACCAGTTATAGACAAGCAGCATGGACCCATATAGCTTATAGGGCTCTTGCTGTTCTGTTAGAAGCCCAGAGCTGTGTTTTTCTGTAGTTTTGGGCCGTGCAGGTTGGAGTTCACGCTAGTTGTTGATCTGAAGTAACTTTAGCAGTTACCCACTTGTGATTGAGGTTTGTGTTTGACGAGGGTGAACTGCTCCTAGATCTGTGCTGAGGGCCAACTTCTATCCCGTGTCTTTGTGAGGGGACATATCTGGGCGCAGCCTTTGGGGGGCCTTGGTGTACTTTCTCTGCCCCTTGAATGATCCTGTAATATCCTCCTCACCTGCCAACATCCCCATCCTGCAGAGTATGTCTCTTGTCTCCAATGGACTCTGAATTTCATATTATTACAGGCGCTTATTGTTGCAGCCCGCTGGCAATATCCCAGCAAATTGAAAAGAATGGGCCGTTTATTAACTTGGCTGAGGCGGATGGCGAGGCTGCAAGCCATTTTTTTTCCTTCCTTTTTTCCCACTGTGTTTATAGGGGGTTGTGTTTTCATTCAAGAGCCTCTCTTCTGAAATGTCTGTACTGTAGGGAAGGTGGCTAACCCACCACTCAACACCTGAGAAACTATTATTAAAGAGCTGCAGTACATTGAGCCGCGGAATCCTTAGCAGACTGAAGACTCTCAAAGAAGAGCTAGCTAGTTCACTGTGTCCTCTCCTTGAACACGCAAAAACACTTTTTTAATGAGGGTATCGTTGCAAAACTAAAAGAAGGTGCCTGTAACATTGCTGAGAGAGTTGCCATTGTCAGTGAAACCATAGCAACATTGGCAGCAGTCAAACCTGGCGGTGCCCGCTTGTTAACGATTTGGAAATTCTCCCAACTGTTGGAAGAGTTGCACATATTGGACACATCTTCCCAGTGTTTGTGACTGTGAGAGAATTAGCACAAAACTAGCAATTGAATACTTGAACCAGTTTGAGGTCCAATCTGCCCTCATGTTTTCATCAACACTAAGACATTTGCATGATTTGAGACAGAAGATTTCGAGAACCTAGACTCAACCTCAATGTTTTTTTATATACTTCCTTTGTTGGGGTGCAGTTTAATTTAAAACATTAGGGCAAACTGTACAAATGTGGCTCTTAATTAAAAATGTCAAACCTTCAGTGCGTACGTTATCAGAGAGGTTTTGGAATATGGAACAATGAAGGCTTTTATGGAGTCAGTTTTATCCCTTTGTTAGCGTGTGTATTTTGACCTCATTAGATCATGCCTGATGCATTTGGAGTGTTTGAGTGAGCCGCGGCACTGCTATGGCCCAATGTTTCATGCCTTTTTGATTAACATGGTATGGAAACAATTAGACTCGGGGAGGGGAGGCAAAGCCGGCTCGATTCAACAGCTTTAAATGCTAATTGGCTAATGGAGGATGAAAGAGCGGGCGACCGGCTGTGTTTTTGACATGAGCTCACTCAGACGCTGGATTCAGCTGCTCTCAATTCATCCGAGTTTAGACGGACCACCACAACCACCATTTTGTTTTCCTTTCAAAACCTGGATAAATACTACTACTGCTGAATGTGCTTACAGACTCCCAAGTTAGCTTTATGTGAGAGCACGCATCACAGCAGGCGAAAACACATGTAAGGGAAGCATTTAACGTCTTCTGTAAGGGACTGGCTGCACCGGTCTTGAAAATACACCTCCCCCATAGCCAAGTGAGAGATTTACGGCGCTACTCTCCCACTTTAAAAGAGAAGCACTCAAAGGGTGAACCTCACACTTCGATACCGGAGTGTCATTCAGAGTCGGACTGCAAAACACCATCACCACTAGTGTGTTTCTATCGGGTTCTACAACAAGCCGCCACTGTGGAATCCCTGTTGAGCTTCAGAGGGTGTTCAATGATGTTTCATCACATGCGGTTATTACAGTCAGTTCAGCGTTGACTGGGATGTGTAATAAGCAGCCCATCACCTCTCCCAGTTTGTCAGGAACCACACAAACTGTCTGTCTTGTCCATTCTCCTAAAAGCCCTGGATTTGTCACAACCTTCAGTGCTGCTCTTAAGAGAGACAGAGGGGGTGTAGAGGAAAGAAGCGAGCCGTCATGAAAAGCCGCCGCTTCCTGATTTCGCAGAGATGCAATCACAGCACTATCTGATAGACGTGCTGGAGGAAATTGGATGAGCTGAGAGCTGCTACACCTGGACAGATTGGAAAGATGACTCCTTTGTCATGAAAGTGTCAGTCAATTCCCCCTACTGTCACCTGAACAACCAATCAGAGGGAGGGAGAGAGGTTTCTTCTTTTCAGGGCTCCATGCTTTGCAGTGAGTGTTAATTAACAAAAAATAAGATGTTTTATTGTCACATACACCTGACAGGTGCAGTGAAATGTGTTGTTTTACAGGGTCTTCCATAGTAGTATGGCGCACCTGGAGTAAATTAGGTTTAAGTACCTTGCTCAAGGGCACACCGGCAGAGCTTTAACCATGTTGACTCTGGTTTTCGAACCAGCAACCTTTTGGTTACTGGCCCAACGCTCTAACTGTTAGGCTACTTGCCACCCTATCTACGTATCTACAGTACTGTACTGTCTGGAGATAGGGCCTGAAAGAGATGTCATATGGTGTAAATAATAAAACTGTCACAGTAGAGATGATTACATCTGTAATAACAAGCTACAACATCATAATACCTATTTGGTAACACTTCATTTGAAGGATCCATACTAAACCATTTGTAAGGCATTTACAGTTTGCTCACCATTTATAAACATTACTCCCACATGTGTAAATGTTAGTAAGCTAGTTATTCAGACATGAATATATATTTCCTTTAACATCCTGTGTTGTGTGCTTGTTTTTGTTTTTGACCAGGTACTGCTGGAATGTCTACCAATGACATGTCCATCTTTTTGTGAGAAATTACACTGGTCACTCAATAGATTTATGAAGTATTTTTAAAGTATTAATAGGACTCAATTTAGATTAGGGACTGCAAAAATAATTTACTAATGATTAGAAAATGGTTTAATAATGTTGGAGTAATGATTAATAAATGATGAACACACAATTTATAAATGCCTTCTAAATGGTTTATTATGGAACCTTATAATAAAGTGTTACCAATGATTTAATTTCCCCCACATCCAACCCCTCCCTCTTTTCTCAGAAGATGTCTTTTTTAAATCATGTTACATAGAACAGATGAAGATGTATGTAGAATGATGAAGATGTATGTAGAATGATGTCATGTTGCATAACCTCTTTGGTGACAGTGGTGTCTCAGTGTCGTGTTTGTTTCATAGAATGTCATGACAAGTTACAAGGTGTTACGTCACCCTTTCGACAGGGATGTTGAGATTCCATGTGAACATGCTTCACTTAAAAACTGAACCCTTTATACCAGGTTATATTGCTTTCAGGTCTATGGTATTACTCTGATAATAACAGGTTCTATCTACCTGTAGGTTCTCTGTCATTACTGACCAGGATGTATTGGTCTAACAGCAATGAAGGTTCCCAATGTCACCACTCCTGTCTGTCCTTAGGAAAAGCAGTGCTCTGACTGTTTCTGTCTTGTGTTTCCCGCAGTTTCCTCAGACATGCGAGGAGTCTGGCTCTCCGTTCGTCTTCATCTGCACCAATCCTCAGGAGCTGCTGGTGAAATTCCCCATGAAAGGGAAACATAAGATCTGTAAGTGCTGCGTCTTTCTGTGTCGCAGAGTAGATCCCAACGAGTCTGGTTTAGCTTTCTGTGTCGCAGAGTCGATCCCAACGAGTCTGGTTTAGCTTTCTGTGTCGCAGAGTAGATCCCAACGAGTCTGGTTTAGCTTTCTGTGTCGCAGAGTAGATCCCAACGTGTCTGGTTTAGCTTTCTGTGTCGCAGAGTAGATCCCAACGAGTCTGGTTTAGCTTTCTGTGTCGCAGAGTAGATCCCAACGAGTCTGGTTTAGCTTTCTGTGTCGCAGAGTAGATCCCAACGAGTCTGGTTTAGCTTTCTGTGTCACAGAGTAGATCCCAACGAGTCTGGTTTAGCTTTCTGTGTCGCAGAGTAGATCCCAACGTGTCTGGTTTAGCTTTCTGTGTCGCAGAGTAGATCCCAATGAGTTTGGTTTAGCTTTCTGTGTCGCAGAGTAGATCCCAACGAGTTTGGTTTAGCTTTCTGTGTCGCAGAGTAGATCCCAACGAGTCTGGTTTAGCTTTCTGTGTCGCAGAGTAGATCCCAACGTGTCTGGTTTAGCTTTCTGTGTCGCAGAGTAGATCCCAACGAGTCTGGTTTAGCTTTCTGTGTCGCAGAGTAGATCCCAACGAGTCTGGTTTAGCTTTCTGTGTCGCAGAGTAGATCCCAACGAGTCTGGTTTAGCTTTCTGTGTCACAGAGTAGATCCCAACGAGTCTGGTTTAGCTTTCTGTGTCGCAGAGTAGATCCCAACGTGTCTGGTTTAGCTTTCTGTGTCGCAGAGTAGATCCCAACGAGTTTGGTTTAGCTTTCTGTGTCGCAGAGTAGATCCCAACGAGTTTGGTTTAGCTTTCTGTGTCGCAGAGTAGATCCCAACGAGTCTGGTTTAGCTTTCTGTGTCGCAGAGTAGATCCCAACGAGTCTGGTTTAGCTTTCTGTGTCGCAGAGTAGATCCCAACGAGTCTGGTTTAGCTTTCTGTGTCGCAGAGTAGATCCCAACGAGTCTGGTTTAGCTTTCTGTGTCGCAGAGTAGATCCCAACGAGTCTGGTTTAGCTTTCTGTGTCGCAGAGTAGATCCCAACGAGTCTGGTTTAGCTTTCTGTGTCGCAGAGTAGATCCCAACGAGTCTGGTTTAGCTTTCTGTGTCGCAGAGTAGATCCCAACGAGTCTGGTTTAGCTTTCTGTGTCGCAGAGTAGATCCCAACGTGTCTGGTTTAGCTTTCTGTGTCGCAGAGTAGATCCCAACGTGTCTGGTTTAGCTTTCTGTGTCGCAGAGTAGATCCCAACGAGTCTGGTTTAGCTTTCTGTGTCGCAGAGTAGATCCCAACGAGTCTGGTTTAGCTTTCTGTGTCGCAGAGTAGATCCCAACGAGTCTGGTTTAGCTTTCTGTGTCGCAGAGTAGATCCCAACGAGTCTGGTTGAGCTTTCTGTGTCGCAGAGTAGATCCCAACGAGTCTGGTTGAGCTTTCTGTGTCGCAGAGTAGATCCCAACGAGTCTGGTTGAGCTTTCTGTGTCGCAGAGTAGATCCCAACGAGTCTGGTTTAGCTTTCTGTGTCGCAGAGTAGATCCCAACGAGTCTGGTTGAGCTTTCTGTGTCGCAGAGTAGATCCCAACGAGTCTGGTTGAGCTTTCTGTGTCGCAGAGTAGATCCAAACGAGTCTGGTTGAGCTTTCTGTGTCGCAGAGTAGATCCAAACGAGTCTGGTTGAGCTTTCTGTGTCGCAGAGTAGATCCCAACGAGTCTGGTTGAGCTTTCTGTGTCGCAGAGTAGATCCCAACGAGTCTGGTTTAGCTTTCTGTGTCGCAGAGTAGATCCCAACGAGTCTGGTTTAGCTTTCTGTGTCGCAGAGTAGATCCCAACGAGTCTGGTTTAGCTTTCTGTGTCGCAGAGTAGATCCCAACGAGTCTGGTTTAGCTTTCTGTGTCGCAGAGTAGATCCCAACGAGTCTGGTTTAGCTTTCTGTGTCGCAGAGTAGATCCCAACGAGTCTGGTTTAGCTTTCTGTGTCGCAGAGTAGATCCCAACGAGTTTGGTTTAGCTTTCTGTGTCGCAGAGTAGATCCCAACGAGTTTGGTTGAGCTTTCTGTGGGGGAACAAAATTCTCACACAAGCGCTGCATGTACACACATACACACACACTGTATACACACAAACAAACATAGGTCTTGTGCAAAAATGAACATGATTCGCAAAAGATTTAAAAAAATATTAATGCGCTCACAAAGTCTCTCAAAGAGCAATCTGTAAAGACAAGATGTTGATGTCAGGTTGCCCAGGGGATGTGGGAGACTGTAGCTACTGTAGTGTCAGTGTTGTCAGTGTATGGTGTGATTTCTAATAGGTCAGAGCACATTCCCCCGCTGTAGCTGGGACTGTAAAGTGATGTACCTGCAAGCTCTTTTGTTCATATTTCACAAACTCCTGAGACATGAAGGGTTGTTTATGTCCCCCTCTCCCGTCTCCGGTCCTTCAAGATGGATGGCGGGTATTTGGGAGATTCAAGGTAAAAGACTAGCACTGCCCTTGATCAGAAGGGGAGGATTTCAGTTGTATTGTGAAGGGGTGAACTCAAGCAACAGCCCAGAGGGTTAAGGTGCTTATGCTCATAAAAAACAACAGTAACAGTAACAACAGTAACATTTATATTTTGGATGCACTATCCCTTTAATAATTAAATAATGCCTTATTACCTTTATATTGAGTGTAACCTATAAGGTATCCTTCTAGTCCCCAGACAGTTAATTTCTAGCACACTATTGGACCTGTCATCTCCTCCCCTTTTATATCCAGCTAGTATTTCACCCTCTATTACTCTGCAGCCTCTGAAGGCTCAGAACCATCTCCAGGGAGACCACCTGTGAACCCCACACAAGCGCTGGTGGGGGGTGGGGTGGGGGGGTTCTGTGAGTCAAAGGGGGGGGGGGACCTGCTGTTAGAAGCTGGCCTAGTATTTAGAGGGTTAGCTGCTGGAGCCAAGCGGACATTCTGTATCTATTCACAGTGAAACTCTCTGTCACTCTCTGTCTCTCTCTGTTTCTGTGTCTCTCCCTCGCTCTCTCAATTCAATTTAATTACATTTCAATTCTCTCTCTCTCTCAATTTAATTCAATGTAAATTCTCTCTCACGATTTAATTCAATGTAAATTCTCTCCCTCTCTCAATTTAATTCAATGTAAATTCTCTCCCTCTCTCAATTTAATTCAATGTAAATTCTCTCTCTCTCTCTGTCTCTCTCTCCCTCGCTCTCTCAATTCAATTTAATTACATTTCAATTATCTCTCTCTCCCTCTCAATTTAATTCAATGTAAATTCTCTCTCTCTCTGTGTGTCACTCTTTCTTTCTCTCTCTGTGTGTCACTCTTTCTTTCTCTCTCTGTGTGTCACTCTTTCTTTCTTGTCCTCCGCTTGGGTTCCCTCCCTAACACACAGTGTCAAGGGGCTACTGCCGCCACTCTCGTTCAGAGAGGCCGAGTGGGACTGTTCGTCACCCCTCCACTGTGCTAGACAGGAAAGGACCTCTTCTCTTGTCCAGCTAGCTGCCTCAGACCTGACAGGGCAGCAGAGCGGTGGAAGGATTAGCCAGTGTCTGCTTACTTAAAGGTCTGCTAGTAAACTGTTTATGAACGTCGTTGTATACTTTGACTTATTTAGAAACAGTTTACTAATAAACAATTTCCTATTAAACAATTTACTAATGAAAACTATTTACAATTAAACTATTAAATTATTTACCATTAAACTATTTACTAGTAATCTATTCAATATTAAACTATTTACTTTTAAACAATTTACTAATAAAAACGATTTACTATTAAACTATTCACTATTACATGATTTACTATTAAACAATTAACTATTAAACTATTAAACTATTTAGTATAGCAACCTATTTACTATTAAACTATTCACTATTAGTTGACTACTATTTTATGACTAAACTATTTAGCTTTAGAATGACCCCCTGTCCACCAAGCAGTATTGCATTCATAGCTGGTACCCATGGAGAGAGGAGAGGTGTTGTGGTAAATATGGGATATAGGAACCAAGAGAGACGGGTCATAGACGGGTCACTAGAGTGGTCATTAGACTGGTCACTAGACTGGTCACTAGACTGGTCATTAGGGAGAGACTGGTTATTAGACTGGTATTAAGGGAGAGGCTGGTTATTAGACTGGTATTAAGGGAGAGGCTGGTTATTAGACTGGTCATTATGGAGAGGCTGGTTATTAGACTGGTATTAAGGGAGAGGCTGGTTATTAGACTGGTCCTTATGGAGAGACTGGTCATTAGACTGGTATTAAGGGAGAGGCTGGTTATTAGTCATTATGGCGAGACTGGTCATTAGGGGTCCTGCAGAGTAGTGACATTTAGAAGGGGAGAATGATGGGAATTCTTCATTGTAGTTTGGATGGATGTTCAATGTAATATACACTGGACAGAGCCCATTGCGGTGTAGATGGATGTTCAATGTAATATACACTGGACAGAGCCCATTGTGGTGTAGATGGATGTTCAATGTAATATACACTGGACAGAGCCCATTGTGGTGTGGGTGGATGTTCAATGTAATATACACTGGACAGAGCCCATTGTGGTGTAGATGGATGTTCAATGTAATATACACTGGACAGAGCCCATTGTGGTGTGGGTGGATGTTCAATGTAATATACACTGGACAGAGCCCATTGTGGTGTGGGTGGATGTTCAATGTAATATACACTGGACAGAGCCCATTGTGGTGTAGGTGGATGTTCAATGTAATATACACTGGACAGAGCCCATTGTGGTGTAGATGGATGTTCAATGTAATATACACTGGACAGAGCCCATTGTGGTGTGGATGGATGTTCAATGTAATATACACTGGACAGAGCCCATTGTGGTGTGGGTGGATGTTCAATGTAATATACACTGGACAGAGCCCATTGTGGTGTGGGTGGATGTTCAATGTAATATACACTGGACAGAGCCCATTGTGGTGTGGATGGATGTTCAATGTAATATACACTGGACAGAGCCCATTGTGGTGTGGATGGATGTTCAATGTAATATACACTGGACAGAGCCCATTGTGGTGTGGGTGGATGTTCAATGTAATATACACTGGACAGAGCCCATTGTGGTGTAGGTGGATGTTCAATGTAATATACACTGGACAGAGCCCATTGTGGTGTAGATGGATGTTCAATGTAATATACACTGGACAGAGCCCATTGTGGTGTGGATGGATGTTCAATGTAATATACACTGGACAGAGCCCATTGTGGTGTGGGTGGATGTTCAATGTAATATACACTGGACAGAGCCCATTGTGGTGTGGGTGGATGTTCAATGTAATATACACTGGACAGAGCCCATTGTGGTGTGGATGGATGTTCAATGTAATATACACTGGACAGAGCCCATTGTGGTGTAGATGGATGTTCAATGTAATATACACTGGACAGAGCCCATTGTGGTGTGGGTGGATGTTCAATGTAATATACACTGGACAGAGCCCATTGTGGTGTGGGTGGATGTTCAATGTAATATACACTGGACAGAGCCCATTGTGGTGTAGATGGATGTTCAATGTAATATACACTGGACAGAGCCCATTGTGGTGTGGATGGATGTTCAATGTAATATACACTGGACAGAGCCCATTGTGGTGTAGATGGATGTTCAATGTAATATACACTGGACAGAGCCCATTGTGGTGTGGGTGGATGTTCAATGTAATATACACTGGACAGAGCCCATTGTGGTGTGGGTGGATGTTCAATGTAATATACACTGGACAGAGCCCATTGTGGTGTGGGTAACTGCATGTGTGTGTGTGTACATAGATCAATGTGTGTTTGCGTGTGTCTGTGTGTATGTTTACAAACTGGGGACTTTCCTCTGATTGTACCCATTCATCCACACACTGTAACGACCCCGGGCCAACCACTTCTGTCAGCACTGAAGGTCGCTGAAGGTCACCCCGGCTGTTCAGAGCTATCAAACAACCTGACATGTATCCCCCCCCCCTCTCTCTCTGTCTCTCTGTCATTCTTTCTCTCGCTCTCTTTCCTCCTCTCTCCCTCCCCTCTTTCTCTCTCTATTTCTCTTTCTCTATTTCTCCCCTCTTTCTCTCTCTCTGTCTCACTCTCTCGTGAGATACTGCGGAGTGCTGATCCAGACCCTTCATCTGCTTGCTGGCTACGGCACATGTTCCAGTCTCTCCAGTTACCAGCCTTTAGTGTCTAACTGATCTCCTTAAAGAGTGTGACCCAGTCATCCTGAACACCTCTCCGTTTCGCTTGGTTTCATTAGGACACTATTCACTTAGCTTTATGTGCTTCGGATGACATGTGAGGTGAAAATCTGGTCTATTCTCTCTCTTCGCTCTTTCTCTCTCTCTCTCTCTCTCTTTCTTTCAAACACACACACACACACACACACACATCATATAAGTAGCTACATCAGATTTCTCACAACACTTGCGTTTGCGATGAAATGCGTTTGGATACTTTACATGCCCGGGGAAGAAAAATGAACCTGTTTATTTGTACATTGTGTCAGCGAGGTGTGAGTGAGTACCACAGACAACTGTCTCTGAGAGTACGCTTCCTTGTTTGCCCTGCGTTTACTGCCGTGTACACAAAGAGCCCCTTCCAGCTGTCTTGTCACAATGCCATTTGCATCCATGTTGGTGAATGCATTGACAAGCACTGCAATATGTATGGCTGCCACCCCCTAGGTTACACATACATATGGAAGTGGTTTGATAATCCCACTGAAGTGAAGTGGGGGGGGGGGGGATTTGCTCCAGTAACCATCCTACCTCGCGGTTAGCTCTTTGTTTTACCACGTTGAAAACACAGTGCCATGGGATTGAAACAGAGAAAGCCAATTAGCTTAACCAGCGTCCAGCTTTTTCTCCCGAGGTGGTCCTTGCATTTTTTACCTCTTTTTAATCCTCCGCCGGGAGACTGAAGAGGTTAGCGAGAGAAGAAAGTCCTCTTCTTTTGGTTATTTATTTATTCATGGAACCATTTAATATTCATGATTTTTCCAGGACTATCTGGCTGCGGAGGGGAATTTACTGCTCTGGAGGCGACGGACTGGGGACAAAATCACGTTTTAGCTCCATTGAGCTTTGTGGATGAAGGGAAGGGAAAAAAGAGAGAGGGGGAGGGAGAAAGAGAAGGAGAGGAGGGTTTATGTGCTCTCCAGTAAATGGGAGGTAGGCCTGTAAGGTGACAGGCTGTGTTTATTACTGATCTGTCAGCCGGTTAATAGGTAGAGGAGAGTGGAGCAGAGCAGCTCATATAGAGGCCAGGCTGTAACTGCATGGCAGGCAGAGAGTGAGCTCTCAGCAGTGGTCTGGATTCATAGTACTACTCTGGCAGACCCAGTCTTCAAGGTTGCTTCCACAGTCCCAAAAGAATAACCCCATCGCTTTCTCTACATTCTCGACCGACATTCTCTCCCAGACTTTATTTTCAGTTTCCCCCTCTCCCTCGTATAACAGGCAGAGAGAGCTCTTAACAATGGGACTCAATGAAAGTACTACTCTAACAGAATCAAAGATGGTACTACTCTAACAGCCAATGATGGTACTACTAACAGAGCCAATGATGGTACTACTAACAGAGCCAATGATGGTACTACTAACAGAGCCAATGATGGTACTACTAACAGAGCCAATGATGGTACTACTAACAGAGCCAATGATGGTACTACTAACAGAGCCAATGATGGTACTACTAACAGAACCAATGATGGTACTACTAACAGAACCAATGATGGTACTACTAACAGAACCAATGATGGTACTACTAACAGAACCAATGATGGTACTACTAACAGAACCAATGATGGTACTACTAACAGAACCAATGATGGTACTACTAACAGAACCAATGATGGTACTACTAACAGAACCAATGATGGTACTACTAACAGAACCAATGATGGTACTACTAACAGAGCCAATGGTGGTACTACTAACAGAACCAATGATGGTACTACTAACAGAGCCAATGATAGTACTATTTTAACAGAATCAAAGATGGTACTACTCTAACAGAGCCAATGACGGTACTACTAACAGAACCAATGACGGTACCACTAACAGAACCAATTATGGTACCACTAACAGAACCAATGATAGTACCACTAACAGAACCAATGATAGTACCACTAACAGAACCAATTATAGTACTACTGTAACAATACCAATGATAATACTAACCTAACAGAACCCATGATGGTACTACTTACGTAACCAATGACCGTATTACTCCAACAGAACCAACGATAGTACTACTTACGTAACCAATGACAGTACTACTAACAGAACCCATGATAGTACCACTAACAGAACCCATGATAGTACCACTAACAGAACCCATGATAGTACTACTCTAACAGAACCAATGATAGTACTACCCTAACAATACCAATGATAGTACTACCCTAACTATACCAATGATAGTACTCCTAACAGAACCTGTGATAGTACTACTAACAGAACCTGTGATAGTACTACTAACAGAACCTGTGATAGTACTACTAACAGAACCTGTGATAGTACTACTAACAGAATCTGTGATAGTACTACCCTAACAGAACCCGTGATAGTACTACTTACCTAACCAATGATAGTACTACTAACAGAACCCATGATAGTACCACTAACAGAACCCATGATAGTACCACTAACAGAACCCATGATAGTACCACTAACAGAACCCATGATAGTACTACTCTAACAGAACCAATGATAGTACTACCCTAACAATACCAATGATAGTACTACCCTAACCCGTGACGGTACTACCCTAACAGAACCCGTGATAGTACTACTTACCTAACCAATGATAGTACTACTAACAGAACCAATGATGGTACTACTAACAGAACCAATGATGGTACGACTAACAGAGCCAATGATGGTACGACTAACAGAGCCAATGATGGTACTACTAACAGAGCCAATGATGGTACTACTAACAGAGCCAATGATGGTACTACTAACAGAGCCAATGATGGTACTACTAACAGAACCAATTATAGTACTACTCTAACAATACCAATGATAATACTACCCTAACAGAACCCATGATGGTACTACTTACGTAACCAATGACCGTATTACTCCAACAGAACCAACGATAGTACTACTAACGTAACCAATGACAGTACTACTAACAGAACCCATGATAGTACCACTAACAGAACCCATGATAGTACTACTCTAACAGAACCCATGATAGTACCACTAACAGAACCCATGATAGTACCACTAACAGAACCCATGATAGTACCACTAACAGAACCCATGATAGTACCACTAACAGAACCCATGATAGTACCACTAACAGAACCCATGATAGTACCACTAACAGAACCCGTGATAGTACTACTAACAGAACCCGTGATAGTACTACTAACAGAACCCATGATAGTACTACTAACAGAACCCATGATAGTACTACTAACAGAACCCATGATAGTACTATTAACAGAACCCACGGTAGTACCACTAACAGAACCCACGGTAGTACCACTAACAGAACCCGTGATAGTACTACTAACAGAACCTGTGATAGTACTACTAACAGAACCTGTGATAGTACTACTAACAGAACCCGTGATAGTACTACTAACAGAACCTGTGATAGTACTACTAACAGAACCTGTGATAGTACTACTAACAGAACCTGTGATAGTACTACTAACAGAACCTGTGATGGTACTACTAACAGAACCTGTGATGGTACTACTAACAGAACCTGTGATGGTACTACCCTAACACAACCCGTGATGGTACTACCCTAACACAACCCGTGACGGTACTACCCTAACACAACCCGTGATAGTACTACTTACCTAACCAATGATAGTACTACTAACAGAACCAATGATGGTACGACTAACAGAACCAATGATGGTACGACTAACAGAACCAATGATGGTACTACTAACAGAGCCAATGATGGTACTACTAACGGAGCCAATGATGGTACTACTAACAGAACCAATTATAGTACTACTCTAACAATACCAATGATAATACTACCCTAACAGAACCCATGATGGTACTACTTACGTAACCAATGACCGTATTACTCCAACAGAACCAACGATAGTACTACTTACGTAACCAATGACAGTACTACTAACAGAACCCATGATAGTACCACTAACAGAACCCATGATAGTACCACTAACAGAATCCATGATAGTACCACTAACAGAATCCATGATAGTACCACTAACAGAACCCATGATAGTACTACTCTAACAGAACCCATGATAGTACCACTAACAGAACCCATGATAGTACCACTAACAGAACCCATGATAGTACCACTAACAGAACCCATGATAGTACTACTCTAACAGAACCAGTAATAGTACTACCCTAACAAACCCATGATAGTACTACTTACGTAACCCATGACAGTACTACTTACCTAACCAATGACAGTAATACTAACAGAACCGGTGACGGTAATACTAACAGAACCGGTGGCGGTAATACTAACAGAACCGGTGACGGTACTACCCTAACAGAACCGGTGACGGTACTACCCTAACACAACCTGTGATGGTACTACCCTAACAGAACCCGTGATAGTACTACTAACATAACCGAACCCGTGATGGTACTACCCTAACAGAACCCGTGATGGTACTACCCTAACAGAACCCGTGATAGTACTACCCTAACAGAACCCGTGATAGTACTACCCTAACAGAACCTGTGATGGTACTACTAACACAACCTGTGATGGTACTACCCTAACACAACCTGTGATGGTACTACCCTAACACAAACTGTGATGGTACTACCCTAACACAACCTGTGACGGTACTACCCTAACAGAACCCGTGATGGTACTACCCTAACAGAACCCGTGATGGTACTACCCTAACAGAACCCGTGATAGTACTACCCTAACAGAACCCGTGATAGTACTACCCTAACAGAACCTGTGATGGTACTACCCTAACAGAACCTGTGATGGTACTACTAACACAACCTGTGATGGTACTACCCTAACACAACCTGTGATGGTACTACCCTAACACAACCTGTGACGGTACTACCCTAACAGAACCCGTGATGGTACTACTAACACAACCTGTGATGGTACTACCCTAACACAACCTGTGATGGTACTACCCTAACAGAACCTGTGATGGTACTACCCTAACACAACCTGTGATGGTACTACCCTAACAGAACCTGTGATAGTACTACTAACATAACCGAACCTGTGATAGTACTACTAACATAACCGAACCTGTGATAGTACTACTAACATAACAGAACCTGTGATAGTACTACTAACATAACCGAACCTGTGATGGTACTACTAACATAACAGAACCTGTGATAGTACTACTACATAACAGAACCTGTGATGGTACTACTAACATAAATAACCGAACCTGTGATAGTACTACTAACATAACAGAACCTGTGATGGTACTACTAACATAACCGAACCTGTGATAGTACTACTAACATAACAGAACCTGTGATAGTACTACTAACATAACCGAACCTGTGATAGTACTACTAACATAACCGAACCTGTGATAGTACTACTAACATAACCGAACCTGTGATAGTACTACTAACATAACCGAACCTGTGATGGTACTACTAACATAACCGAACCTGTGATAGTACTACTAACATAACCGAACCTGTGATAGTACTACTAACATAACAGAACCTGTGATGGTACTACTAACATAACCGAACCTGTGATAGTACTACTAACATAACCGAACCTGTGATAGTACTACTAACATAACCGAACCTGTGATAGTACTACTAACATAACCGAACCTGTGATGGTACTACTAACATAACCGAACCTGTGATGGTACTACTAACATAACCGAACCTGTGATGGTACTACTAACATAACCGAACCTGTGATAGTACTACTAACATAACCGAACCTGTGATAGTACTACTAACATAACAGAACCTGTGATAGTACTACTAACATAACCGAACCTGTGATAGTACTACTAACATAACAGAACCTGTGATAGTACTACTAACATAACCGAACCTGTGATGGTACTACTAACATAACCGAACCTGTGATAGTACTACTAACATAACCGAACCTGTGATAGTACTACTAACATAACCGAACCTGTGATAGTACTACTAACATAACCGAACCTGTGATAGTACTACTAACATAACCGAACCTGTGATAGTACTACTAACATAACCGAACCTGTGATGGTACTACTAACATAACCGAACCTGTGATAGTACTACTAACATAACCGAACCTGTGATAGTACTACTAACATAACAGAACCTGTGATGGTACTACTAACATAACCGAACCTGTGATAGTACTACTAACATAACCGAACCTGTGATAGTACTACTAACATAACAGAACCTGTGATAGTACTACTAACATAACCGAACCTGTGATAGTACTACTAACATAACAGAACCTGTGATAGTACTACTAACATAACCGAACCTGTGATGGTACTACTAACATAACCGAACCTGTGATAGTACTACTAACATAACAGAACCTGTGATAGTACTACTAACATAACCGAACCTGTGATAGTACTACTAACATAACCGAACCTGTGATAGTACTACTAACATAACCGAACCTGTGATGGTACTACTAACATAACAGAACCTGTGATAGTACTACTAACATAACCGAACCTGTGATAGTACTACTAACATAACCGAACCTGTGATGGTACTACTAACATAACAGAACCTGTGATAGTACTACTAACATAACCGAACCTGTGATAGTACTACTAACATAACCGAACCTGTGATGGTACTACTAACATAACAGAACCTGTGATAGTACTACTAACATAACCGAACCTGTGATAGTACTACTAACATAACCGAACCTGTGATGGTACTACTAACATAACCGAACCTGTGATGGTACTACTAACATAACCGAACCTGTGATGGTACTACTAACATAACCGAACCTGTGATAGTACTACTAACATAACCGAACCTGTGATAGTACTACTAACATAACCGAACCTGTGATGGTACTACTAACATAACCGAACCTGTGATGGTACTACCCTAACGGAACCCGTGATGGTACTACCCTAACATAACCCGTGATAGTACTACCCTAACAGAACCCGTGATAGTACTACCCTAACAGAACCCGTGATGGTACTACTAACACAACCTGTGATGGTACTACCCTAACACAACCTGTGATGGTACTACCCTAACACAACCTGTGATGGTACTACCCTAACTGAACCTGTGATGGTACTACCCTAACAGTACCCGTGATGGTACTACCCTAACACAACCTGTGATGGTACTACCCTAACAGAACCTGTGATGGTACTACTAACACAACCTGTGATGGTACTACCCTAACAGAACCTGTGACGGTACTACCCTAACACAACCTGTGACGGTACTACCCTAACACAACCTGTGACGGTACTACCCTAACACAACCTGTGACGGTACTACCCTAACACAACCTGTGACGGTACTACCCTAACACAACCTGTGACGGTACTACCCTAACACAACCTGTGACGGTACTACCCTAACACAACCTGTGACGGTACTACCCTAACACAACCTGTGACGGTACTACCCTAACACAACCTGTGACGGTACTACCCTAACACAACCTGTGACGGTACTACCCTAACACAACCTGTGACGGTACTACCCTAACACAACCTGTGACGGTACTACCCTAACACAACCTGTGACGGTACTACCCTAACACAACCTGTGACGGTACTACCCTAACACAACCTGTGACGGTACTACCCTAACACAACCTGTGACGGTACTACCCTAACACAACCTGTGACGGTACTACCCTAACACAACCTGTGACGGTACTACCCTAACACAACCTGTGACGGTACTACCCTAACACAACCTGTGACGGTACTACCCTAACACAACCTGTGACGGTACTACCCTAACACAACCTGTGACGGTACTACCCTAACACAACCGGTGACGGTACTAGTCTAACAGAACCGGTGACGGTACTACCCTAACACAACCTGTGACGGTACTACCCTAACACAACCTGTGACGGTACTACCCTAACACAACCTGTGATGGTACTACCCTAACACAACCTGTGACGGTACTAGTCTAACAGAACCGGTGACGGTACTAGTCTAACAGAACCGGTGACGGTACTAGTCTAACAGAACCGGTGACGGTACTACTAACAGAACCGGTGATGGTACTAGTCTAACAATACCAATGATAATATTACTAACAGAACCCATGATAGTACTACCCTAACAATACCAATGATAGTACTACTCAAACAGAACCAACGATCGTACTACTGAACAGAACAGAACCAGTGTCCAAGGCTCCTTTGCAGTACATCCACTTCTCTCTCCATCTGCTAAACCCTTCTGTAGTATTGATCGGGCTCAATGCTGTGCTGTGTAGGCGGTGTGATTAATATCCTTGATTAGGAAGAGATTACCCTGGTGTGGGGAGTTAGCGCTGGCCCTGCTACAATTCATCGCACTTAGACTGCTGCCTTGTTTTTGTTCATTTGTCAGGTCAGAAATCAAGGATCAATCGCTGGTTTATTTGCCTAGTTCAAGTAGCAATGCGGGGTGGGGATGTTATTATGGACACTTTCAATCTGACTGGTCACAGTCGTTGACATTGAGTGGGCAGCGATTGGCATCATTTGTTTACAGATTCTGTGTCTGATTGTGAAGAATTGTGTTGTTAGTAGTAAAAGGACTGTGAAAACGGTTGTGTGACATGATCCACTTGGAACCGTGATTGCCGTATCGTAATATATTTTCTGTCGTGGTATGTATTGTGAGCTTACAATACTTATCCCTACTATTTCATGCACCCACTTTTTTTAAAGCAATTCAATTCATGTATGTATTATTTATAGAGTTGTTTTGATTCACGCGTAGTGTGGAAATGTTCATGTACAAACTGCATGTTGTGTTATTTACAGCGGGCTGTGTTGGCCCCACTGTGTAGCCAAAGCATCAAAATCCAGACTTCAGTAAACTGTTTACCCAACATGCTCATTCACCACATCTGGCAGAAGGATCAACATTACTCAAGTCCTTCATCAGCTTTCTGTCTCCAACCTGCCTGTCCTGAATACAAAAAAGCATGTGGCTACTTGTGATTCTCACTCACTTAAAGCCTCTTCTCCATTTTGAGAAGACCAACGCAATAGCTATTGTTGTCATGGAGACCGCACAGTCCATGTTTAACGGGCTGTTTTTTTTTTACAGTCCAAGAGAAGACTATGCAAACAGTGAGCTGTGTATGCCCTGTGTGGTTGAGCAGTGATCCAGCAGTGACTCCAAACAGACCATGACTCCAGTCCTCATTATAACAGTAGGACGGACCACCTGAGGACCGAACATAAATAATGCAGAGAGAACCAGAGTTCTGCCGCCACCACCTCGCTGACAAACCCTTCCCCCTCGACCACATGGTTGAACCCCTAGCCCTGGAGGGCATGGTAAAGACATCCCTTACGACACCATACCACACCGTTATGACACTCTATTCCTGTGAGTGACGTATTTTCTACCTCCTCTATATGGGGTTTCCTATGGATGTGGGCAAGGGCCAGCAGCTTTGGCTCTGAAAAATAACCCGCAGCAAAAAAATCTAATTCTTTATCTACATTTGATCATAATTTCCTCCGACAGTCGCAATGAAAAGTGTGAGATGAAAGAGTTGAAATTCCAATGAAGAGGTAATGACCATGGCGAGTCGATAGTGATATTGGTCTTTCTCTGCTGTGTGTTTTCCCCATCTCCCGTCTGTATGTTTAGCTTGGTCTCTCTTAAAATGTACACTGTTTCCTACTTTGTTACCAGAGGCAAGGGCCCTTGACTCACTGCCACCAGCCTCTGCCAAGACAGCCTTTTTAAGCTGTGATAAAAAATTTACGAGAGAGAGAGAATGCTATGGTGGAGAACAGAGGCCACATTCGGAGAGAAGCAGCTGCTCCCTGATAGCGGTTGGAAGGTCTCCTCAGTACTCGGCAGTGTTCTGCTCTCCCATGCCCACCATGAATATTGCATTAGCCCACTACAGGGCCCCTTGTGTTTTCCCCCCAAGAGAGGAGAGGAGAGCAGCCATGGTACTGAAGCGTACGAGGAGTCAAGCCCACACTCCCCCACACCGCCAGGCCCATCCACATTTAGCTTGCACAGGCAGACGCTCCAAACTCCAGACCAGCTTTCCATCAGCATAATCTCCCAGACTGACTCAGAGGACTCCTGTCTCATAATGTGTCAACCTCAATTATATTAATGTGCGCACCCGAGAAAAATGTCTGACATTTGCTGGCATTTACAGGACGAGTAACTGTTTTCTGGCTGGTGTTTTTTGCTCAAGCTGAGTCGTCTTAGAGGCCCTTTTGAAATGAATAAACCACATATTGGCTCTGTGATGACCCGTCTCCCACTGATTAGCTAAAGAAACAAAGCTATGGTAAATGGCAGCACCGAGGCCACAATTATGTCAAAATACAATTTTTTTTTGTTCATATAATCTCCACAGCAATTGAAAATTGGCACCTCTTTGAACAAGGTCAATGATGGTACAAGTGAAGAGGCCATTTTGAGAGGCTAGCCTAGCTGGCTGTTATTAGCCATTAGCTTAATTCCCTGGCCTTTAAACACAAACACCTGGAGGCCAGGGGCAGTCCTGACTGTGAGGTCAGCCCCTGTTAAGCTGAAGCTTTTGTCTCGCGAGCTCCCTCCTTCCCCCCCTCATCCTCCTCCTCCTCCTCCTCCATAGTGTTTCATTAGTGTTTCACCGACTCCATTACCCTGCTGTAATGTGCACTTAGCTGCCTAATCTCCATGCGGCTGACATGTGACTCCCCCAGTGCACTTTGCACACCTTCTCTCATTTGATCAGGGGACATCCTCTGAGAATGCCAATCTACTGGTTAATGCAGAAGAGGCATGTGTTCCTTTCTTGCTATCACTCAACCTTCCTGTCGCTGCACTCTATCGCACCCCCGCCTTAATTCTTACGTAATTTTTAAAATTCTGTCCTATTTCCTCATTGCTGTTTCTGCTCAAGGTGTTATTTTCAATGCTAATGAGGCACAGCAGCGAGCAGCGGTTTGTGGCGAGGCAAGCTGAAAAGATGGTGATATGCTAATAAAGACGGTTCAAACACGAGCGATTCTCCTCAATAAAGCTAAAGCGCTACATGCTGTTATGCTTGAGGTCAATGTGTTCACTTCAGCACCGTTCTTCACTTTTTCCTACAACCCATGAGACCTGCAAATGGAGGACCAGTAATTGAAGAAAGCGCATACTTTCTCAAGACAAGCACTTAAAAACAGTTCAAGGGTTCAAACTACCTTGAAGAGGTAAACAACTTGTTCTGGGTTTTGTTGAAGGCATAGGTTTTGCCTGTCCATCTGTGTTTACCTCAAGGGCTTATGTTGTCTCTATGCATCATGCTTGCTAGCACTGCTGCACTTTGCCCACTCTCACTGTGAGCACATGCCCAGCCACTAGCCATAACTCTCTCTGGTAGTCTAGGAGATGTGCTGATCTGTCCAAGCTCTTGGATAGGTTTGGAATTCCATTTGTAAGGGCGGCAGGTAGCCTAGCAGTTAGAGCGTTGGGCCAGTAACCGAAAGGTTGCTAGTTCGAATCCCCGAGCACCAGGGTCGCCGTTGATATTGGCAGACCCTGGCCGTGACCCCACTCTCCAAGGGTGTCTCGGGGGGAGTTGGGATATGCACAAAAACACATTTCTATTTCACACCTGCCTGTATATGTACATGTGTGAAATAGGACAAATATAAGCACCTAATTATTATTATAAGCCCCCAGCAATTAGGCCAATGTTTCTGGCCTTCCCTATCGCTAATTAACTGGAACCAGCAAAGCTTTCCTCTGAATCTCGACTGGGTTGTGTGTCTTCCAACAGATCTCATGTCCCAGTTTAGTATCCCACACAGTTTTTCACACCAGAGATATAGCCGCCGATCGAGACCGTAATCACTGGGAAATATCCCATCTTTTCCCTCCATTTTGACAGTTCACATTGCAGAGATGTACAGCTCACCAGCCTGTGCATCTGAAAATAATCTCCTTCGTCTTGACTTGTCAGAACAAAATGTGAGAACCCAGAGGGGTTCTCCACTGAGTCAGCGATGAGGGAGGGAGATGTCAAAGACGTTGTGGCTCTATTTCAAACCAGTTCCACCTGCAGGCAGCTTTCGCTAAGTAGTTCCTGTTGTTTAGCTCGCCACAGCTAAGGCCAATGAAAAGAATGCCGTGACAAGAGCTAAAGCAACGACTAAGTAAACTGATTAATGCGTAACTGTGAGCAAAGTTGGCCCCAGGTAGTAAGCTACATCTGTTACAAATGACTTCATAGATCTATGGAGAGAGACTGGCATGATGTCAGCTAGCCTCACTGCAGGTGTTTAGCTTCAACCTTATGTTATTAGCTTCACTGTTTTGCTAATGGGAAGAATGTATTCAAATAATCCTTTTGCTTGTAGTCTGTAGTCACCCACTTCTTTTTTAATTATATGGATATGCATGCATGTACTATCTCAGTCGGTAGAGCATGGCACTTACCATGCCAATGGTCTTGAGTTGGATTCCCCCTGGGGCCACCCATATGTACAAATGTATGCATGCATGACTGTAAGTTGCCTTGGAGAAAAGCATCTGCTAAATAACATATTATACTACTATGGCATCTACTTTCCTTTCCCAGATTATTCCATTATTATTATTATTATTATTATTATTATACTATTAAGTAGCACAACTTGTCACCAAAGTTTCATCATATAAACGAATATATCAACTTTAGCCCTAAAGACTCTTTAGTTCTACTTTACACTTGTGGCGTTAGGCTAGTTGTTGCATCTCTGCTAATGTCTGTTCTAACCAACTTAGCCCAGGATCAGGGACCTGAGCAGGATAATCCCTCGTCTGGCTCCACCCCCCCCCCCCCCCCCCTCCACATTGGGCCAGCAAGCTGTCTTTGTGCCATGCATCCTGAGTTGGCCTGAGGTGTAGAAACAACACCCCTTTCCTCACTTTATGGCTATGCTAACATCTTTTAAAGCTAGAATCCTTGGTTGCTACATCCACTTTTGGACTTATAAATGAATGATATATATACCCATTGATTCTTGAAGACTATAATGTGTACAGTAAATGCCTCATGAGCTTAGTTCAACTGTCTTACCCCATCATAATCCAATATAAAAACTTGTTTTACGCCAATGTTTGTAAACAACGTAAATGCAAACGAACAATGTACAGCTTCAAAACATAGTTAAAACTATACATTTGGTATCATGGATGGTCAGTCCTTGCATCCATAGCTCTGTCTATTAATTTGAGAGTGGTTACATTTCTCCAGCCCCATCCCTTAAATTTGAGAAAAAACAAGGGGTACAGAGCACGCTTTGTTATTGTTTCAATTAAGGATTCTAGCTTTAAGCTAGCAATTAGCTATGCAGCGAACGTCTAACAATTGTAACTGTTACTTACCGCAAGTGATCTGGTACGTGCTTCCTTTCTTCCTGCCTTCCTTGAAGCAATCACTGATCCAACATTATTGGAATGGTGAAAGCTACATAGAGGAATACTTGCTTTCACCCATACTATTGGGTAAGATCTGTGAATACATGAAGAAAGATAATTTTGGGGGGTCTTTAAAAAGCTGCAGACTGTGTGAATTTGTTTGCTTACCCTACAGTAACTAACACATAAACCTCCATTGATGTGACTTGTAGACAAGAGCTAGCTTTCTGAAGCAGGCTAGTTGCTACACTCTAAGAACAACAAGTGCTATCTACAACCAAAAAGGGTTATTGGGCTGTCCCCATAGGAGAACCCTTTGAAGAACCCATTTTGTTTCCAGATATAACCCTTTGAGGTAGAACACTTTTGGATTCCATGTAGAACCCTCTCCACAGAGTATTGTACATAGAACCCAAATGGGTTCTGCCTGGAACCAAAGGTAGCTCAGTTGGTAGAGCATGGTGTTTGCAACACCAGGGTTGTGGGTTCGATTCCCACGGGGGGCCAGCACAGGAAAAAAAAAAAATGTATGAAATTGTATGAAATGTATGCATTCACTACTGTAAGTCGCTCTGGATAAGAGCGTCTGCTAAATGACTAAAATGTAAAATGTAAAAATGGTTCTACCTGCAATCAAAAAGGGTTCTCCTATGAGGACAGCCTCAGGAACCCATTTCAAACCCTTTTTTCTAAGGGTGTAGATAACCTACAAATCATACCGTGTGCAACAATTTCCTAGTCCAATGAAAAAAAACACTTCTTGGCTTTCTTGTTTGCAGTGTGTTCTTCCAACGTTAGTGCTACCAAGACCGGTGTACAGTACATGGGAATAGATTAGAGAGAGAACTGAAGACAGAGGGATTTTAGAGAAGGCAAGGTGAGTTTTAAAGACAAATGGCAGTAATAAAGAGATATGAGTCATAAGAGTTCAGAGTATTTCCGTTGTATGAACTTTGTTAAAAGTCAAGGAATTTAAAGTAATAGAGGAAGCTGGAACAATCTAATAATGAATGTATCCATTGAATTTCAGTTGTCAAAAAGGGATATTTGTTCTTGGGAAAAGTGGATGTAAAACAGGTGAAACTGGTTATATAAGATATGTCTCTGGTGAACTCAAAATAGTTGTGGCTTTGGAATCTGCTTCAAATTCCTCACAAAGAGTTATAGCCCACACCTTTGTATTTGAAGTCGGCTGAGAAGACTGAAGACAACTCTTAATGTTTCAATAAATGGTTTATTTGGAAAGGTGGCTGGGGGATTATAATAATCCTGCAGCCTATGTTTTATTATTAATGGCATGCATTTCCTCTGTGCCATGAACATTCATCTCACTCATTACTGGATTCCTCCTCCCTGATTTTTCAGCAGACATATTTATTACGACCGGGACTATACCAGTATCACGATGCTTGTTAGTATCATGGCAAGGAAACAAAACACAAAGCGGATTTAACTTCTTTAGGAAAACAGCCCTGATGTTGGAAACAAACATCATTATGTTGTCATTCAGAGTCACATTTATTTATTTTCTATCTATAGCTCACAATATTTTACATACAGCAGGTGTTTAAAGGACTAAAGAGTTTGATCTGCTTTGTGTTTTCATTTTTCCCATGGAATTTTTTTGGCAACACTGGTATCGTCACATTCCTGATATATTAAACAACATTAAGAAAAATGTTCTTTCACATTATAAATTGTCTCTATTCTTTATAAATCATCATTTGTTTTTAGTAATCAATTATCTTTAGTGTTATGACATTTTAGTCATTTAGCAGACGTTCTTGTCCAGAGCAACTTACAGTTGCTGTATTGACGTGAAGATGGCTAGGTGAGACAACCACACATCACATATCATCAGCTACATTTTCCCTCAATAAAGTAGTTATCAGCAAAGTCAGCGCTAATAGGAGAAGGTAAGTGCAGGGTTAGATATATTTTAATATTTCAAGTTTTAAAAATGCAAATTGGTGGATCATCACTTCAAACCGATGGTTGAGAATCTTCCATCTCATGTCAGACACCAGGCACATGATCCCACCAGCACTTATTTAGTGCTTGGGCATGGAATGTTTAGGCTAATGTTCATATTGAGTGATTTGGTCATTGGCTGTATGTTGGGTGCATCTTGTCAAGTAGTTAATACATTGACATATTGCATTCTATTATGTAGGGCCGGGACGATACTAGTAACGCTCTATTGTTTCCATGGCAAAAATGAAAACACGAAGAAGATCAACCTCTTTGGTCCTTTAAAAACATGCTGTATGTAAAATATTGTGTCCTATAGCTTGGAAAATAAAGAAATAAATGTCACTCTGGCAACATAATGATGTTTGTTTTCAACATTAGGGCTGTTTTCCTAAAGAACTTAAATCCGCTTTGGGGTTTGTTTGCTCTGCCACGATACTAAGGAATATCACGATACTGGTCTGGTCCCAGCCCTACTGTAGTACTATGGTAAGCTGACGTTTGTGTCCCCCCAGTATGACTTGTTTAAAGACAGTAATTGGCTTACGGAAGATATTGTACACAATCCGACTGTTTGCTTCAAACCAAAACCAGTCCAGAACCAGCTGAGTAGACAAGAAACAGCAGATTGACCTTGACCTCAACGTTGATTAAGCAGGCTTATGGAGCGAACCAGTTAACTCTCAAGCATATGTTCTGCCTCAGCCTGTTTTTGCTGCATCAAGCAAAAACAATTAACCAACCAACTGAAATTGTCACAGCGATACAGTACCTCCCATCTGTTTCCTCCTCCTGCATGATACTTCCTTACATGCTTTTTCACCACATAATGTTAGCCTGCAAAGTCCGTGTTTGTAGACGGATGTTGGCTTCTTTTTGTAGACCATATACAGTACCACGTGCCACACTCTAAACGTTTCTGACATGTGGCAGGCAGGTCCCTTGGGGTTGCCCTCTGAAGTTTTACGTCGCTAGCTATCTAGCTAACTGTGTTGGCCGCCCTCTGCCTTGCGTCACCGGTTTGTTCTTCTTCACACACCACCTAAGAGCAACTGAGCTTCCGGAATACTATGTACGCAAGTGTCAGTCCCAGCTGAGCCTCTCTTACAGTGGGCTAAATGAGCTACTTAACGCCCCCAGGCTTGCAAATAACCTGATTACCAATGACTGTAAAATGATGTCGCTACTGATGCTGACAGTCCTTTATATTGTTTTGGAATTTGGTCTTCAGCTAGGCTCTACATTTAAAATGTTCCCCAATCAGCCCACACTTCATAATTATGGAGCACGCCGTCTTAATTCCTCTGGCTGCTCGTTAAGCTCTGGAGGAGAAGGGTTGACCCACTTTACATGGGAGTCTATGGAACCCCTGGTGACAGACAAGCCCCTCTCCTGCACCAGGAAGCTCTCTCTCCCGACAGAATATAATATGACGTTTAGCAGACACTTTTATCCAATGACACTTAGTCATGCGTGCATACTTTACATACAGGTGTTCCTGGGAATCAAACCCACTATCCTGGCGTTGCAATCGCCGTGTTCTACTAACTGAGGTACAGAGGACTGTGCTCTACTAACTGAGCTACAGAGGACCGTGCTCTACTAACTGAGCTACAGAGGACCGTGCTCTACTAACTGAGCTACAGAGGACCGTGCTCTACTAACTGAGCTACAGAGGACCGTGCTCTACTAACTGAGCTACAGAGGACCGTGCTCTACTAACTGAGCTACAGAGGACCGTGCTCTACTAACTGAGCTACAGAGGACCGTGCTCTACTAACTGAGCTACAGAGGACCGTGCTTTACTAACTGAGCTACAGAGGACCGTGCTTTACTAACTGAGCTACAGAGGACCGTGTTCTACTAACTGAGCTACAGAGGACCGTGCTCTACTAACTGAGCTACAGAGGACCGTGCTCTACTAACTGAGCTACAGAGGACCGTGCTCTACTAACTGAGCTACAGAGGACCGTGCTCTACTAACTGAGCTACAGAGGACCGTGCTCTACTAACTGAGCTACAGAGGACCGTGCTCTACTAACTGAGCTACAGAGGACCGTGCTCTACTAACTGAGCTACAGAGGACCGTGCTCTACTAACTGAGCTACAGAGGACCGTGTTCTACTAACTGAGCTACAGAGGACCGTGCTCTACTAACTGAGCTACAGAGGACCGTGCTCTACTAACTGAGCTACAGAGGACCGGGCTCTACTAACTGAGCTACAGAGGACCGGGCTCTACTAACTGAGCTACAGAGGACCGTGCTCTACTAACTGAGCTACAGAGGACCGTGCTCTACTAACTGAGCTACAGAGGACCGTGCTCTACTAACTGACCTACAGAGGACCGTGCTCTACTAACTGAGCTACAGAGGACCGTGTTCTACTAACTGAGCTACAGAGGACCGTGTTCTACTAACTGAGCTACAGAGGACCGGGCTCTACCAACTGAGCTACAGAGGACCGTGCTCTACTAACTGAGCTACAGAGAACCAATCAGGTTTTTAGAGCCACATGCAAAAAAATGTATATGAGTCTTATGCATTATAACCATTGATGCATTTATTCAGGCTTTCATAAGGGCCTTTTATGATAGTATGTTTTTGATGCCTAATGTCAGTATGTGATTAATTCTGAATGCATCTGTAGCATAAGGGCTGTTCAAAGGAGCTGTGGGCTGTTAGCCAGTCTTCTCATGCACTACTACTGGGTGATAGAAGGTACTATAAATTAATTCACTATGAATTATACACAGGTGGTTCTGATAGAGATGTTCTGCCTGTACTGTGGTCCACTCACTGAACAAGAGAGGCTTTTAAATAACTCTCTGTGCCTGGCTTTGCAGGTTGATCTCTGACACAATCGATCACTGTTAGAATGTAAGATTTAATTAAGCAATAAGGCACGAGGGGGTGTGGTATATGGCCAATATACTACGGCTAAGGGCTGTTCTTATGCATGACGCAACGAGGAGTGCCTGGATACAGCCCTTAGCCGTGGCATATTGGCCATATACCACAAATCCCCGAGGTGCCTTATTGCTTAATTAAATCTTACATTAGTTATTTAAAAGCTATTATAAACTGGTTACCAACGTAATTAGAGCAGTAAAAATAGATGTTTTGTCATACCTGTGGTATACGGTCTTATATACCATGGCTGTCAGCCAATCAGCATTCAGGGCTAGAACCGGTTTATAATAAACCATATTCCATTATTGTATTTGAGGGAGCTCCATGCTGTAATGTTTATACACCCCTCTGACGTGTACAAAGTAATGAAAGTGTAACGAGCTCTGAAATTGGACCATGTAGATTTTCAGACATTGACTCCTCTGATCTTATTAGCAATGTATCAGTGATGAAGAATGGGGCTTCCATCATGTAGGCAGTACACACACACACACACACACACACACGAGTGTCAAGCAGAGCTCTCACACAGAGAAGCCAGCGATACACTACACAACGTTAATTATCCATTTAAAACCATGGCCCATTGGCAGTGCTGAAGCACCGCTGCTGGAAAAGCCTCTCAGAGAGCCATAATTGCTTCTTATCTTTTGGAGGTCACACTGTGTCCAGTAGAACTAATCAATCTCTGGCTCAGACCTGCTGTTGGCCCCAAAGAGCTCCATAAAATAACATTCTGAACATTTGGACCATTTTAGATACCCCACCTTCTCCTAAAAGAAATCAATAGCTGCTGATGGCGGGTGGGTAAGTCTGCTCTGTTGCTAAGGAATAGTGACGGGGAGCTGGCCGGTGGGTAAGTCTGCTCTGTTGCTAAGGAATAGTGACGGGGAGCTGGCCGGTGGGTAAGTCTGCTCTGTTGCTAAGGAATAGTGACGGGGAGCTGGCCGGTGGGTAAGTCTGCTCTGTTACTAAGGAATAGTGACGGGGAGCTGGTCGGTGGGTAAGTCTGCTCTGTTACTAAGGAATAGTGACGGGGAGCTGGCCGGTGGGTAAGTCTGCTCTGTTGCTAAGGAATAGTGACGGGGAGCTGGCCGGTGGGTAAGTCTGCTCTGTTACTAAGGAATAGTGACGGGGAGCTGGCCGGTGGGTAAGTCTGCATTGTTGCTAAGGAATAGCGACGGGAAGCTGGTCGGTGGGTAAGTCTGCTCTGTTACTAAGGAATAGTGACGAGGAGCTGGCCGGTGGGTAAGTCTGCTCTGTTGCTAAGGAATAGCGATGGGGAGCTGGCCGGTGGGTAAGTCTGCATTGTTGCTAAGGAATAGCGACGGGGAGCTGGCCGGTGGGTAAGTCTGCTCTGTTACTAAGGAATAGCGATGGGGAGCTGGTCGGTGGGTAAGTCTGCTCTGTTGCTAAGGAATAGTGACGGGGAGCTGGCCGGTGGGTAAGTCTGCTCTGTTGCTAAGGAATAGTGACGGGGAGCTGGCCGGTGGGTAAGTCTGCTCTGTTGCTAAGGAATAGTGACGGGGAGCTGGCCGGTGGGTAAGTCTGCTCTGTTACTAAGGAATAGCGATGGGGAGCTGGTCGGTGGGTAAGTCTGCTCTGTTACTAAGGAATAGCGACGGGGAGCTGGCCGGTGGGTAAGTCTGCTCTGTTACTAAGGAATAGCGACGGGGAGCTGGCCGGTGGGTAAGTCTGCTCTGTTGCTAAGGAATAGTGACGGGGAGCTGGCCGGTGGGTAAGTCTGCATTGTTGCTAAGGAATAGTGACGGGGAGCTGGCCGGTGGGTAAGTCTGCATCTGTTGCTAAGGAATAGTGACGGGGAGCTGGCCGGTGGGTAAGTCTGCATTGTTGCTAAGGAATAGTGACGGGGAGCTGGCCGGTGGGTAAGTCTGCATTGTTGCTAAGGAATAGCGACGGGGAGCTGGTCGGTGGGTAAGTCTGCATCTGTTGCTAAGGAATAGTGACGGGGAGCTGGCCGGTGGGTAAGTCTGCTCTGTTGTTAAGGAATAGTGACGGGGAGCTGGCCGGTGGGTAAGTCTGCTCTGTTGCTAAGGAATAGTGACGGGGAGCTGGCCGGTGGGTAAGTCTGCTCTGTTACTAAGGAATAGTGACGGGGAGCTGGTCGGTGGGTAAGTCTGCTCTGTTACTAAGGAATAGTGACGGGGAGCTGGCCGGTGGGTAAGTCTGCATTGTTGCTAAGGAATAGTGACGGGGAGCTGGTCGGTGGGTAAGTCTGCTCTGTTACTAAGGAATAGTGACGGGGAGCTGGCCGGTGGGTAAGTCTGCATTGTTGCTAAGGAATAGTGACGGGAGCTGGCCGGTGGGTAAGTCTGCTCTGTTGCTAAGGAATAGTGACGGGGAGCTGGCCGGTGGGTAAGTCTGCATTGTTGCTAAGGAATAGTGACGGGGAGCTGGCCGGTGGGTAAGTCTGCATTGTTGCTAAGGAATAGTGACGGGGAGCTGGCCGGTGGGTAAGTCTGCATTGTTGCTAAGGAATAGCGACGGGGAGCTGGTCGGTGGGTAAGTCTGCATTGTTGCTAAGGAATAGTGACGGGGAGCTGGCCGGTGGGTAAGTCTGCTCTGTTGCTAAGGAATAGTGACGGGGAGCTGGTCGGTGGGTAAGTCTGCTCTGTTACTAAGGAATAGTGACGGGGAGCTGGCCGGTGGGTAAGTCTGCATTGTTGCTAAGGAATAGTGACGGGGAGCTGGTCGGTGGGTAAGTCTGCTCTGTTACTAAGGAATAGTGACGGGGAGCTGGCCGGTGGGTAAGTCTGCTCTGTTACTAAGGAATAGTGACGGGGAGCTGGCCGGTGGGTAAGTCTGCATTGTTGCTAAGGAATAGTGACGGGGAGCTGGCCGGTGGGTAAGTCTGCATTGTTGCTAAGGAATAGTGACGGGGAGCTGGCCGGTGGGTAAGTCTGCTCTGTTGCTAAGGAATAGTGACGGGGAGCTGGCCGGTGGGTAAGTCTGCTCTGTTGCTAAGGAATAGTGACGGGGAGCTGGCCGGTGGGTAAGTCTGCTCTGTTGCTAAGGAATAGTGACGTGGAGCTGGCCGGTGGGTAATTCTGCATTGTTGCTAAGGAATAGTGACGGGGAGCTGGCCGGTGGGTAAGTCTGCATTGTTGCTAAGGAATAGTGACGGGGAGCTGGCCGGTGGGTAAGTCTGCTCTGTTGCTAAGGAATAGTGACGGGGAGCTGGTCGGTGGGTAAGTCTGCTCTGTTACTAAGGAATAGTGACGGGGAGCTGGCCGGTGGGTAAGTCTGCATTGTTGCTAAGGAATAGTGACGGGGAGCTGGTCGGTGGGTAAGTCTGCTCTGTTACTAAGGAATAGTGACGGGGAGCTGGCCGGTGGGTAAGTCTGCTCTGTTACTAAGGAATAGTGACGGGGAGCTGGCCGGTGGGTAAGTCTGCATTGTTGCTAAGGAATAGTGACGGGGAGCTGGTCGGTGGGTAAGTCTGCTCTGTTGCTAAGGAATAGTGACGGGGAGCTGGTCGGAGGGTAAGTCTGCTCTGTTGCTAAGGAATTGTGACGGGGAGCTGGCCGGTGGGTAAGTCTGCTCTGTTGCTAAGGAATAGTGACGGGGAGCTGGCCGGTGGGTAAGTCTGCATTGTTGCTAAGGAATAGTGACGGGGAGCTGGCCGGTGGGTAAGTCTGCATTGTTGCTAAGGAATAGTGACGGGAGCTGGCCGGTGGGTAAGTCTGCTCTGTTGCTAAGGAATAGTGACGGGGAGCTGGCCGGTGGGTAAGTCTGCATTGTTGCTAAGGGCGACGGGGAGCTGGCGGGGGAGTCGCAGGCGGGGACGGGGCTGGCCGGTGGGTAAGTCTGCTCTGTTGCTAAGGAATAGTGACGGGGTGCTGGCCGGTGGGGTGGGTCAGATTGATTTCGTATTACGCGCTCGCTTTTTTGAAATGAAGGGTCCTCAGTCCGACCGCTCGCCTCTGCTGCTCCCATTTCTTGGGGTGATGGCCAGTGTGATGTAGTGATGAGGTTACCAGTATCACATTAAGTAGGGGGGGAAACATTTTGAAATAGCGCGATCTGAAAAGGTCATTTTGGTTGCCAAGAAAGAATTCCTACGGCTTCAGTTCCTACTGATTTGTGTGACGGGAAGTAATGCTTTGCCAAACAGGAATATGAGGGCGCTAGTTGTGTGTTGTGACACGTTTTCCATAATTATCAACCCCCCACCAAAGCCTGCATTTAATTGTTAACCCTCTTAAGTGTTTCAATAGGAAACATAACAGCAAACCGTTAATCAGAAGGGGCTTTATTACCCCCTGTCGGTTTCCTCTTCCCCTCCCCCCACCTCTCCCTATTCATTTCATAGCCATGCAGGCATTTGATGTGTTAGTTTGCTGCCTGAGGAACAGAGGAATGTAGTAGTATCTAGGGGAGGACATAGGGAGGTGGTAGGCTTTGAATTGGTCCCGTCGTTTAAATGTCACCAGGACAGCTCTGTGGGAGGTAGGGGTGAGGAAGGTCGGGCGGGGAAGGTGAGACGATAGCTGCTGGTTGTGTGTGTGTGTGTGTGTGTGAGAGTGATAGCAGCATGGCTCAATTTCCATTTTTATTAACAATCCAGTTACCTCTTCATGGAGAGGGATGGAATGGGCCCGGCAGATCAATGTCATCGTGCCTCCAGCATGCCAAGGAGCCTGGCCGCGGTGTTAACCACTTCCTCCCCCCCTCTTTACACACACTGCCCTCTCCCACCAATCAGTAGCCTGAATAGAGATTGGCAGGCCCATCAACACTGCACTCCCCACTCTGAAGACCAACATGGACATTCACAGCCCCTGGAGACTGCATCGTAACCTTGGGCTAACATAACCTTGGGCTAACATAACCTTGGGCTAACATAATCTTGGGCTAACATAACCTTGGGCTAACATAATCTTGGGCTAACATAACCTTGGGCTAAATGGACTACTTAACCAGACCACTTGATCTTCCTGTTAGCAGCAATGTCACATTCACAAATACCATTGACTCCTTTGAAAATGGCAAGCTACTGAACTGTAAAAGACTTGTCAGAAGAAAATCCTGAAATTTCTAGTCATAAATATGGCTATTAAATGATGTCAGAAGTGTGTTTTTTAAGCCATTGACGAGGCTCAGAGAAAGTGTTGCTCTAAAACACAGCTCGTCCAACCTAAGAATGAAGTCTCTGACGTCATATTAGACAGCTCAGAGGAGATAGAATATCCTGCGGTGTGACTGTCAGAAAAACACATTCCCCTGTGTCTGCTTATAACTGTCAAAATTCCATGTTCTCTAGTCTACTTTAAGTTGTCATTCTTTGGCACCAACAACATCTCGCCAACACAATGGCCAACGTCTTTTGACGGACATTTCAATTACCAACGTTTTCATAGCTCAAATGGGTAACAAATAATGTGAGAGCTGTAAGAGTCATTTGAGAAATGTCAGTCAGATGAATATAATGGGATTGAATAGATAAGATGCTTAGATAGGGGACATTGGACATTGTTTAGCTAGCAGTGTAGTGCTCCTACAGTACTCTCACCAGAGTGGGAACACAGAGGCTCTGTATGGAGAATGGTTGCTGAGTTAACATGAACTGGGGCTGGTGTTGGATACAAAGCATTGCTCCTCTTTCTCCTCACCATTGGTCCTTTTAAAGCCATGTGTGCATGTCATAACAACAGTGTATATATCTATTAATAGTTTTGTTGTGGTAGTGGAGCAACCCAAATATTCATCCCCATGTAGGTAAAAAGTAATGTTATATTTATAAACCAAGCTATAGATGGGAATAAGCTACTGTAGGGATTTAGATCCTGACTACATAATGTTTCTGTTGTTATGTCTCTAGCTTACTCTCTCAGTTTCACACACACACACACACACACACACACGATGTCTCCGTGTGCATGGAGGCACTTCACTGGGGCTTTTCCCCAGAGATGAGCCTTGCACTTGAGCTGACCGTTAAACAAACGCTACTGTACACAGTCACGTGGGAACACAGCAATCCTCCCACCTGATGTCTGTAGTGTGTGTGTGTGTGTGTGTGTGTGTGTGTGTGTGTGTGTGTGTGTGTGTGTGTGTGTGTGTGTGTGTGTGTGTGTGTGTGTGTGTGTGTGTGTGTGTGTGTGTGTGTGTGTGTGTGTGTGTGTGTGTGTGTGTGTGCAGAGGGAGCCTGAGAGAGCACCCGCAGGGGTGTCAGTGAAGGTTTAAGATATTCAGCTTGCTGTCAACGCTGACACATTTCTCCCTCTGCTCCGCTGCACTGATATGCAAATGCAGCCTCCTCAGAATGCGGAGCACTAGATCAGCATAAACGTATTCCCCCTCTGCTCTCTCTACCCCTCTCCCTATCTCTCTCCCTATCTCTCTACCCCTCTCCCTATCTCTCTACCCCTCTCCCTATCTCTCTCCCTATCTCTACCCCTCTCCCTATCTCTCTCCCTATCTCTCTCCTCTCTCCGTATCTCTCTCCTCTCTCCCTATCTCTCTCCCTATCTCTCTCCCCTCTCTTTACCTCTCTCCCCTTTCTTCCCTCTCTTCTTGCTCTCTGAGACTCACTCTTTCTCTCTCTGAGACTCTCTCTCTCTCTCTCTCTCTCTGAGGCTCTCTCTACCTCTGAGTGTGTCTCTCTCTGAGACTCTCTCTCTCTCGGAAACTCTCTCTCTCGGAAACTCTCTCTCTCTGAGACTCTCTGAGACACTCTCTCTCTCTCTGAGACACTCTCTCTCTCTCTGAGACACTCTCTCTCTCTGAGACACTCTCTCTCTCTCTGAGACACTCTCTTTCTCTCTCTGAGACACTCTCTTTCTCTCTCTGAGACACTCTCTTTCTCTCTCTGAGACACTCTCTCTCTCTCTGAGACACTCTCTCTCTCTCTGAGACACTCTCTCTGAGACACTCTCTCTGAGACACTCTCTCTGAGACACTCTCTGAGACACTCTCTCTGAGACACTCTCTCTGAGACACTCTCTGAGACACTCTCCCTGAGACTCTCTCTCTCTCTCTCTCTCTGAGACTCTCTCTCTCTGAGACTCTCTCTCTCTCTCTGAGACTCTCTCTCTCTGGGACTCTGTTTGGTCTTGACTGTTCTGTTCTTGACTTATGCCCCTGATAAAGGATTTGATTGTTTCTCTCAAAAGAAACTGTGATGTATAGGCAAGAGAATTGGTCTACACACACACACAAGCGTTCTGAAGGTTGGTGTGTGTGTGTGTGTGTGTGTGTGTGTGTGTGTGTGTGTGTGTGTGTGTGTGTGTGTGTGTGTGTGTGTGTGTGTGTGTGTGTGTGTGTGTGTGTGTGTGTGTGTGTGTGTGTGTGTGTGTGTGTGTGTGTGTGTGTGTGTGTGTGTGTGTGTGCGTGTGTGTGTGTTTGTACATGTGTGTTTGTACATGTGTATAACCCCTCTCCAAATCCCCAATGATAGAACAATGACAGCCCCTTACCGCCAATGCAGAGATACAATTAGTCTTATCACCAAAGCCGCTGAAATAAGCTATCTCCCCAAAATACTGTGTCATCAGTAATCTAGTCCCGACACAATGTCATCTAAATGCCAATGTCTGTCCCCAGTGATCCATTCAAAGCCCACGCTACATTTCCATTCTAATTAGATGTGGGCAGTCAACGGGCTTCTTTATAGGAACAATTTTTTAATAACCAGCAGTATTGACTTTTTCAGAGTCCCTCATTGGCTGTTAGAAAGAAGTTCCTGTTGATATGTTGTCCCTTTGAAATTGGGGCTGCAGAGGAACGAAGTCTCTGTCTAGAAACCCAGCGTAAACACACGCCTATCGCTAAAGCCTGTCATGCTGATTCTTTGGGCTCTCTGTATTTGCAGTGGTGTGTGAAATATACATCAAAAGAAAGCTGTCCCTGCAGGACTTTACCACTGACCCTATTCTTATGACCGGTTTATTAACACGCAGAGAAAAATAGAAGAATCTTGATTGAATATTTGACTTCTTCTAATTCATTACAAAATGATTGTCACTTACCATTAGAAGAGGGTTGAATATAAACACAGCGTCCTGATCAACCATGATGGGGCAGTATGTCATTCTTACGACTTTAATACAGGCATTGTGATATGCCACTCAAGTTATATCAATGTCTTATTATGATTGAAATAATACAAAATATGAATTTGTGTTGCCCCCTCAGCAGTTTAGCTGATTTGATGATTTTTATAGCCGGGCCAATGTTTCTGAGGCATTTGACTACCTGAGGAGACATGGGGATTTTAGCGACGGCACTTTGCGTTAACGAGAGTGCCATGATGGAAGCTAATGCGAAAGGAATGAAATGTCTTCTGGACGCGTGCCCTCGCTGCAGCAGCATTGCCTTGGGGGCGTTTACTTCACACGAGGTCGTGGTGATTCAGCATTAGCACAAGGCGATCCCACTGTATCTAACACACTGCGTCGCTGCTGCACCAGTCACTCTGGCTCTCACTGTAAGAGCCCAGGGTGATTGATAACCACTGGGGAGCTGGCTCCTTACTGGAATTACTCATGTACACAGGAGGAATCTGTTTCCCTCGGTTGGGGCACATTAGTATGGGTGACCCTTGTCACTGGGAGATTTTTCACTGGAAAACCCCCAGTCAATGTTATGTGAGTAGGTTATAGAGTTATTAGACCAGAATGTGCTCCCTCCTTTTCTCCCTCCCTCTTTCCCCCTTAAACATGTCCGTTCTGGGCATTCTGTCCATTCTGGAAGTGGCCAAATATCCGGGAGTAGATTTCTGAAATGCTTCTTGATTATTTAAACGAACTCATTTGAACATGGTGCCATTTTACTGGCCAATCTCCTGGAAAGAGATGCTGTGAAGCAGGATTAATACGATGATGAAGTCATCGAAGAAACATGGACGCCACACATGGCAGCCAGACTGATTCCCTCCGTTTCGGCTCATTCACTTCCATTGGCTTTAGCTCCCCCATGTAGCAGGGTAAACCTCCAGGAGAATAGTTAAATATGATTCCACAAAGCACTTTTCTATTCCTCTCTATCTCATTATTGTCTCACTTCCCCTCTTTCCAACCCACCTAAACCCACCACCCACTCCCTGGGCAAGGTGCACAGCAGCAGGTGCGATCGACGGGGCGTCAGCCCCTATTTGGGACAGCGGCGTAAACACGCTGTCACCCTGCCTCAGTCGCTAGCTACCCACGCTCTGTCATTTGCCCTTCCCTTCCTAACCTGCCAGACTCAGGCTGCCGGCCCAGTTAGCCTAGCCTGTTGTGTGCCTGACTAAAGCAGCGCTGCAGCAACAGCAGCAGTAGAAATCACTCAGCCATTTCAGCCCCTCGGTGTCTATGAAAACAGCTTGAGGGGGAGAATGGAGAGAGAGAGAGAGAGAGGGGAAGAGGGAGAGAGATCCTCCAAGGGGAAGCTGCCTGCCTGCAAGTCGACTCACACAGCAGTACAACCCCCACTTGTAAATCTACCAGCCAGGGCTGAGGAAGAGAATGTAAATTAGGTGTGACTAACACCGGGATGAGAATCCAGGCGGTTTCTTTCTTTTCCCCCTCCCTCCTGCTGAATGATGTGTACACATCTACTTGGCTGCAGTAGTCAGTGTAGAGCCAGGAGATGTAGTCTAGGTCTGGCAGGTAGGGATTCTCTTGAGGCTCACTGAGTACGAGCTCTATTGGAAAAACCAGAAACAAGATGGATGCCATAGTGTCATCCCCATGCCTTGGCTTTAGGCCCCATCTACACATAGATTTATACCCTGGGTATTCTCATGCCCGGTTGTATTCCCAAGCAACATTAGAATATAGACTTTTCTTTAATAGGCCATCATTGTAAATAAGAATTTGTTCTTAACTGCCTTGCTTAGTTAAATAAATATCATAATGCTTTTACTCTCCTCGTCCTCATCACAATCCTCTGTTGGTGTGGAGTAATTGCCTGTAGTCTGAGTGTATCAAGCTTTGGTTATATTTGCATAGCAATCGTAAATCACCTTAGTGAATGGGGATTATCGTTCTCCAATACACGGTATGAATACAAAGAGCTCCCTAGCTGATTCATTGATTGGCATATCGGATATCCATTATTCCTTGTTTACGCCTAGAATTATTCCATTATCCCTCAATCGACAGTGAAGTGTTGCCTTTCAGTGTTTATGATCATCTCAAGGCCATTGTATTTAATTGGTGTGGTTGTCAATGGTCCTCCATTACAGGGTAGTAGTATACAGACAGACCTCTTGGCTCCATCTCTTGAGTTCTGACGCTGGATGTGAATGTTTATCAGAAACGTATTGGGCTCCTTCCCATCGGGCTGTAATGAGAACAGTGTGTGTATAGTATACGGTCAGAATAGTGGTGTGGAGTGTGGCCACATATCAACTGGTTAGTCTGTGTCCATAAGGAAAAAGGCTATTTTAAGCTTAGGTTCAGGGTTACGATTAGAGTAAACAGGGTTGGGAGTTTGGGTTAAGGTTTAGGGAAAATAGGATTTAAATGGAAATTCATTTTAGGTCCCCATGAGGATAGAAGAACATAACGTGTGTGCGCTCAAGTAGGGGTGTATTTTACAGGCTTGATGATGGTAGCGCTAGCCCTCTGCAGACACACTGCACCTATTATTGGGCCTCCCCAGCTGTAGTGTGTGGGTAATAAACCTCTCTACAGCAGCCCCCAAACAGACCAGCAATCAATGGGAAATTATCTCACCGATCGATGTGACAGCCTCTCTCTTTCTGTCTCTATATCGCTGTCTCCCTTTCTCTTGCTCTCTCTCTTCTCCCCATCTCACGCTTTCAGCATCCAGTCTGAAATGCTGTTGCTCAGCAGCCCACTCAGCAGCCCACTCAGCAGCCCCTCCAGCCATTAACAGAGAGGATCTAGACTGAGCTGGCATTAGCACTTCCCAGACACAATCAGCCGAGCTGGCCAAACGCTAACTCTTAATTACGCACTTGACAAGTGAACTATCAGCTTGCCATGTCTGGCTTGTTGTTGTTTAGCTCCGTGGGTTTCATGGTAAATCGTTTAGGGGGGAAATACTAGTTGATTTTATATTGAGGCAAAGAAGCAGTCAAATACTATTCTTGATTTGGTATGAGTGAAACTAGTGTACATGTTCTGTTAAAACCAGTCACCTGGTTTGGATTAGCCTATGCAAGAACACAAGTTTTCTGCAAGAATTCATGCTAGATGTACAGTACGTACACAACTTCAGGGGAAATGTTATTTTCACTCAGCCCAGAAACAAAGTCCTCTGTGTGGTGCAGGGCATTGGTTTGTGACATAAACATTCTCAAGCATTCAACATTGTCACTTGGGCAACCACTGTATTTTTAGCTAGTTGCCAGAATCCAGAAGCACTCCCTTTGCTGTGGAGATTTGGCTTCAGGCATAACAGAGAGACACACAAATAATACATGTCAGTATTTGAGGCAAGTTTGGAAATGGTGAGCAAACAGCACTTCTCCTTAACACCGTGCTTACACAGCCACTACCAGGGCATGGAGTTGAGCTCTAATGTGACAGGACAGATAGAAAAACAAACAGAAGTGACAACCACTGCTGCCTGTTATACATACATCATGTTTGTCCTACCTCAGCCCCTTGGATAACCAACCTCAGTGCTAACTGTCTGAATAGTATGAGTGTTTCTGGGCTCTGCCGTGCTAGATTACAATGTGTTTAGCTGTTAACTGCTGCTTCCACACAGACGATCTAACCTAATATGGCTTGTAGTGGCCAGGGATTGCTTGAGGGGCCTATGTGATGTGAATGACCTGTGTTGGGGGAATAGAGATGCTTATTTTGGCACTAGCTACAGTATTAACGTTTTGCAAGGGCTTTAAGAATAAGTAGGTAGAGTTATGTTAAATGTCGAGCCAGGTGACTGGTTGAATAAAGAAGAAATGGATGGGCTATGTTGGCGCTAAACTCCCAGATGGCTTCGATACGGCAATGAATAAGTACTGCTGAGAAATAGCCATATTAAGAGCAACGCAAATGCTAATTCAAGACTTGCAAAGAGTTCAATGTCACCAGAGGGCCTACAAAGCAGAGACCAGCGTACAGCCAGCTCTTGATACCTGTTGTGCCGCTTGAATATCCACAGAGCTTTCTAGGTCAAACAGCCGCGGATACATTTCAATTTTAGTGATTTAGGAGACGCTCTTATGCAGAGCAATTTACAGGAGCAGTTAGGGTCAAGTGCCTTGCTCAAGGGCACATCGACAGATTTCTTTACCTTGTTGGCTCGGGGATTCAAACCAGCGACTGTACCCACCTGGAGAGAAACAGAACCAGGGTTAAAACACTACACTAACCCTCCAACGCTCTTAACCTCTAGGCTACCTGGCTGCTAGCCTGCCATTGCAGATTAACTTGAGAGTTTTCTGCACAGCGTGCCATCTGCAACTGGCCCAGGGTTGGCTTTCAACTGCTTAGCTTGTTTGTGTTAACAAGCTAACTAGTAAACATTGCTTAACCTGCGATTACAAGATATCATGACTATGCTGCGGTCCTGATTGGTGTCAAAGTCTTGGCTGTTCAAATAATCCAGTCATACAACTAGGCCTACTCCAACATAAGACTCTGCTGCTGTTTTGTACAATCTATCCTTGCCAGCAGCAGTCATATTGAGCCCTGTCATCACCCAAAGAGGAAAGTCTGCTTAGAGAGCTTCTAGTGGACGACTGTAACTTGAAATGGTTGGGTAGGATGAGAAAAGGCTGGTACTCACTACTCAGATATACTTCAGAAAAGTAATAAGACTCATGTTTGCAATGGAGGAAGGGACAGGATCTGCCGGACATGTCTTGAATTGATGGTGTCAAAGACCTGTGGAAAGCTTCTATTAGGCTCTTATCTCCTCCATTGCAGGCTATGAGGCACGTTAGTGTATGTATGGGGGGTTTCTTTGCCACTTTGACTGGTCCATAAAGCCTATTAGGAAGTCAGTCAGTGGTGTAAAGCTGGGTTAACACTATGCTCTGTATTGATGGTCCTTTGAATGTAATGTGCTGTCACCGTAGTAGCCTAGCCCCCTGTGAGGACACATCAAATATTTAATTTTTTTTATTGATTTTCCACTGCAAAAGAATTGATCCCCACTCTGATAATGTAATGGAAATTATATGATTAAAGGTTTGACTAAATGATTTCACTATAATAATGGGTTAAAAACTATATTCCAATACTGTGTGTGAGTAAGACACTGTAACCACTTCAAAAAATGAGCAGGGCAGAGTTGATAAGACGACCTTGGGAAAGGAACAGGAGAAGAGGTCTCCCTAAGTTAGGGAGAGAAACAACGGCCTGGGAACAGCTAGGCTGGCAAAAGATAAGGAGACAGGTGGTCTGGGTACTGTGGAAAAATACAGCCGCCCAAAGCTGGGTGGAGTTCTTTACTGGTGTGTGTGTGTGTGTGTGGTGTGTGGTGTGTGCGTGTGTGCGTGTGTGTGTGTGTGTGTGTGTGTGTGTGTGTGTGTGTGTGTGAATATAAAAGGCTTTGTACATTGTAAGGATTTTCAGAGCTCTCATAAATAAACGTTTTGACCCTTGTAGGCTGGGTATCCGTCTGCTTCATTCAACCAGAATCTTACACACTCTGGGGGGGCAGACTGAGTAGTTTAATTGAAGTTCGGTTTAAGAACATTGATAACTTAATTCACGTAACAGATAACCATCCAGTATATATTCTTAATTATGAACTGGGTGGTTCGAGCCCTGAATGCTGATTGGCTGACAGCCGTGGTATATCAGACCGTATACCACGGGTATGACAAAACATTTATTTTTACTGCTCTAATTACGTTGATAACCAGTTTATAATAGCAATAAGGCACCTCGGGGGTTTGTGATATATGGCCAATATACCACGGCTAAGGGCTGTATTCAGGCACTCCTCGTTGCGTCATGCGTAAGAACAGCCCTTAGCCGTAGTATATTGGCCATATTGCTTAAAAGTAAACCACCTCGTATAGGAATGGTTCTGTCCAAATGGCTACTATAAGCAGGGGCTTATTAGACCTAGTTAAAAGTGTAGTGTGATGTAGCCTTAGCCTAGAAAGACTTGACTAGATGTACCCAGAACAAAATGCTGAAGGCTAGTCTGTGGTAACAGCAGGATAAACAGCCTCGCTGGCCTTTTTCCTCCTATCTGCCCCGGACGCCTCTAATCAGCAGGCCTTGAGCTCTCTGAAAGGTCATTCTGTCCCTTTGATGGTGTTTTGATTCATTCCTTCCTCCCTCTCTTCCCTCTCTCCTTCCCCCTCCCTTCCTCTCTGCTTTCCCCCTTTCACAGTCAAGCTGGAGAGTCAATATCATAGGGGTGCGAAGATGGGACTGGTTCCGTCTGCGGCCGTGTGACGTTGGCGAGAGAGAGCGAGAAAGCAAAGAGAGAGTGTGGACCAGCTGGAGGAGAGGCGGAGTTTGACGAGAACATCCAGAGAGGGTCATATTCTGACTACTGTGTTTTATCAGGAGTTCCAGCAAAAAATAAATATGGACACACTGGCTATACATGGCATCCTCTCAAGGGATTTACAGTTTAAGGACGATGACTAAGCAGACATTCACCACACAGGAAAGTTATTACCAAGTTCTCTACATTCTATACTGTGTACTCTTGAACAGTTGTATTTTCTGCAATAAACAATGTTGAAATTAAATCTCTGTCTTTTATTTTATTTTGACCGTAGACAGGTTGGTTGTTGAGCAACAAAACCGAGGCGTTTGCAAATATGGGGCAAAACAGATGGGGTTGGCTTAGATTTTTGACCGCTTGTAAACTACAGTATATTTTGTCTACAATGTTTATTGAAAACATAAATACATTTGCACAATGAGCACTTGTCTTTCAAATACGCTGTTACAGTTGTTGGTTAGCTAGCCAGCTATTTTTTGTTGTTGCCATATTGACATGAAATCAGTCAAAACAGAGCAAGATAATACGAGCTGAAACGAGCCACTTACGATTCCCTGCATGGTAGTTTCTTGTCATTCTTGCTAGCAATCTGGCCATCCATAATCACAACAACCCACGGACTTGTACACCATGGAGACATGGTCTCATGACGTTGTCAGCTAACCCATCTATAATGAGAGGGGAAATCCAAACGAGAAAATGAATCTAAAACGTCAACCATAGCATCAAGCTCTCTTGTCCTATCAGTCATCCTCTTGTTCACTCACTCAACCGTCATTCAACTGTCACCATGCATTTTTTGTACATTTGTTAAATATAACTCTTTCCAGAAAAAAACCACTCCTTTCAGATGTAATGGGGTGGTGGAGGCCGAACATGGAATTCCGTGGTGACTGACGGACCAATTGGCCACAAGCGATTAAGTTCCTGTTCTCGCTCTCCATTATATAGCTGTCAGAAGCAGGCCTCTTGAAGTCATGTCAGGCTGGCCCTCGGTGGGATTGAGTGTCCTCTTGGTGACAGGAGCGTCTTTACCTCAATAGGAGATTAACAAAGGTGCCAAACGAGCATCATGACCACACAGAGGCCCAGTCATTGAAAGCCAGCAGCGCTGGAGCCCATTAAATTACTCTTATTTAGTCTGATTTGCACCGTTCTCACCTTCAAGAAGTCACTCAATTGTCATTTTCTTCAAAGCGTGTGCTGTTTTTACAAGTTTTGATTTGTTTTTGTGTCGATGCATAGTAATTATGTGCTTCTGTGTTTTAACCACTTTTGCTCGGCGGTATGGTTATTTCCATCAAGATGTTTTGTTTGAGTGGTTGTTTGACTAAGCCCTTTCTTGCCCGAGGGTGTTCTTTGCTATGAATCACCTCACACACACCCATTGCAAGTTGTAATGTGTTTGTGTATCCATGCCTAGCATTGTAATTGGCCATTGATTAGCCTAGATTTTCTCTTGTTTGAGTTGCAGATTAAGCCACAGCCCTCCCATAGACAGCCTTTACCATGAGCCTACCTAATTGCACCAATCCTCCCAGTCATCTTTGCCACCCAGAGAGCGTAAGCGCTCTCCTTTGTAAAAGTTCCCCCCCCACAAGGGTGTACAAGAATTCTCCAAATTTCAGCCTGACTGAATCAATGATGACAGCTACTTGCCCTGTGGGTGGCCTTCTTTCCTCCCCCACCAGATCAGGGCTTTCACTGGACAAGAACAGACACCCGGTTCACACAAACACAGGCCCTGTTTGTGTTATTCCGACATTCAAACATTTGCAATGTCACTAAGCATGTTTAAATAAACACGACTTAAATCACTCACGGCGTTCCTCGTGCGCAAAATGACAGAGATCTAATGATGTTAACAAAGGGCCAAGTGTGAGACTCTGAAAGGAGAATGAACTCTAATAGGATGGAATGTGAGCAGCAGCGGCACTTCCTGTTCTCTTCCTGTTCTCAGTCACGCCAGCTTCCTAGCAGCAGTTTTCCCCTCTCTCCCCTGCCCGAAGCTAATGCTACTGCAACTACTTCACACGTCCCCCCCCTCTGTTATCCACTTCCCTGAATGGGAGAGGACAGACACATGACTGTACCTGAGGCTATGAATAAGGGGGGCTGCACCCAGGCCTCTCACGAGCTAAAGACACCCAGCGACCACCTGCGTTATAGTGGGGCTTCCAATTCCTATTAAATTATTTCCAATCCAATAAATTGACTAATATGCAATAAGTAGCAGCAACTAGTTCATGTTGGTCTTTTTCAATTATATTCACTTGAATGTCCAATTGAATGTCTGAGTTTGAATGTAGATGAATTGAAATGGAATTCATTGGGGTGGGCTCTAGTAGTGGTTGCAGCAGGTCTTTAGTGTTGTTGGCTGAAGGTTGATTGGAAAGGGGATTGGGGGAAATCCCTCCCCCTTAGGCTTGGATGTGGAATGAGGAATTGTAGGAGGTGGCTGGAGAACAATGCAACACAGGAACGGCTTGTGGCGCGTCATCCATTACTCTGTCGTCAACCGCCCCCCCATTTTGGAACAATGTACCTTCAATTAAAATTCTTCATAGTCTTCAAAATGGCTGAGAATGCTATTTTGAATCACCTTGAAATTGGCTTAAATTTGTTCTCAAGCTGCCAACATCTAAACAAACCTAAGATTTTTTTTCCATAGTAAAAAACAACAAAACTTGTTCACCACTTGTGAAACCCACCACAGATTGTCAGTTACTGTCTGCTGTCTGTCTCATCCAATCCCTCCTCCCAAGGTCTTGTGTGTGGAATGCATCATTTCCTCATCACACCCTTGATTGCTTGTGTGTTCGGTATGCCACGGATTCCTTGATGTAAGACTGGCTGATAAAGCTGTTAAGTAGAGCAGAAGTCCTGTCTGCAGCCGTGGCCTGCCAGCTCCAGTGTTCATCTGCCCAGCCCGCATTGGGGCTCATGGCTCGTCAGCTTCAGTTAGTCAGGAGGTCGCAGGCAGCCCCAGTCAGAGGAAGTGAAGCACATGAACCTTTGAACGAACTGCCTGTCTGGCTCCCCAAAGGCAAGTCAGTGTGTAAGATGGAGAGGGAGAGCATTTTTATATCTGACGTTCTCCTGTTATGGAGAATGCAGCTGGAGAGCCGACCTGATTGATCTCCAGGGCGGGCCTGAGCTCGTCACCGTCCGCGGCAGATACTCAGATCTACAAGTCAGCCAAACCTCCAAACAACAGGGCATAAAGATGTACATGCCAGGCAAAGATAAGTGAGTCTGTGCACCAACCCTAGTGAACAACTCCTCCGGCTCCGCGTGATCATGGGTATTGGTTTCTGAACATCCCACAGCTGTGCAGAAGCATTGATGGACGTGTCCATTACAAATTGGCTTTATCGCATGGCAAATTCAACTGGCCCAATTTGTCTTGGCCCCTTTTGACCTGACCAACTAAGATAGTAGCTGCAACAATTGTCAAATTCTAGGGGATTACTCAAAATGGTACAGGTATAGTATCCCCTTTATGCATGAAATAGCCAAAGCAGTGCTTCTTTGCCTGACAATGAATCTAAACCACTTGCAGAGATACAAGTCAGATATGCAGGATATACTATATGGACACCAACGCCATTATCATACCTGGACATTTCTACTCTCCATACTAAGCTTCCTACTGGGACTTTTTATGGAGCTTTTCAGAATTGTATTGTATTACTGTCAGCTGCAGAGACGTCTGTCCAGACGAGTCACTCCAATTTGGGACCTAATCTGTCATCAGAACTAAATCGGGTCACATGGGTTGGTCTAGCGAACAGCCATGCTCTCTGTAAGCACTGCAAAGGAAAAAAACGTAGCGATCCATCTTTCAAGCCTCAGGGATGGGTTCTTAGTCAGGTATGTATTATATCTATGTATTTATAGGAGACTATCAGCATATCATCGCAACATGATGGGAAAGCAAAGCACTGCGGTTGTTTACTGCAGGAGCTAGAGACGGTCGTTTTCTCATTCATTTACTCAACCTCAAAAACTGTGATGGAATGATGGATGGCATAATTGGTGCAATTTGCCAGCGGAGAGAGAGAAGGAAAAAAGAGCCACAGCGGAGGTGGATAGGATACACCCTGCTATCTCCATCCTAAAACTGTAGTTAACGTCTTCTGAAGTGTTTTTCAACACCAGTCAGGGAGATCAAATTGAATACACAGTTGTCTCCTCATGACTGTACTGGAATCAATGTGTGGCTGTTGTGATAAAATGCCCTTGCCTACCTGCCACATGGTTTCTGCATTCTCACTCTTGGATTAATGTGTAGTGTTTCCATCCATCTTAGACACATCGTGCCAGTCTGAAGAGGTAACATTCTCCTCTGAGCCCTCCATTATAGTACTTTAATGTATGATTAATGTGGCCAGGACAGGAGTAAACAGCATTTACATTGTTTGGTTAGAGACACACTCAATGCCTTTTAGACAGCAACCACAGTGAGGACATCCTGTAATCAGATACGATGGTGTAGTCCAGCTCAACTGTCATTAAGTACAGGTATATCACCAAGGTATGCTGATTACCTTCTCACTCCTATCTGGAACATCTTGTTCCAGGGGTTGGGGTCAATTCCATTTCAATTCAAAAAGTGAACCAAACTCCAATTCAAATTCTGTTTCCTCATTGAAAAGCATTGAAGAGAAATGGAATGTTAGTGTACTTCCTGTAATGACTGGAATTGAAATGGAATTGACCCCAACCCTGCCTTGTTCATCTTCAGTGTATGCTGTACATGATCCCATGCTTGTTACTCTTTAATCTACCCATAAAAACCATATTCATATTAACATGTTCTCCTTTGCCAGACTGAATTTGAGCCATCATCTATCCTTTCTTTCTACTTTCTAAATGAATTCATGTTTATCACCAATCCCATTGTTGTGACAAGCAGTGTTGTGGACAAAAAAGAAAGGTACATTATTTGAAAATTAAAAAAATTTGCTGTTGGCTCAAATTATTCATAATTTGTGTTAGAACAATGCCTAAATTAAAAGAGTGTTTATCATCCCTGGGTGAGCTTCAAGGCTCACAGTGTCTCTTTAATGTGGTAATGGAAGATCATACTCCACAAATCAAACCGGTGCCTCAGTTATTCCAAATGACTGATTGATTTGCCATTTTTCAGCAAGGGAAAAAATATTACACTGTCGACACAGCTTGTTCATTTGGGTTCTGGCTGGCACGTCAGGCAGACAGACAGAGAGGGGCCTGGTCTAATGCCTGCGACTTGAAGGGCGAGTCATCAGTGATCTCTCTCTCCCCACTGTGCTCATTCACTGACTGTTATTTATCTTTCCAATGGAGACTGGCTGCTCCTTGGGGGAGGATGAGTGTGCCTGCCAGCGGGGAACGCATGGGAAGATGGAGGACGGTGGCTGACTGCTGCTTTGGCTCTGTGTGAAAATGAGCCCATTAATTCAGTTTCCCCCCAGGCCTCCCTGTGCCTGTTGTCTCTGTTTGTTAGTGAGATGATTCCTTCTGTCACGTCAAAGGGAACATTATCATATTCTTGTTGCCGGGGAAACCGTGCAGCAGCCAGAGAGAGGGCGAGGATCTCTTTAAGCCGTTTGAAGCGGGTAAACATGAAAGGTTATCTGTGGCGCTTTATGAGAAATGGCAATATGACAGACACATTTTTTTCCTTGTGTCTCCTTCCTGTACTGTAATTCTTCTGCCTGCTTCCTAAAACGATACAACATAAAATATCTTGGTTGAGATGTAAGTCTTTCTGAACAATGGAATTTAGGTACTGTGAGTGAATCTTGTGAGGCCTTCAGACAGCTCATTCCATCAAAGTTAGGCTTATATAAAATCTCCAACTGACCTGCACTTCAAATAGTTCAATCCAAAAAAGGAGTGCGGATCAAACCTCACTGAAATGTATTCCTGTGTCAATTGTTGTGTAATTACCTTGCTGTGTGCAATCAAAACCATCAACCCTGCAGTGAAAACTCTTGGAGATTCATCCAGCCAGTGTAAGCCACACTATACCATTGAGGTCCCAGGCCATAAATGAAGAGCCACACTGACCTGGTTCAGGAATGTCTCCTAGGCACTTCTGTAAAGGCTTGAATAAGTATAAGCAACATGGGGAACATGTGGAGCTACTATATCGCTTATACTTAGCTATCAGTGGAGGCTGCTGAGGGGAGGGTGGCTCATAATAATGGCCAGAATGGAGTATATGGAATGGTATCAAGCACATGTTATAAAAAATGTTTTCATGTGTTTGATACCATTCCAGTCATTATGAGCCATCCTCCCGTCAGCAGTCTCCACTTTTAGCTATCCAATTCATTCAGATATACAACGGGTCTAAGGGTTGTTTCTGGACTGGACCTGTTTAAAGACAATAAAGAACAGAACAACTCATGAGTCAAGACATAACAGTATTGCTGGTAGTATCATTCTCTCATTACATTTTTGGCCAATAAAATATTTCCTCTCATCTCCTCAAAACCAATAGCTGACAGATATATTCTACCCTGAAATATGTCATGGCATCCACATGGGAAATGTATTCTGCTCTCCAAATATACAGTTCTGAGTACATTGTGTCAAATAGGCACTGGAGAAATTGTTTTTATTATCCCTAATTGAAGGAGGCACTCTATAAAATACAATTTCCTTTAGGAAATAAATGTTTTATTAAATGTTCTTATTATGTTATGCATTTTCTGTCAAATGTTATGATAAATTGTCACTCATAATGCAGGAGGACACATAATTAATTTATCAAGCCAATGTTTTTTTTGCCATATAGTTTATGTATTATGAATGTATTACTTGGAGATGTGAGCAGATTTCATTACATTTTAGCAAACATTTGGTCAAAACAACAATATAATCCATTCAAATTCCAGTTCTGTCTCTTTTTACTCAAGCGCACCCCTCCTGCCAGATAGTTCAATCCGAATGGAATGTTTGTCCTGGATTTCCTAGCAGCTCGTTCTGCTTGTTGGTTACGTTGTATCAAGCTCCAGTATTGGAGGGTACTAACAACCAGCAAGATACAGATACATCGAAAGCAGAGGAATTAACCCGGGGAGGAAATCTGTTCAATGTTGGATTTACTGTACAGAGGACCAAAGGGAAATATTAAATCATTGAATGGTTTGAGATTTAACCTAAAAATGACCGCCCGAGCTGGTATTTTCGATTTGGAACGGGATCTCAAAGTGTGATGGCAGCAGTCCAGTGAATTGCTGGCCTCTCCTTTTCCTTGCCGTTGGATTTCTTGGGGAGTGCATTGGTCTGTGGTTATTTTGACACATTTTGTTGTCATTCTCGTCAATTACTTTTACTCTTTCTATCTATGGAGTGTACGTAATCCGTCGTTGTACTGGGGTTTGCACACGGGGTAAGTGTCGCCTAAATATAATTATCTTGTATTTTGATATGTGGTGGGACTGGGAGAGACTGCTTGCCAGCTAGCAATGAAGCTAGCTAACGTTAGCTAACTAGCTGTGCCCTGAGAACTCATTGTTTGAGACACCTAGCTAACTAGCAATAAGTTTGTCACAGAAAGCAACGTTATTTGACATGTATACAGTTTAATGCTAGCTACGAAATTTAAGGAACTAGCTAACCAATATTTATTTTAGAAGAAGCCCTTTTGCCATGAACACAGAACAATATACTGAATATGGGTATCAAATCGTGCAGTTTGAAGCCAACTAGCCTAGCTAACGTTAGTTAGCAAGCTAGCTTGACACGCTTATTTCACAATATGCTACAGGGTAATAACAGTCTTTGGAAGTTAGCTAGTTAGCCATATTGGCGTTCTGTACATTTATAAACTGTGAGGTGATTGGGGTTCAAATTTTGGTTCTATGCTAACCAGTAACCTAAGGTCAACTCGAGCAGCAATGTCAGGGCTAAGATTAACACCTCATGCACGCTGTGACATTATTTGATTGCTCGGCCACATGCATTGCAAGGATTACCTGGAGTGGAGTTTGTCGGCCAACAGAACATTGCATGCCAATACAACGCTCCCTGGCTCTACATGTGTAAGCTTGCTAGCTAAACGCTGTATTCAAATCTCATACCATTTCCCAATCTCAAGCATATCTGCTATTATTACAGTAAGTACCACATGTTAGAGCCTGACAGATGATTTATCTAGTTTGGACATGGCTGTGGTTCTCAGCAGCAAATACTGGTATAGGATAGGCTTTGAGAACATTCACTGCCTAGTAAAATGATAAGTACAATGTCAACATGGTATGAAGTTATTCTAGTACTTGAAATTAATTAGGAAAATAACAAGACGTTGGCTGAATGTCTTGGAAGTCTGATGGGGATTAGGCCCATGTTGGCTTGGCGCTTTTAAACATTTCCACTACTAACAAATCAAACCAGATGTGGAAAAACATTGTTTGTTGTGAACCACACTTATCTTGGTTACTTATCATTACCTTCCCTAATACATAGTAGACAGTACTTTCCCAATAGTTGCGTGTGTATTCCATAGTACTGCTAGATATCCCTAGTGAGTCAACGCATTGTAAAGGCTACAGGTTCCATGCATGTGGGCAATTCCATGGTAATGGAATTACGCTGAGACTCAGATTTTTCACTTTACTATGTAAACCAAACAAAAACCATAGATTTTGTTTTTACTGTTATTTTGTGACTAAACTTTGAACAGTTTTTCCAGTAAATGTTTTTTTTATTTAACTGTAAATTGTTCAAAGTAGTCATTGTTCATAGATCTGTATGGTTTGTTAAACTCGGAAATCACTGGTTTTTGTTTGGCATATATTTTAAAGTGTGAAACCAGAGTCTCAGCGTAATTCCATTACCTTGGACTGGCCCACATGGGTGAATCAGTGATTTGTAGTCTACTCTATTCTGACGATGGAGAAATCAAGCTTGCTAGCAGGACTTTGATCTGGAGTGTGGACCCACGGAAGGAGGGAATTCTACAGTGACTACGTTCCATGGAATATAATGGTATGTCTCAGAAACAAACATGTTTTCATCTTACCTGTCTTGGATCAGCCAATCACCTGAGGTCACTTTGAGAACCAGGAACAGTAGAGCATTAAACTCAAGTAGAGCATTAAACTACAGTAGAGCATTAAACTACACTGAACAGTGACTTTTCAGCCTTTTTGTCTAGAGGCTAAAACGATCTGATAGTTTTATTTCAGGAAAGGGATTACGTCAGTGTGGCTCCAGTCATCTGATGGTAACATCAGCTGATGACCAACTAGAGAGGATTTACATCCTAAAACGTAGCTGGCAATTTGAAACCTCAGGGGAGTTACTAACAGTCACTTGAACAAAGCCAATTCTCAGAGGTTGGCTGGGATTGAAATGAGGCTTAAAGGAGGGTTCCAATTGATTAAAGAATGTTGTTTTGAAATGTGCCGATTTATGATTGAATTGTTTTCTCAATTGTGTTTGCTTAGCCTTATTCAAGGACGTGTATTTCTGACCTAGCCTATAGCCTTACTTGAAGTGTGTTTTGCACACATTTTTCAGCTCCCCTGCCACTTCCTATTACGGTTTGACAAAGCTTTCAGTCCAGTGGGCTTTACCTTTATCGACAGGTCATGAGTAACACAGCTTCTTTACTGTACATCAGCATCTCTTATAAATACACAGATTCCCACTGGCCAACACACAAAGCGCTCCTCTCCCCTAACAAAAGTTCCAGGTATACAACTTCAAAGCCTATTGACCACAGGGTGACGGTATCGTTAAAACTCCAATGGACTCTGTGCATATGTTGTGATCTTTATCCAGATTTTTTTACGTTTATCCATTTATGGATGTTTATGTTGTTGAAGCTTGTCCTGTTTAATTGCATTGCTTTAAGTATCATTAACAGCTCAATATGATTGAATAGCAGAACGCGTGTGGTGAGATATTGAGTTTTGTGAGAATCTCAATTTATATTCAGTAGGCTTAGCTGCATTACATTTTGTAACTGAACTTTAAGCCTTTCTGAAGTCTTATGTCAAGGATGTGCCTGGTTTGTCTACTTTTATCAGTCTCTGTTGTAAGCCGTTATTGGACACACTACTCACATACACTGAGTATACGTACGAGATAAACGCCAACGTTCTGTATGTTACCTTGGAATTAATGGACGACGCAGCGGGAAGATGTAGAGCCGAGTCCCTTTGCAGAGTACATTTTTCCGAGGTAATGTACAGAACGGAAGCATTTATCTCGCTTAACCTCTATGGGCTAGGTGGGACGCTAGCGTGCCACCCGTGGTGCACTCCATCAACAGCAGGTGCATTTCAAGAGCGGCAAATTTGAATCCAAATAAATGTCAAAATTCAAATTTTTCAAACATACAACTATTTTACACCCTTTGAAAGATAAACATCTCCTTAATCTAACCACGTTTTACGATTTCAAAAAGGTTTTACGGCGAAAGCATAAATTTAGAGTATGTTAGGACAGTACATTTACAAGAGTTGTGTGTAATGTTTTGTCAATTCAAAGACAGGGTCACCAAAACCATAAAACCAGCTAAAATGATGCACTAACCTTTTACAATCTCCATCAGATGACACTCCTAGGACATTATGTTAGACAATGCATGCATTTTTAGTTCTATCAAGTTCATATTTATATCCAAAAACAGCGTTTTACTATGGCATTGATGTTGAGGAAATCGTTTCCCTCCAATAACCGGCAGTCAAGTCAGCGTCACAAATTAAATAATTAAAATTAGAAAACATTGGTAAAATATTATATTGTCATTTAAAGAATTATAGATTTACATCTCTTGAACGCAATCAACTTGCCAGGTTTAAAAATAACCTTACTGGGAAATCACACTTTGCAATAATCTGAGCACTGCGCCCAGAAAAATACGCGTTGCGATACAGACAAGACCTCATGTTGGGGAGATCTAAAATCGAAAATACTATGTAAATAATCCATTACCTTTGATTCTCTTCATCAGATGTCACTTCCAGGTATCACAGGTCCATAACGAATGTAGTTTTGTTCAAAAAAGCTCATCATTTATGTCCAAAAATCTCCATCTTGTTAGCACATGATCTAAGCCAGCCGGACTTCTCGTCATGAACGAGGGGAAAAAATATATTTACGTTCGTTCAAACATGTCAAACGTTGTATAGCATAAATCATTAGGGCCTTTTTTTAACCAGAACATTAATAATATTCAAGGTGGACGAATGCATACTCTTTTATAACGTATTGGAACGAGGGTACCCAACATGAACTCGCGCGCCAGGTGTCTAATGGGCCATCATCGTTCCATGGCTCTTGTTCGGTCAGATCTCCCTCCAGAAGACTCAAAACACTTTGTAAAGGCTGGTGACATCTAGTGGAAGCAATAGGAAGTGCCAAAATATTCCTCAGCCCCTGTGTTTTTCAATGGGATAGGTTTAAAGGTAATACAACACATCAGGTATCCACTTCCTGTCAGAAAATGTCTCAGGGTTTTGCCTGCCAAATGAGTTCTGTTATACTCACAGACACCATTCAAACAGTTTTAGAAAATTTAGGGTGTTTTCTATCCATATGTAATAAGTATATGCATATTCTAGTTACTGGGTAGGAGTGGTAACCAGATTAAATCGGGTATGTTTTTTTATCCAGCCGTGTCAATACTGCCCCCTAGCCCTAACAGGTTAAACCAAAGTTGCTAAAGAAAACAATATAAAAGCACACTGGTAGAAAAACGTTCATTGGTATTTTTCAACGCAAATTCATACTTTCTCATCTTTTGGTTGCTTAGAGACTTGACCCAGTCGTTCGTTCTTTGTTCCATTGCCATGCTCAGTGGCAACGTTCTTATTCTTGCTTGCTGACACTTAGCCAACTAGCTATGGCTACACAGTCACGACCTCTGCAGCCAGAAAAACAGAAAATGAGCTGTTTTGTTGACATTAATTTGGATACATCCACAACCATGTGCTGATAATGCCCGATGATGCCTGGCATAGCTAGAAGAGTTTGCCTTCTCGTCAGGACACTCAACATTGACTGTTAATTACGAGGAGATTGCTTTGCGTATCAAACACTAGACTAGATGCTAGCTAAATAGTTTGTTGCTAGCAAAACTGCCAATATGACATCCGAATAAAAAAAAAAAGATCAATTTCTGAAAACAGCTGGTCAAACTAGAAACATGGGAGGATTTGACAGCTTGAGTGGCGGAGGGGACAGGAGAAATTCTTGTTAATCACTCACCACGTTAGGTCAGATGCTCAAATGTCTCTGTAAAAACAAATCAATGCTAGCTAGCTACGTCTTTTCCTCGGTGGACCTGCGTTTACAATGTATCCAATTTCAGTTTGTGTGATTGTTGGTTTAGCTTTCTGTAACTGTGTAGCAAGTAGTCTGCATGTGTAGGTACATATTGCGTCATGATTTGAAGGTTTCCTGATGTCTGGTTGTAATGTCCATTCTAGAATGCCCTTCTAGCCAATCAAAAACGTCTATTCAACAATGCTGCGGTATAAAAAAAACATTAAGGACACCTGCTCTTTCCATGACAGTCTGACCAGGTGAATCCAGGTGAAAGCTATGATCCCTTGTTGATGTCCCTTGTTAAATTCACTTCAGTCACTGTCGATGAAGGGGAGGAGACTGGTTAAAGAAGGATTTTTAAGCCTTGAGACAATTGAGACATGGACTGTGTATGTGTGCCATTGAGGGTGAATGGGCATATCAAAGGATTTAAGTGCTTTTTGAACGGGGTTTGGTAGTAGGTGCCAGGTGCACCGTTTTTGTCAAGAACTGCAACGCTGCTGGGTTTTACATGCTCCGTTTCCCATGTGTATTAAGAATGGTCCATCACCCAAAGGACATCCAGCCAATTTGACACAACTGTGGGATGCATTGGAGTCAACATCAGCCAGCGTCCCTGTGGAATGCTTGACACCGTGTAGAGTCCATGCAACTCAATATTAGGAAGGTGTTCCTAATGTTTGGTACAGTGTAGTTGACAGCTATGAACTGGTGCGTATAGCCATTCTGTTAGACTATCGAAGGACCTTTCTCATCATTCAGGCTAGTGAGGTTTTCAATTGTCCACAGATTTCTGTATTACTTCTCCCTTACTGAGCTCACTTTGCAAAATACCGGTTTGTGGCCAATTCACCCAGTGTTCTGGCTGTGCCTCTTTGCATTGGTACTGATTTGCGCAGCAGGGAGTCCTCTCAATGCAGAAGGTAAAGTCTGTAGCGGTTTTCTAGGCATTGGTCACTGAGCCACTGTCTGGATCAGCAACACGTCTCTGTACTTGCCCCTTAGTTTATTGTGGCCTCTGCAGATAATTGGTTAAGTGAGAGAGAGGCAACGTTTTGCTGTAGACTGCTTCCTGCCAAATGGAAAAGGATTCCAGTGTGTTTTCATGCTAATCGCACCGGGCCTAAATTACCAGCTCTATAATATCGTTATCTAGCTACTTCTGTTGGACATAATCACACACAACCTACCTCATTCTGGTTTGGTTCGATTTTTATAACTAAACCAAGATGCAACACAGTCTGTTTCAAATGAGCCATAGTGGGCAGAACAAGCAAGGAGGTGGGCAGTGCCAAGCACGAGCTAGCAAGATCCTATTGGCGCGTTCTAGCATTAATTTGCATATTTCCGTTGAGGAACGCCTACTCTGAAGTGTGCATGTGCAATAACCCAATTCGCCTTTGCACTCCTTCTAAACAACATTTTATTTTTTTTACTTTGGGAAAGGGTTAAGTCTACTAAACTTAGTCCACTTTGTTTGTAACAGATTGTAGTTTTGGGAACATAACTGTATTGATCTAATGTTTAATCGATGAGTAAATGGCCAGAATATCGGCATAAATCCATCTTCTCCCACTGCCAGCCACTAGGCTTCCTTTCACTACCATATTTGGTAGTGAGTGGAAACGCCAACCGGATGCTTCACGTTTATACATCATTTGAAATATCTGTCTCATTATTCTGTGCTATTAGTACCTGATGCCTGGCTTGATCTAGCCATCTGACTGAAATGCATAAGTCTAGGACAGTTGATAAGGCTTAGTTCTGTGTCTTTTCCTAGCGGTTTGTTTCCATTGTTCACAGCAAGTGATTTGCAATGCCAGTTGTGTCAAACAGAAGGCTTATTCTCATTGCAAAAGATGCATTATGGGGACTTGGACTAGCCTCCATGTACAGTCACTGCAAACAAAGATGTTGCTTATGATGAGACAGTAGTTCAGTTCATAGAATAACTAGTATAGAAGCCATGGCCTTGTGGTGTCTCCCTTGTTAGACTAATTATTATACAATTGGCCTGTTTCTAGACAGGTGTCGGGCTGTTGACGAACTTTTCAAATAAGGTGCTTGTCTGATTGCGTTAAATACATTCAACAAGTTATTGCTTTTGAAATGTGTGTGAGTGGTACCGCGGTTTTTAGAACGGTCTTTAATCCCCTCTTATAGCTCTGAGCTACATGGCAACATTAATCACTCTCACCCCACATCAAGATGCTGCTGTTGTCCAGGCCTAGGAACCCCAGGAAGAGTAGCTGCTGTTTTAGCAACAGCTAATGGGATCCTAATAAAATACCAAAAATACTAGGGGCTAGTCTACATTCAGTGTGTTTTAACGTATGACTTACCATTCTGGTTAGGTGAGATGTTCAGTGTCCCCCATACAGACTTATGAAAGGAGCAGTGTCTATTTCCAGTGAGGTATTTGGCCCATGTCCTATAATCCGATTGTAGGTACGGTATTGATTGACCAGATACTGGTATGAATGTAATTTTTAGGTCTAATATGCTAGTCATTCTCCTTTTATCGTGCTGAACACAAGGAATGTCCCTTGAATTGGTCGACTCAAGTCCTTTGGAAATGAATGATGTTTGGTGAATGGCCCAGAGTCTAGATTCAGCCCAGTTCAGAATATTGACACACATTTGAGTCACTGTTGTCTAGATCTACAGATGGACTCTTGTTGGCTGCTCACTCACACAAACGTTCATGCTTTGAATCCATCAAGTCTGTTGTGAATAAAGTTGAACTATGCATTCTGGATAGGAATCAGTCAAGATGTCCACTGGGTTTGATCCAATTCATCTAGGAAACAGTTTTTTTTGGCCCATCTGAGCTTTTGAAACGTTGAACATGCTGAGTGGGGTAGGCTAGGTCTTTTACATATCGTATACCAGGGTATTTGGAAATAGCCATGGGATGGTTTTTCAATACCATCAATACTTTGAAACTATTTCTTTTGAAGTTTTTCAATACTTTTTAAAAATATTTGTAGCTACTTAAGTGAATACCTGCAGTCAACTCGTGCGATATGATTTCACCTGTCACATTATTTTACATCATGAAGCTTTTACCATAGTTCCCCAGAACAGTTGAGCCAGTCACTTGTTTGTAAATAGCACAATGGTGAAAGCAGGAGCAGGTAAGTCAAGCTGTCTATTGACGGGTCGGCTTTCAAGTGTTTTTTGTTGTTGTTGTTGCATAACTATAGTGATCAGGGACATGCAACTTGTTTCCCTTCACAGAAAATACATCAGTGCAACACATTTGGTAGAAAATGCCTTCATTTTCATCAGATGACAACAGAAGTGCAATGCTATTTGGCTGGCAGCCACAGTGAATTAGTAAATGAGCTGACAATGAAAAATCAAGGTCTTTTTTTTTTTTGCTTAAGCGATGCATGTCCATCCTATTTCTAATGTTTATTATAGAAAGAATGCAGCCAGCTACATTTCCTAATGTTTTGCTTGAAGTTAATCTGGCATTTTACCAGAGAAAAGTAGACTACACTGAGAAAAGTACCTGAGAAAAGTAGACTACACCAGTCAGAGTGCTGTCTGCTGATAGAATCCCGTTTTACTGAAGCACAAAATGAGTCTGATGACAGCAGAAATTACAATAAGAAGCATTTTAGGTTTAACTTGCTAGTTATCTAAATAAGTGACTTAATTAATAAGGTGATGGTGCATCATATTGTGTAAGCTTTCTGCCGTCTTTGAGAAGTCAAAGCCCTTTGGAGGAGTTATCCGTACTGCTGCCACTATCTTTATATCCTCTTCTTTCTCAGCCTGTCTGACCCTCCCTCCTCTTCTCTGAGCAGAGCAGGCAGGCCCTTTCCCTTGTGACTCCAGATGTGTGTGTGTGTGTGTGTGTGTGTACATGCTGCTTCAGAGCAGACAAGCATGCTTCAAAACTTTGTTAATTTAGACAATGTCTCTCGTTCACATTCGCTTAAATGTCCAAACTCGCCAAAAATGACATTCTGTAGCACCTACCTATACATGTATAACTTTATAAGCTGGATTGCCTGTCTTTGAAATGTGTTTATTTTCGTTTGCCCTCCTTAGCATATTTATCTAGCGGCCTCCATGGAAATTCTGTTACCAGAATGCTAATAAAATTAGCACAAGTAACAGATGCCCAATGGGGTGTGTGTGTGTATATCGATACAGTTAGGAGTTTTGGCGCAGGTACCTACATATCGTAATATTATTTTGGACAATATTACATCGATATTCTGACTCCAAATATTCATTTGTAAAAACTATCTAGGTAGCGTTAGCGCCAGTCAGCTGTACCAGCACCAAAACTCTGGTATTTTTCATCTTATAGCTTGTTCTCCTTTTTAAATAGTGAGCCAACCTGTTTTCAGCACTTTTATATCCATGACTTCTCATGCTCTCTCCTGTTCCTCTTCAGCAGAGCATTATGTTAGGATCATTAAATCACAATACTTAGGTGCTGATATGGTATTTGCGATTCTAAGTATCGTGATAATATCATACCGTGAGATCCCTGGCAATTCCCAGCCATACATGCTATCATTTGGTTGTGTTCAAACCCAATCAGATCAATTATTGTTATTATGTTTCAGTGGGTTTTATTTGAGTTAGGCAAATATTTTACTTTGGCTACCTCAAGTAGCCTACTACGCAGAGCTTTCTGGTTTCAGAAATAGGCACTTGTAGTCAGGCAGGCATGTGTTTTTCATTTTCATGCCAAATTGCATTGGAGGTTTCCCTTCTATGAAAATGTCTTCTCTTCTCATGATTAGAGCTGTTAGCGATAAGCTGTTTTGCCAGCTGTTAAAAAGGTATGCTAACACATGGAACATGAGGAGGCCTGTCAACCAAGTGAAGGATCTCTTTGCTTGAATTCCTCTAATTCCGCATTGGCAAGTAATGCAGTTTCTTTGGGTGTAAAATGAAGGTCAGATACCTTGCACAAGGAAGAATCATCCAGGTTGATGTGATGGAATAGGCCTAGAGATTGCTTTTATGAGCAGTTGGTATTCCGTACTGTGTTTTTGTTGTAATTTGGAAATGTGAAATGGTCTAAGGTAATGCTGTCCTCCAGGACCAGATGGTGCTTGATGTAGGCCTACTTGACTCCATTTAACTTACTCCACTTAGGCTACTATATTAAGGTACGTTATCCTATTGATTATTGCCAATTGGTTAGTTCCAGCCTCACTAGATTTTTGTCAATGTGTAGCCTATTTCAGCCATGACAATTTATTAGGAAAAGTGTCTTGCTTAGACTGTAGTAATCTCATGTAGGCCCTGGCCTATGTTCTGCATACAATGTGTATTAACATCTCTTCATTGAAAGTGACCTTGGACAGTGAAAACCTCTGGTCATAGGCTAACGATTCAGTAGTCTGAGTTTCTGCTACACAGGGTGTAGTGTTTCTGAAGTCCCAAAGCTCTTTGATGGAAAACTTGTTCTGTTGGCCAACTCACAGTAAAGTTTGGGGCGGCGAGAAATTGGTCTTGAAAAGCAGCATGAGTCGACTTATCCATCGACGTGGATAAGGTTCAAGTTCAGAACAAGCTTCATTTTCGCAATTGGTGTGTGGGGTATTACTGGGAGAGTCCATGACTGTGAGGTCACTTCTGGTTACTGTTTTAAAGGGCATTCTACTCCAAAAATCATTTGAAACTCAGTTGAATTCAATCTCTTGATCTTAATGACATCACCAGCCCGACGTTACTGGATTTGATTTTGTTCATGCTCGCTGTCGACACAACTGAATTATGCAGAAATCACAATTACATTTAGACAATAGTACGTTCAATTAAAAATGTCCTAGCTTACAAGATTTTAGCTAACAATTATTTAGCTGTGCGCCCTTTTACTAAATTAAATATAGGAGAAACACTGATCATGCTGCTCACATTTCAGTCTGACTTAGGGATCTGAAGTCAGTTGATTAGGTTTGATTCAGTGCAGGTTTAGTGCTGATGCATTTGGCCTACATCGATTAACAGCTGCAACAGCGTGCTTGTATGGCTTTACATTCCTTACACCATCTGCAAAGATCAACTGGGAGTTTTCCTTGAAAGTTATTTTGTCTGAAAGTAGACCAGAAGGAAGGATTGAGAAAGGCAGAGGTAAGGAATGAAGAGACCATATGGAGGGATAGGGACGGAAGGAATGAAGAGACCATATGGAGGGATAGGGACGGAAGGAAAGAAGAGACCATATGGAGGGATAGGGACGGAAGGAAAGAAGAGACCATATGGAGGGATAGGGACGGAAGGAAAGAAGAGACCATATGGAGGGATAGGGACGGAAGGAAAGAAGAGACCATATGGAGGGATAGGGACGAAGGAAAGAAGAGACCATATGGAGGGATAGGGACGGAAGGAATGAAGAGACCATATGGAGGGATAGGGACGGAAGGAATGAAGAGACCATATGGAGGGATAGGGACGGAAGGAAAGAAGAGACCATATGGAGGGATAGGGACGGAAGGAATGAAGAGACCATATGGAGGGATAGGGACGGAAGGAAAGAAGAGACCATATGGAGGGATAGGGACGGAAGGAAAGAAGAGACCATATGGAGGGATAGGGACGGAAGGAATGAAGAGACCATATGGAGGGATAGGGACGGAAGGAAAGAAGAGACCATATGGAGGGATAGGGACGGAAGGAAAGAAGAGACCATATGGAGCGATAGGGACGGAAGGAAAGAAGAGACCATATGGAGGGATAGGGACGGAAGGAAAGAAGAGACCATATGGAGGGATAGGGACGGATGGAATGAAGGGACAGAGGGTGAAGGAAAGAAGAGGCCATACGAGGGGGGGGGGGGAGGAGAGGGGGGGAAGGAAAGAAGGGAGAGCGAGGGAGAAGGGACCATACAGAGAGGGAAGCAGAAGGCTGAGGTGCAGCAATGTCTACCTGTGTCTGGGGAGTTCTCTGAGATTGCCTGCTGTTATGGAGGAATCATGTCTGAATGGCGCTGCTGAGCCTATTAATGGAGTTGCTCTTGTTTCTGCCAAGTTGTCAGACTCTGAAGAAGGGTCCTCCCTTCCACCCCACACCCTACTGTATCAACTGCCTGGAAGAGATCAGTGACATGAGGGCCACAGACAATTTCTCTGCAGGTACATTAGCGAGAAGGCCTTCGCCCAATTTACTGAAGCATTTTCCCCTTGGACTGGAGGTGTGATGACAAACGTTATTTGACTCAAGTACATTATCTCCCGAGCCCAGCCATAGTGGCAGTACATTATCTCCCGGGCCCAGCCATAGTGGCAGTACATTATCTCCCGGACCCAGCCATAGTGGCAGTACATTATCTCCCGGGCCCAGCCATAGTGGCAGAATTGCAAATGAAAGTACAGAATCTTCTTTATTATGCAGCATCATGGAGCCATTTGATTGATTGTGAGTGATGGGTTACATTATGAGGCAGCTGGCCATGGGTCGGCACCGACCATTACACTATTGTTAACCAGTATATTGATTCTCCCCTTTTGGCTCATATGCCGCTGAAAAGACACTGCATTGCTTGATAATGTTCAGCGGTGTCTGGCTTCAGTTCTTGTTCCACACAGACACAGAACCGGCAATGGAAAAGATTACTTTTCATAACATCGCTCACAAAATTATATTGCTTTGTTTATGTGTACTCTGGGACTAGATAAAATATACAGGAAATAGCCTACTTGAAGTGTTTTCACCGCTTAGGTTTTAGACTGTGTACTTCACCACCGTCTGAGCAATGGGGATGTTTTCAAAGCACTGTAGACACTTCACACACAAGATGGGAGTCTGGTTAGACTACATGCTACAGTTGAATCAGATAAAATGTGTCAGATTGTGATGTGGCAGCTGAGCATTACTCTTGTCGTATTGATGTAGGGCTTCCCAGCTACGTGGCAGGAAGGCAGTAGCAAGTTAATACTGGCAGTATTGTATATCAATATAGCAGTAACCATTGCTGCCTTGCAGACACATAAACCGGTAGTGGACAGACTGGACTCTTTTTAATGAGCTCTGTTGCATGCCACAGGAAATGGAAGTCCCACTGTGAATGGGAGCTTGTTCTCCCCAGGTTGACATTAGCCGATATGGAAGCTGGCTGACCCGCAGGCTCCTGATTCCCATCACCTGGAGTTCCCTGTGCAGTTCTATTTTGGTAACCAGCTCCAAGCACACAATCCAATTACATGGAGGTTAATGTTTGGCTCTCTGGACGGGGACCTGTCTTATACCAGGAGGCAGGGAAAAATTGCTCCTGTGCCAGGTTCTGCACTATTCAATTGCGGTTTTATTGGGTTATTACTCTGCCGCAGTAAATTATTGGGAAGCTCTTGGCATGTGCCACAGAATCTTTTTAATCTGCCGACGACTGTCAGCTTTCTCTGCATCATAACCCTGTGACTTTTTGCACACTGGTGTTGTGTGGTGAGAAAACCCTCCCTTTATTTCATGGCACTCAAACAGCCAATGTGTTGTTGAGAAACTCTTACCCTGGAACTGTTCACTAAGTTGGGAGTGGTGTTCTGCTAACTAAGAACCGTGTGTGTAGCTTTTTAACATCCGATCCATTCCAATAAGACAGGGTTAGGAGAGAAGGGCGGAATGAGTCTAGCGGTGTTGCTTGTCACTGATTCTATTCAGGTTGTGTTGGTGTCTGCTTATCCATGACTGATTAGCCTGGGCTACGTGTTCTAGTCCCTAGTGTCTGCACAGATGGTTCCCTCTAACATTAGGATGTAGAAACTAGCCTATATCAGCTCATTTTAATTAAAGGGATACTTCAAGTTTTTCTACTTACCCAGAGTCAGATGAACTAGTGGATACTATTTATATGTCTATGTGTGCACTATGAAGGAAGTTAAGAGGTTGTTTCGCCAGCCAATTAACTAGCGTTAGCGCAATAACTGGAAGTCAACAGGTAAAGTAGCATACACTAGCATACTTATAGACTTCCAGTCATTGCGCTAACGCTAGTTAGCACTGGCTTGTGCAACAACCTTAAACTTCCTTCATACTGTATGCATAGACATGAAATGATATCCACAAGTTCATCTGACTCTGGGTAAGTAGAACAGCTTAATTTTAAAGGTACATCTTGTAGAGTTGGTACATTCTGTGTGCAAATAATAGAAAGTGGACAAATCCTTTCTCTAAATAGGTGTGTCTCTTTGGACAGGCCAGATATAATCCCCACCCTGACATGGGTGTCTGATGGATTGCTTGGGGAAATTGGATCTCTGAGAAAAAGACAAGCATCGAGGGGGGTACATAGTCTCGTGCCCTCGGTCAACAGGCTGCTCACTGGGACGTTTCCTCCGTGGGTCTTTTCAAAAGGCTTGCTCTGCAGTTCTGGCGAAGGGCAGTACAGTAGGTCAACCGAAAATAGAGCTACAAACCCTCTTTTATGAAGTTGTCGGCTGATTTAGACCCCACCACTGTTTAGCCAGCCAAACGTCACAGCTGCAACCCCCCCCCCCCCCCCCAGTTTTACCACACTTCCATGTAGGCTCATCATATGGCAGTTTACCATTTTTACCACACTTCCATGTAGGCTCATCATATGGCAGTTTACCATTTTTACCACACTTCCATGTAGGCTCATCATATGGCAGTTTACCAGTTTTACCACACTTCCATGTAGGCTCATCATATGGCAGTTTACCAGTTTTACCACACTTCCATGTAGGCTCATGATATGGCAGTTTACCAGTTTTACCACACTTCCCATGTGGGCTCATCATATGGCAGTTTACCAGTTTTACCACACTTCCCATGTGGGCTCATCATATGGCAGTTTACCAGTTTTACCACACTTCCATGTGGGCTCATCATTTGGCAGTTTACCAGTTTTACCACACTTCCCATGTGGGCTCATCATATGGCAGTTTACCAGTTTTACCACACTTCCCATGTGGGCTCATCATATGGCAGTTTACCAGTTTTACCACACTTCCATGTAGGCTCATCATTTGGCAGTTTACCAGTTTTACCACACTTCCGGGTGGCGGTTGCTGTGAATCGGCCCTTACTGAAACCTGTTGAGTTGTTAAGCTGCCATGAAAGCGCCCATTTGGGAGGCTTCCGTTAAGATGGCTGAATAATGTGGACGCCTCCTGCTTCATTTCCCATCTCCATTAGAGGTCGACCGACTAAGATTTTTCAACACCGGTACCGATTATTGGAGTACCAAAAAAGGCAGATACCGATTAAGGGGACGACTCTTCTTCTTTTTTAAGTGTGTGTGTGTGTGTGTGTGTGTGTGTGTGTGTGTGTGTGTGTGTGTATATATACACACACACACACACACACACACACACAGTGAGGGGGGGAAAAGTATTTGATCCCCTGCTGATTTTGTACGTTTGCCCACTGACAAAGAAATGATTAGTCTATAATTTTAATGGTAGGTTTATTTGAACAGTGAGAGACAGAATAACATAAAAAAAATCCAGAAAAACGCATGTCAAAAATGTTATAAAATGATTTGCATTTTGATGAGGGAAATAAGTATTTGACCTCTCTGCAAAACATGACTTATTACTTGGTGGCAAAACCCTTGTTGGCAATCAGAGGTCAGATGTTTCTTGTAGTTGGCCACCAGGTTTGCACACATCTCAGGAGGGATTTTGTCCCACTCCTCTTTGCAGATCTTCTCCAAGTCATTTAAGGTTTCGAGGCTGACGTTTGGCAAGTCGAACCTTCAGCTCCCTCCACAGATTTTCTATGGGATTAAGGTCTGGAGACTGGCTAGGCCACTCCAGGACCTTAATGTGCTTCTTCTTGAGCCACTCCTTTGTTGCCTTGGCCGTGTGTTATGGGTCATTGTCATGCTGGAATATCCATCCACGACCCATTTTCAATTCCCTGACTGAGGGAAGGAGGTTCTCACCCAAGATTTGACGGTACATGGCCGCGTCCATCGTCCCTTTTGATGCGGTGAAGTTGTCCTCTCCCCTTAGCAGAAAAACACCCCCAAAGCATAATGTTTCCACCTCCATGTTTGACGGTGGAGATGGTGTTCTTGGGGTCATAGGCAGCATTCCTCCTCCTCCAAACACAGCGAGTTGAGTTGATGCCAAAGAGCTCCATTTTGGTCTCATCTGACCACAACACTTTCACCCAGTTGTCCTCTGAATCATTCGGATGTTCATGGCAAACTTCAGATGGGCATGTATATGTGCTTTCTTGAGCAGGGGGACCTTGCGGGCGTTGCAGGATTTCAGTCCTTCGTGGCGTAGTGTGTTAACAATTGTTTTCTTGGTGACTATGGTCCCAGGTGCCTTGAGATCATTGACAAGATCCTCCCGTGTAGTTCTGGGCTGATTCCTCACCGTTCTCATGATCACTGCAACCCCACAAGGTGAGATCTTGCATGGAGCCCCAGGCCGAGGGATATTGACAGTTCTTTTGTGTTTCTTCCATTTGCGAATAATCGCACCAAATGTTGTCACCTTCTCACCAAGCTGCTTGGCGATGGTCTTGTAGCCCATTCCAGCCTTGTGTAGGTCTACAATCTTGTCCCTGACATCCTTGGAGAGCTCTTTGGTCTTGGCCATGGTGGAGAGTTTGGAATCTGATTGCTTCTGTGGACAGGTGTCTTTTTATACAGGTAACAAACTGAGATTAGGAGCACTCCCTTTAAGACTGTGCTCCTAATCTCAGTTTGTTACCTGAATAAAAGACACCTGGGAGCCAAAAATCTTTCTGATTGAGAGGGGGTCAAATACTTATTTCCCTCATTGACCTCTCTTGGGTATGTGGGACGTGACCGTCCAGCCAGTGAAATAGCAGGGCAGCAAATTCAAAACAACCAAAATCTCATAATTCTAATTTCTCAAACATACGACTATTTTACACCATTTTAAAGATACACTTCTCGTTAATGCAACCACATTGTCTGATTTCAAAAAGGCTTTACGGCAAAAGCATAACATTAGATTGTTAGGACAGCGCCGAGACAAGAAAAATCACACAGCCATTTTCCAAGCAAGGAGAGGTGTCACAAAAAACAGAAATACAGCCAAAATTTATCACTAACCTTTTGATGATCTTCATCAGATGGCACTCATAGGACGTCATGTTACACAATACATGTGTGTTTTGCTCGATAAAGTTCATATTTATATCCAAAAACCCCATTTTACATTGGCGTGTAATGTTCAGAAATGTTTTGCCTCCCAAAACATCCGGTGAATCAGCACATCAATTTACAGAAATACCCATCATAAACGTTGATAAAATATTCAACTGTTATTCAAAGAATTATAGATACACTTCTCCTTAATGCAACCGCTGTGTCAGATTTCAAAAAAGCTTTATTGCGAAAGCAAATATTGCAATAATCTGAGTACAACGCTCAGATATCAAAACAAGCCATACAGATACCCGCCATTTGAGTCAACAGAAATGACAAAAATTACATTATAAATATTCACTTACCGTTGATGATCTTCATCGGAATGCACTCCCAGGAATCCCAGTTCCAGCATAAATGTTTGTTTTGTTCGATAAAGTTCATCTTTATGTCCAAATTCCTCCATTTTATTTGAGGCGTTCAGTCGAGTAATCCAAATCCACTGTGCTCGCGCAGTGAGTTCAGACGAAAAGTGAAAAAAGTTATTACAGTTCGTAGAAACATGTCAAACGATGTATAGAATCAATCTTTTAGGATGTTTTTATCATAAATCTTCCATAATATTCCAACTGGACGATTCCTTTGTCTTCAGAAATTAAAAGGAACACAGCTAACTCTCGATTGAGCTCATGTCATTTTCTCAGTCATCTGATTCCAATGGCTCTTATTCTCTCCCCATTCACAGTAGAAGCATGAAACAACGTTCTAAAAACTGTTGACATCTAGTGGAAGCCTTAGGAAGTGCAAAGTGACCCCATTGACACTGTATACTGGATAGGGAATCACTTGAAAAACTACAAACCTCAGATTTCCACACTTCCTGGTTGGATTTATTCTCAGGTTTTTTCCTGCCATATGAGTTCTGTTATACTCACAGACATCATTCAAACAGTTTTAGAAACTTCAGTGTTTTCTAATAATATGCATATCCTACCTTCTGGGCCTGAGAAGCAGGCAGTTTACTACGGGTACCTTTTCATCCAGACGTCAAAATACTGCCCCCTACCCCGATGAAGTTAATATGGTCAAATCCGGAAACTATCATCTCAAACATTATTCTTTCAGTGAAATACAGAACCCTTCCGTATTTTATCTAACGGGTGGCATCCATAAGTCTAAATATTGCTGTTACATTGCACAACCTTCAATGTTATGTCATAATTATGTAAAATTCTGGCAAATTAGTTCGCAATGAGCCAGGCGGCCCAAATTGTTGCGTATACCCTGACTCTGTTGCTCAGAACGCAAGAGAAGTGACACAATTTCCCTAGTTAAAAGGAATTCATGTTAGCAGGCAAAATATATACTTGTGTATTGATTTTAAGAAAGGCGTTGATGTTTATGGTTAGGTACACATTGGTGCAACGACAGTGCTTTTTTCGCGAATGTGCTTGTTAAATCACCCATTTGGCGAAGTAGGCGATGATTCGATGATAAATTAACAGGCACCGCATCGATTATATGCAACGCAGGACAAGCTAGATAGTAATATCATCAACCATGTGTAGTTAACTAGTGATTATGATTGATTGTTTTTTATAAGATATGTTTAATGCTAGCTAGCACCTTACCTTGGCTCCTTGCTGCAGTCACGTAACAGGTAGTCAGCCTGCCACGCAGCCCCCTCGTGGAGTGCAATGTAATCGGCCATGATCGGTGTCCAAAAATGCCAATTACCGATCGTTATGAAAACTCGAAATCCGCCCTAATTAATCGGCCATTCCGATTAATCGGTCGACCTCTAATCTCCATTAGGTCTGCAGGGACAATCCTGAGAGCTGAATAATGTGGACGCCTCCTGCTTCCTTTCCTCCCATCTCCATTAGGTCAGCAGGGACAAGCCTGCGAGTGCAATTGTGTCAAAAGCAGAACAGCTGATGTCAGAGCAGCTTAAGCAGAAGCTGAGTGTGTGTCTGGAGCACAGGAGCTTGGTGGCACCTTAATTGGGGAGGACAGACTCTTGGTAATGGCTGGAGCAGAATATGTGGAATGGTTTCCGTTTGATGGCATTCTGTTCCAGCCATTATTATGAGCCGTCCTCCCCTCAACAGCATCCACTGGTTGGAAGTCATTGGAGAAAGTGGCCAACTGAATTAAAAAAAAGTGTTTCCAATCACAAGATCCACAAGGCTTTGTCTGCTGAAGTTGGGGAAAAGATGCAATAGATTTTTATCAATGCTGAAGCTTTCCTCCCTCCTCACACAAGCAGGAGCCTGCTGAGCACGCTTTCTGAGAGCAGCAATTGAAACGTTTCACGGCAATGACCTTCCAAATGGTGCAGATTCTTTTCATTTAATTTCAGATCCTAAATTACATCTCAGCGACAGAGGAATTAGAAAATGAAAGGTTTTGGCCAGCTATCAGAGGCAAGGAGCCTTTTCTCTCCACAAACAGTTTGGCTGAAGTCCTATTGTGTACACTGTTTGGCCCTGTGTTTTTGTCAGTGGCAGTTTGCAGCACAAAGAGAATCATCAGAATTCAGTCTTCTGAGGCGGTATTGATCTCATCTCCACAGACCCCCTCTGAAGAGTCTTTTGTGCTGGGTTTATTTGCCCCTGCACGTTCCTTATCACAGGGGGAGACGAGCAGTGCAGATGTGAGTGTTAACTTTACTGGTTTGTGTTGGAGGGAGGGGTGCTGCAGGAGCAGAGGGGTCACGATGCTCAGAAAGGAGGCAGTCTTCCACTCTGCTCCCGTTCAACCCAGCCAGCCCAGTGCTCAGTGACGTGGAGGAGAATGATAAGTGAGTTTCTGGAAGTTGTTTACAGCCCCTGAAAGGGCAGCAGTAGCACAGACATGCTAAAACCCGATGCTTGTGGAGCTTTTATAGGAGTCAGTGGAAAGGACCATGTGTTTGGGCTTGAGGGAGTTATTGTCTGTTACATGCTGACCAGACCGCGTCCGCCCGCCATCGTGCACATTTGATTTTGTCCCCCCACACCAGATGCGATCAGGACACGGTGGTTAAAATATCAAAACAAACTCTGAACCAATTATATTAATTTGGGGACAGGTGGTAATTTAGTTAGTTATGGTAATTTAGTTAGCTTAGCTTGCTGTTGCTAGCTAGTTTGTCCTGGGATATTAACATTGGGTTGTTATTTTACCTGAAATGCTTAAGGTCCTCTACTCCGACAATGAATCCACAGATAAAACGGTAAACTGAGTTAGTTTCTAGTAATATCCCCTACTTCAGGCTTCTTCTTCTTTGGACTTTATATGGCGGGTTGGCAACCAACTTTAAGGTGCATTACCGCTAGAGGTCGACCGATTATGATTTTTCAACGCCGATACCGATTATTGGAGGGCCAAAAAAAAGCCGGTACCGATTAATCGGCCGATTTGTATTTTTTTATTTTATTTTATTTTGAAATGTGTTTGTATATTATTTTTTAAAATTTATTATTTATTTTTTTATTTTATTTATTTTATTTTTTCTTCTTTTTATGCCAATTACAACAACACTGAATGAACACTCATTTTAACTTAATATAATACATCAATAAAATCAATTTAGCCTCAAATAAATAATGAAACGTTCAATTTGGTTTAAATAATGCAAAACAAAGTGTTGGAGGAGAAAGTAAAAGTGCAATATGTGCCATGTAAGAAAGCTAACGTTTAAGTTCCTTGCTCAGAACATGAGAACATATGAAAGCTAGTGGTTCCTTTTAACATGAGTCTTCAATATTCCCAGGTAAGAAGTTTTAGGTTGTAGTTATTATATTATTATAGGAATTATAGGACTATTTCTCTCTCTACGATTTGTATTTCATATACCTTTGACTATTGTATGTTCTTATAGGCACTTTAGTATTGCCAGTGTAACGTCCCTCTCCTCGCTCCTACCTGGGCTCAAACCAGGAACACATCGACAACAGCCACCCTCGAAGCAGCGTTACCCATGCAGAGGAAGGGAAAAAACTACTCCAAGTCTCAGAGCGAGTGACGTTTGAAACGCTATTAGCGTGCACCTGGCTAACTAGCTAGCCATTTCACATCGGTTACACCAGCCTAATCTTGGGAGTTGATAGGCTTGAAGGGGTGGGTATAATTTGTGGAACGTTCCAACAGGAATCTGTTCCAAAAAACGTAAAGTAAAAGGTTGCCAACCATCAACGCATACAAAGCAGCAACGCATACAAACCTAGCTAACTAGCTGCCGAATAGGCATCAACTCACCACGTAGCTTATTCTTAATGTTTGTCAATAGGCAAACAGACATGTGAGGACAGACATTTTTCGGAATAAGTGATGAGTGAAAAACGCAATGAAATAGACCACTCCCTACCCGGTATCTTATTCTGCCGCTATACAACTTTGTATGCGTTGTTTTTTGGAAACCTTGTTATTTACAAAGTTTTTGGAATAGATTCCTGTTGGAACGTTCCACAAATTATACCCACCCAGGTTGAAGTCATAAACAGCGCAATGCTTGAAGCACAGCGAAGGGCTGTTTGAATGAATGCTTACGAGCCTGCTGCTGCCTACCACCGCTCAGTCAGACTGCTCTATCAAATCATAGACTTAATTATAATATAATAAACACACAGAAATACGAGCCTTGGGTCATTAATATGGTCGAATCTGGAAACTATCATCTCGAAAACAAAAGTTTTTTTCTTTCAGTGACATACGGAACCGTTCCATATTTTATCTAACGGGTGACTAAGTCTAAATATTCCTGTTAGGCATTGATGTTTATGGTTAGGTACATTGGTGCAACGACAGTACTTTTTTCGCAAATGCGCTTGTTAAATCAACACCCGTTTGTCGAAGTAGGCTGTGATTCAATGAAAATTAACAGGCACCGCATCGATCATATGCAACGCAGGACACGTTAGATAACTACACATGGTTGATGATATTACTAGTTTAACTAGTGATTATGTTAAGATTGATAGACTTATAAAAAAACTAATGCTAGCTAGCAACTTACCTTTGCTTCTTGCTGCCCTCGTGTTACAGGTAGTCAGCCTGTTAATCCTTGTGGAGTGCAATGTAAGGCAGGTGGTTAGAGCGTTGGACTGGTAACCGAAGGTTGCAAAAACGAATCCCCCCTGAACAAGGCAGTTAACCCCCGTTTCTAGGCCGTCATTGTAAATAAGAATGTGTTTTTAATCTGACTTGCCTAGTTAAATAAAGTTGTTAAAAAAAATTATACAAAAAGGGGCAAATCGGTGGCCAAAAATACCGATTACCGATTGTTATGAAAACGTGAATTAATCGGCCATTCCGATTAATCGGTCGATCTCTAATTACCACAACCAACTGGACTGGAGTGTGGACCTCAGTTCATCTTTCAATCACCCATGTGGGTATATGCTCCTAAAAACCAATGAGGAGGTGGGAGAGGTGGGACTTGCAGCTCGTCGAGCATCACAAATAGAACCAAGTTCTATTTTAGTGCCTGGCTACGCAGATGTTCGTTGATTCGCACAAGCTATGATTGAATAACATGTATGTGTAACTATATTTTGCAACGCAGGTGACGCAAGCGGTGTGGTCAGCATGTTAGAGCTGAGCAGGCATGTGTTTAAGAGCATAATGTCTCTTGGATAAGATGGACGTTATGGATAATTAAAAGTGATGTCAACTCGTGTGTGTGTGTGTGTGTGTGTGTGTGTGTGTGTGTGTGTGTGTGTGTGTGTGTGAGAATTACAAATACAGAGGCCATGTTGGAGAAAGCTATCACATCTGGTGCAGTAGACTGTATTTGACGAAATGGTAGGCCTAGACCTAAGCTTTAATAACCTCTTATGGATCCCTTAAGCGCGAATCCTGTTAGCGGGATTGATTTGACAACATTCAGTGAAATTGTAGCGCGCCAAATTCAAACTACAGAAATATCAATATTCAACCTTCACAAAAATATAAGTGTAATACATCAAAATAAAGCTTAACTTGTTAATCCAGCCGCCGTGTCAAATTTCAAAAAGGTTTTACGGCGAAAGCAAAACATGCGATTTTCTGAGGACAGCGCCCTGCATACAAACACATGAAAAACGTATTTCAACCAGGCAGGTGCGACACAAAAGTCAGAAATAGCCATATAATAAATGCCTTACCTTTGAAGATCTTCTTCTTTTTGCAATCTCAAATGTCTGTGACACAATGAATGGTGCTTTTGTTCGATAATGTCCTTTGTCCCAAAAATCGCAATTTATTTAGCACGTTTGATTCAGAAATACACCGGTTCCAACATGACTACAAAGTATCTAATACATTACCTGTAAACTTGGTCCAAATATTTCAAGCAACGTTCCTAATCCAACCTCAGGTATCCTAAAATGTAAATTAAACAATCAAATTTAAGATGGAATTAACTGTTTCTAATACTGGATAAAAACGTGAAGCGCGCTTCAGTTCACGCGCAACAAAAGACAAAAGCCCTTCAGTGACACCTACAAAGAACAGCCCTACTTCTTAATTTCTCAAAAGAAAAACATCGAACAATTTCTAAAGACTGACATCTAGTGGAAGACATAGAAACTGCAATCTGGGCCCTAATAAATCAGGTCTCCCATAGAAACCCATTGGAAAACACAGTGACCTCAAAAACAAATTCCTTGGATGGATTGTGCTCGGGGTTTCACCTGCCAAATCAGTTCTGTTATACTCACAGACATTATGCTAACAGTTTTAGAATCTTCAGAGTGTTTTCTATCCAAATCTACTAATTATATGCATATCCTAGCTTCTGGGCCTGACTAGCAGGCAGTTTACTTTGGGCACGCTTTTCATCCGGACGTGAAAATACTGCCCCCTATCCCAGAGAGGATATGAAGCTAAGTGCTAACATGATCACAATGCGTTTGTGTAAGGCATGCCTTTTAACAGCACTTTATTTAGCCTACATTATGGTGTTGGGCTGTGCCTTTCCTCTGGCATCATTCAATGTTAGTGTTTTCTTAAGCTGCCGTGTTGATGCAGGGGTTGTCAGTGTCCACTTGACAGAGTATGGCTATGTTAACCCTGTGAGAGTGAGCAGTGAGGCCAGTTAGTCTTCGTCCCTCACCAGTGACACTATCAGCAGTCCTTGTGGAATGAGCCAGTCACTCAGAACAGTGGGGCCACGGTTGGCCGTCAATCAGGATTTACGTTTCCCAGGGTTGCCATGGTGACTGTGGGAAATGGTTATGGAGACCAGGATTTCTGTGCAACGCTGTAGCACCTTTGGGATTATGGTGGAGTTTGGGCAGCTTTTAGATAATGTAGTGTTAAAGGATGGATCATTGTCCCTGTTTAGTCACATTTGGTGAACAAAATGCATCTTTTGCTACAAGCATTTGGTTGTATTTAATCAAGAAAACAATGTCTCTACTACTGGGTGAAGATAACTGTGGCTCCAGGATAAACAAGCCAATTTGACACCTATTTATTTACTTACAGGACTAGTTGAATCTTTCTTTACCTTACCCCCGACCTTGTTCATTACCAGTTTGATTGAATAGGTCCCAATCTAATGGCATGTCATTGTTTTTTTTCTTGATAGTAAAGACATCACGAGCCTTCCTGAACTGAATAATGTTAGATCAAGCTGTAGGCTTATGTCAGTTGAATAATGTTAGATCAAGCTGTAGGTCTGTGTCAGTTGTGAATAGTCTTAGATCAAGCTGTAGGCCTGTCAGTTGTGAATAATGTTAGATCAAGCTGTAGGTCTGTGTCAGTTGTGAATTGTGTTAGATCAAGCTGTAGGCCTGTGTCAGTTGTGAATAGTGTTAGATCAAGCTGTAGGCCTGTGTCAGTTGTGAATAATGTTAGATCAAGCTGTAGGTCTGTGTCAGTTGTGAATAGTGTTAGATCAAGCTGTAGGTCTGTGTCAGTTGTGAATAGTGTTAGATCAAGCTGTAGGTCTGTGTCAGTTGTGAGTAGTGTTAGATCAAGCTGTAGGTCTGTCAGTTGTGAATAATGTTAGATCAAGCTGTAGGCCTGTGTCAGTTGTGAGTAGTGTTAGATCAAGCTGTAGGTCTGTGTCAGTTGTGAATAGTGTTGGATCAAGCTGTATGCTTGTCAGTTGTGAATAGTGTTGGATAAAGCTGTATGCTTGTCAGTTGTGAGTAGTGATGGATCAAGCTGTAGGCCTGTCAGTTGTGAGTAGTGTTGGATCAAGCTGTATGCCGGTCAGTTGTGAATAGTGTTGGATCAAGCTGTAGGTCTGTCAGTTGTGAAGTGTGTTAGATCAAGCTGTATGCTTGTCAGTTGTGAATAGTGTTGGATCAAGCATCTAACTTTAAGAATCAGCTGTCAGAGCAGCTTACCGATCACTGTACCTGTACACAGCCAATCTGTAAATAGCACACCCAACTACCTCATCCCCATATTGTTATTTATCCTCTTGCTCTCTACTTGCACATCATCTGTACATCTATCACTCCAGTGTTAATGCTAAATTGTAATTATTTCACCTCTATGGCCTATTTATTGCCTTTCCTCCCTGCTGTTCTACATTTGCACACACTGTACATCGATTTTCTATTGTGTTACTGACTGTACGTTTGTTTATGTGTAACTCTGTGTTGTTTTTGTCGCACTGCTTTGCTTTATCTTGGCCAGGTTGAAGTTGTAAATGAGAACTTGTTCTCAACTGGCCTACCTGGTTAAATAAAGGTTAAATAATTAAAAGCTGTAGGCCTATGTCAGTTGCATGAATGGAGAACATGTGCTTAAATGTTTTGTCTTGTGGTCTGCAGTCAGTCTTCATAGAGGTCTGGAGTGCTGCACTGAAATGTTATATTTTCTCATCATTAGAATTTGCAATGGCCCTCTGTCCATAAAAAAAAAAATATATCCAATGTTTCCTAACTCTGTAGCTTTTGTTTCAGTAGTTGTTTGCAAGCTGGACAGAGTGAAGTGACAAAATGTAGGGCTGTTGTCATTTCAACAGTTTCGGTTTGGTTTTAGTCATTTCAATGTAGATTTAGGGCTCAGACACACCAATAGCTTTCGCTGAGCGAGAGAACTTAGCAACTCTGAACAGAGAGCCGGCTGTAATTTGCGAATCGAATGCACACCAATTTTACCTGTAGAATTGCATGAAAATGTCAGCAGTCAGACATCTACAGCAGGTGGTCCCTAAAACACAACGAGCTGAACGATTTTCAGACCAACGCTAGATCCACATTAGTGCAATGAGTTTCAGCCTTTAGGTTGTTTTCATTGGCAATTAAAACAACTCTTGAACCTTTATTCTTCATTGCTGTGAGGAGTTCAAAGGTTTTATCACCTTCAAACTTTCTGTGAATTTTTGTTGTCTTCTGTGGTGCTGCTCAGCCCTTTTTTGTTTTATGTCATTGGTTGGCTGAGCATTACCTACTGTATTGGATAGATGTAACTATTTTTCTCTTTTCCCCCCCAGGGCAAAATGTGGGTAAATAGGAAGGGGATACCTAGACCCTAAGGATTCTCTCAACCCAGTCCCCCAGCAGTCAGAGAAGGTGGCGGACCTCATTGAGGCAAACCTGGGCCGTTGGCACTAAAATGTCCTTAAGTAGTGGCACTGCAGGCGGGAAAGGTGTGGACTCGAATGCGGTGGACACTTACGACAGCGGTGATGAGTGGGACATCGGTGTAGGAAATCTGATTATCGACCTAGACGCTGACTTAGAAAAGGACAAACTTGAGATGTCTGGAACCAAGGACGGAGGGGGTATGACGGCTCCGCCCAGTGCTGTTGCAGCTTTGCCTGACAACATCAGATTTGTTAGTCCTGTACCTGGCCCTCAAGGCAAGGAGAGTAAATCTAAATCCAAACGCAGCAAAAACTCAAAAGACAATAGTAGCAAGGTCTCAGCTGGAGATGGGGCCAAGAAAGAAGGGCAGACGCGAACCCAAGGGGAACCAACCAACACTGGTGCTACTGCAGGAGCCACTAGCAACAATTCCACTACTGGCAAAGGAATGGAGAAGGGTGGCAAAGTCTCTCGGAACAGTGGTAAAAAAGACAAGGAAGGGACAAGTGGGAAAAGTAAGAAGGAGAAAAGCGAGGGAGTGCCAGTGGTGGTAATAGCTGCCACTGAAAAGGAGGTGGTTTCTCAAGTAGCTTTGGGGGTTAACCGTAGTGCCCCCTTTGAGAACACACAATCTACAGACTTGGTAGGGGACGATCAGTTGGGGAATATTGCACTTGAGTCTGTTGGGATTGTTCCAGCATTGACAATTAAAACTGAACCGCAGGAGCTGGACAATATAGAATGCAGAACATTGAAGAAAGTGAAAAATGAAAAGGTAAGAGTGCTATTAAACAAATGATTGCTTGGAATGTTTCAGCTGAATGTGTATCAATATGCAAGACCAATTTCCAAACCTTTGCCAAGCTGTAGGTTCAGATTTCATTCCATTTGAGATGTGGTTTTTGGTTGAACTATATTCTAACTTTATTGGAACATGATGTAGCCTTGTCAGGGGTTTGGAGCTGTGCCTGCTGTTTCTCACCACTTTAGTTTTGTCTAATTGAAGACATTGCCCTCATTTCACATCAGTTGTGAGTATCAGTCAGGACAATCTGGTCATGATGGCGTTTCTGAAATATCTTGTCCCTCTGCCTTTCGTTAAACAGGAAAAGCCTGGAAGAACTTTAAAGTGCTTGGCTACAGTTCATTATTATTATTACAATTGTGTCTGTGGTTATTAAACTTCATAAATATCGTAACATGTTCTACACAGGATATTTGTTTTTCAAAATGAATCAATTAGCTTGCTGACTAGCTAGTTGATTGCTGATGGCAATGCCTGTTTTCCCCTCTTCAAACATAGACATTGTCATGCAAGAAACTCATGAACAGTTGCTTAACTATTTACCAGCACTTATCCTGTCTCCTCATTGAGCTGGTCTATCAGTGTGTCTATTGTGTGCTCAAACAGCCTTTTCATGCTCTGTTAGTACCAGCAGTGGAGGGAGGTGCTGGGGATTGTTTTGTCTGTCGTCGTGTTCCATTCTTAATCCCACAAGCCCCGGCAATGCCTGGTGGGTGGGGGAGGGGGTGGCATAGCACTCCCTCACTTTCGCTGCTGCTATGAAAGTGAAGTGGGGGGGAAGGGCCTTCGCAGAAGCAAGTTTCCCTCTGTCAGGAATGCAAAGCTGTGAAGTCTCCTCAGATAACTCAAACAGGGAAGGAAATCTAAGGACAAAAGGTTTAGCAATCAGAAAGGACTCGGGCAACCCAATGAGCTCGGCATGGATTGGTTGACGACCTTGAACAAAGGCAAAGGGTCAGACTAAACACTGGGTTCTTAGACTCCTCAGGGTCTCCAGAAAACAGTTGCCAATAGTGTTTCAATGAATTCATATCTGATTCCTTGAGAATCTAAAGGCCTATGTTTAAACGGAGGCCTCAATACAATGGACGTCTAGACCACATTAATGATGAATACAATGTATACTGCCCTGTTTTATGACATTGGCATTTAAAACATTTTTTTTAACCTTTTATTTAACTAGGCAAGTCAGTTAAGAACAAATTCTTATTTACAATGACTGCCTACTGGGGAACAGTGGGTTAACTACCTTGTTCAGGGGCATAACGACTGATTTTTTACCTTGTCAGCTCAGGGATTCGATCCAGAAACCTTTCGGTTACTTGCCCAACGCTCTAACCACTAGGCTACCTGCAGCCCCAAAAATATGGCATATTCAATGTTGCTAAAATGAACCTAATCTTTATAAATGTTGTCCAACATGTCTCATCTCCATGCCATGGGTGTTCCAGAGTTCAAATCGCATTTGCCCAAACTGTGAACAGTATCTATAATACAAGTCATAATATATTTGAATAGCATGTTAAGTCATCCAGATGGTTCCCAGTTAGTAGCATGTTAGAGCTTCTGAGCTGTAGCTTAATAAAGGTGTACGTGACGAGGATTCTAGACAGTTGACAGTAACTGGGTGTGATTTGTTATTCGTCATCTCAAATACATTCTCTTTTTTTATTTTTTATTTAATGATGACTTACTAACTCATGCTCTTACCCTCTTTGAGTGTGTGACTGTGCTCGCACTGTCTCCATCTTAGGACAGAGCTCCTAAAGCATTGGCTCTTGTTTCTGGAATAAATCATCTCTGCTCCCTCAACTACAGCACTGCCCACCCTCTCTCTCGCTCTCTCTCGCTCACTCATTATACAAGCCTGGAGGAGCCAGGCATTCATTCGTCAGCTGCCTCGACGTGATGCTGGCCTTGACGAATGGAGCAGCTCTTATGGAAAATTACATTGCTAATGTCAGTTCAAAAGAGGAAGGAGGAAAAAAAGGTCTGTGCTTGAGAGTGAAAGAGCCTGGCCACCACTGTGTAGTTGCTGATGTGCAGTTAGGGGAGAAAGGGCTCTCATGAGAACTAGCTTTATTTCCTTTTCTTGCCTCTGACTTACTGGTGCTACTGTGTTAGAGCTCATTCCTTTTAATTAACACCAAGGCTTTGATGACTCTGGACGAGGAGGGAGGGATGACTGGTTTTGAGGGGAGTGTCAATTGCGTAGAGGGTAGACTATACCTGTTCATATATGCTGGTTAGCCCAATTCCAACAAGAGACTTGATGTGTAGTCCTGAACACATAACTTGCTATTCTCCCATTTACATTTTTGTGTGGAAAAACAAGGCTACACAGCAAGCAGGGATTGGGGAAAAACGGTATTTCCCTAATCTGTTCAGCCAAATCCTACCTGGAATGTTAACTTGCTTGGTCCTGCTGAGGCACCTTGCCATGAAGCCACATTGTTTCAGCCCTAGCACCATGACGGTGCTTTCTTTTCAGCTGTTAGTCGTCTAGCCGTGTTCCTTTTGAACTGCTGAACAAAGCATTATGAAATGTAGCCGAAATCTACTCCATGTCGACCTGTTCATTTTTTATAGATATTTTACCACCTTTTTCTTCCCAGTTTTGTGATATCCAATTGGTAGTTACGATCTTGTCTCATCGCCGCTGGAACTCCCCAACGGACTCGAGAGGTGAAGGTCGAGAGCCATGTCCTGCGAAACATGACCTGCCAAGCCTCACCGCTTCTTGACACTGCTCGCTTAACCCAGAAGCCAGCCGCACCAATGTGTCCGAGGAAACGCCGTCCAACTGACATCCGAAGTCAGCTTGCAGCCGCTAGAGTGAAATGAGCCAAGGAAATGATTGATTTCTCATTCCTCAAGGTGTTATTCTGTTCACTAGGATCCTGACAGCCATGTGTCTGTGGTATAATTCATTAGCATAATAGAAAATCCAATGTGGAAAGTGAAAAAAGACTCCTTCCCCTGGCTCTCCTTAGCTCTTTGCCTGTGGTTGGTCTCCACCATTGCCCAGCTTCAATTTCATTGAAAACAAAGCTTGTTGGCCCTACATGCCTATTTTCAGTTGATTTGACAACCTACTGTTGCGAAAACCTGCATGTGTGTTTAGATATGTGTGTGTGAGGAACAGATGAAGGGAGGCATTTTGCAGCAGCGGACTCAGTCAGTGCTGCTGTGATTCCTGTAGTGCTGCCTCTATCTGTTAGAAACTCTCTCCCTCAGGGAGCCCCCCCTCTCTACTCCAATAAAAACACTCCACACTAATTGTTTTCCACGTCTGTCATTAGCCTCTGTCTCCACAACAATGTAAAAGGCTGTGAGGCTAAACACAATACAAGGGAGGGTTAGTGACGGCGAAACTACTTTGCCCACCTATTTAGAAAAAGCTATAGCCTTGGATTATTGAGGCTAGGTCAGTTAACTTTTGACCCCTTAATGGTGTTAAGGAGATAAGGATTGGGTAAGCTGATCTCTGACAACTTTTTGGTTGAGCTAGCCTGTTTGTCTCAGATCCAGAAACATTTAGGCTAGAGTTTGCCTGAGGTTGCGGTTGAATTCAGTGTTTTAATGTGTTTCCTTTGGTCTCTTTATGAAAAGGACACATTCATTATCCTCTTTGTTTCCTCAAAGCATGTGCAGGCAAGCTGTTAAAGGCCTTTTGTCTAGGCTCTTCTGAATTTCTCAAACTGTGTTTTATATAAACTCAGATCAGACAAGCATTCATAATACTGACGAAAAGACCCAACATTTGTCACAATCTTTAGGCTGTCAGTTGCTGCAGATATTGCCATGATCTATTCGCATCAATATTATGCTACATTCATTTTTGGCATGCCAGCAAAAAGCAGCCTTGAACCTGGAATGTGTGTCAGTGTTGCTACTGGCTCCTCTGCAGTATACGTAAGGAGTTTGCTTCGGTATGTGGGTCTTGTTTCCTTTCCAACTTTCCCCACTTAAGAAAGCCTTGTTATCTGGGGTTGCTATTGTCGTAGGGTGATGAGGCAACACGATGAAGTGGGAAATACTGATTCCTACTCCGCAAGCAAGCGGGTGAAATCCTGTCAAGGCATATTCTGCTGTATAGCCACCACTTAGCCTTTTACTCTGTCTTTACAGTCACCCGCTCAGAAAGACCCTCCTATACAAATGCGTTTCTTTGTTCTGTAGGCTAGATGGCTGAATGATTCATTAACAGTCGGTCACAAATGTCTACCCTCAAGATGTCTGTATTTAAGCAGAAATTTGCAAAACCATTTCAGTTTGCTGTCAGCTAGCACAGTTCTCTCTAGTCCTTTTCCAAAAGGGTACAGGTGTGACAATTTACATTACTGCCAAGAACGTCTCACCAAATGTTTGTGCGGTGGCCTCAATGTACCATTACAAAAGGAGCCTTAGCTCAGGGCTATTTTTTGTGTGGTTGTCGTATTCCTGATGTCCAATGTCACTTTACTGTGTCTGGGATTAAAGAGACGGGAGAACATTCCCAGAGCTGGTTCTGCCTCAGGAACAAGCTTCCTCCCCATCCCCCACGGTCAGACCGGAGGCCTCGTCAGGGAATGGGAAAGCTGCGGCCCACTGAGTTTATAGTGCTGTCGGACAATGTTCCAGGAAATCCTTGTCAAGAGCCTTGAGAGACCCTTGTGTGGAAATATTTAATATTGGAACCCAGTCCTGGCTGGTCATAAACTGTGTCTGTAGACATTTAGCAGGCTCCTTGACCTGGAGAACCGCGGGCTTGATTTGTGCCCTCTTGTTCCTTTCTGAAGGCTGCTGAGAGCACTGAAAGATCTGCTTTTGTACACAACAGAAGACTTTTACTTCCAGCTAGGTTTACATTGAATAAAACAAACTCTCACCGTCATCACAAGGACTACGATGAATTTGTGAAAGATAACACCATTGTCTTAAAGAAGAGTTGAGTTAGGCCTTCTGTACGTTCTGCCTTCTATCTGCTGTTGCTCATAACCTAGAGACTTGTTTGGAACACTATTTAAGCTAACCATTTTAATCATGGATCTTTTGAAAATGGATAACTGTTGGCCTGTGCCTGTTCTGTAACCTATTTTCTTTTGTTGTAACATATGGGGTCTTTGTCAATAGGGGGATGTGCCTGTTTTTAATTTGCTCCTGAAGGTGTCGCAATAAAATGTTGACTTTCGTAAAGCTTGTGGAGGAGCCTATAAACCTCGCTGCACCGTGCTGGGAGGCCACATGTTGTTTTGTTCCTCCTCTATTGGGATAACAAGGAGATTTTGCTGGGAATGGCAGCACTGTAGTTTGAGCCTTCATGCTGAAAAATGTCACTAAATGTCGATTTTGATAATTTCAATTTTTTTTTGTTTTAGTTTTAAAATTCATGATGTTCTGATATCTAACAGAAGCGTACAGTTATTTACCTTCCTATTGAGCGGTAAACTGGGTACCACCTCGGAGGCTAGATTGTAGATTAGATTAATGTATAGCAAAGGAAATGGAGGAGTAGGCTTATAATAATTGTGAATGAGCCTGTGAATTGATGTGTGTTCATATGGTTTGAGTTGCTGAGGACTGGGGTCTTTGAATGCCCTCATGTTTTCCTCAGGTACCATAGGCTATTTCTGTTAAAACGTGAGCTTTCGCTGTGTACACCTAGCAGCCATATCCTCATAGAAAATGTATGGGGAGGATGGCTTCAAGGTCGCAAAACATCTTTGACTCGTCCTGCAAAAGTGATCACAGTTCTGAGAAACAAAGCCCTTTCATGCCTTGTCTCTCTCCTCCCTCTGTCTCCTAAGCTTTGTACAAGACTAGGCGTGTGCGTGTGTCTGGATCAGTGTGCTGTCAGAGAAGCATGTGGGGGGGAAGGGAGAGAGGCTAGCCCGCGCTGCTAATTCAGCTCATGAAAGACTTATGCAGTGAGAGCAGCTGTCTTCCATTGTCAGCCAGCAAATTTCCAATGCGCCTCATTTCGCCTATCAATGCGTGAGTAGCAGGAAAGCCGGGGGTGGGGGGGACAGAGGGGAACAAACAAACAAAGAACGAGAGGGGGGAAAAGGGAGAAGGCCGAAATTTTGATGGTCTGGAGTCGATGTATTTTCTCTGCTTAGGGGTGGGGAGGATGTGGAGTTGGGTCAGCGGTCTAGTAATAAACCATCCATCTATTCATACGCCAGCTACACAAGGAAAAAGGGCTCTGCTGTTATGAGGGAAGAGAGGGCACATGATGGGTAGAGGGGGGGGGGGTAGAGGACCAACTGGGGTTAAGGAAGAGGGGAGGGGAGGGTTAAGGAAGGGGGGAGGGGAGGGTTAACCTCTCTTGGGTAGTCAACAGCCAGTGGAATCGAGTGGCGCGAAATTCAAAAACCTTACAAATGCTATAACTTCAATTTCTCAAACATATGACTATTTTACACCATTTTAAAGACAAGACTCTCGTTAATCTAACCACATTGTCCGATTTCAAAAAGGCTTTACAACAAAAGCAAAACATTAGATTGTCAGGAGAGTACCCAGACAGAAATAATCACACACCCATTTTTCAAGCTAGCATATAATGTCACAAAAACCAAAACCACAGCTAAATGCAGCACTAACCTTTGATGATCTTCATCAGATGACACTCTTAGGACATTATGTTATACAATACATGCATGTTTTGTTCAATCGTGTTCATATTTATATCAAAAAATAGCTTTTTACATTAGCATGTGACGTTCAGAACTAGCAAACATACCGAAAACTTCCGGTGAATTTACTAAATTACTCACGATAAACGTTCACAAAAAACATAACAATTATTTTAACCTGTTAGGGCTAGGGGGCAGTATTGACACGGCTGGATAAAAAACATACCCGATTTAATCTGGTTACCACTCCTACCCAGTAACTAGAATATGCATATACTTATTACATATGGATAGAAAACACCCTAAATTTTCTAAAACTGTTTGAATGGTGTCTGTGAGTATAACAGAACTCAAATGGCAGGTCAAAACCTGAGAGATTCCTTTACAGGAAGTGGCCTGTCTGACCATTTCTTGAACTTCTTTTCCATCTCTATCATTTACTAAGGATCTCTGCTCTAACGTGACACTTCCCACGTCGTCCATAGGCGCTCAGAGCCCGGGAAAAAACAGAATGTCGTCATTCCAGCCCCAGGCTGAAACACATTATCGCCTTCCTCAAGTGGCCGATCAAGGGACACTGGGCTTATGCGCGTGACCCCGACCGCCCCCGCCTTTGGGATTTTTTCCTCTGTTTGCCGAAAAGGAGATTCCCTGTCGGAATATTATCGCTTTTCTACGAGAAAAATGTCGTAAAAATTGATTTTAAACAGCGGTTGACATGCTTCGAAGTACGGTAATGGAATATTTAGAATTTTATTGTCACGAATTGCGCCATGCGCGCGACACTTCTTTACTATTTCGGATAGTGTCTGGAACGCATGAACAAAACGCCGCTATTCGGATATAACGATGGATTATTTTGGACCAAACCAACATTTGTTATTGAAGTAGCAGTCCTGGGTGTGCATTCTGACGAAGACAACAAAAGGTAATCAAACTTTTATAATAGTAAATATGATTATGGTGAGTGCTAAACTTGCCGGGTGCCTAAATAGCGAGCCCGTGATGCCTGGGCTATGTACTTAGAATGTTGCAAAATGTGCTTTCACCAAAAAGCTATTTTAAAATCGGACATATCGAGTGCATAGAGGAGGTCTGTATCTATAATTCTTAAAATAATTGTTATGCTTTTTGTGAACGTTTATCGTGAGTAATTTAGTAAAATGTTAGCGAATTCCCCGGAAGTTTGCGGGGGGTATGCTAGTTCTGAACGTCACATGCTAATGTAAAAAGCTGGTTTTTGATATAAATATGAACTTGATTGAACAAAACATGCATGTATTGTATAACATAATGTCCTAGGGTTGTCATCTGATGAAGATCATCAAAGGTGAGTGCTGCATTTAGCTGTCTTCTGGGTTTTGGTGACATTATATGCTGGCTTGAAAAATGGGTGTCTGATTATTTCTGGCTTGGTACTCTGCTGACATAATCTAACGTTTTGCTTTCGTTGTAAAGCCTTTTTGAAATTGGACAGTGTGGTTAGATTAACGAGAGTCTTGTCTTTAAATGGCTGTAAAATAGTCATATGTTTTCTATCCAAATCAAACAATAATATGCATATTCTAGTTTCTGGGCAGGAGTAATAACCAGATGAAATCGGGTACGTGTTTTTTATCCGGACGTGAAAATACTGCCCACTACCCAAGAGAGGTTAAGGAAGTGGGGGGAGGGTTAAGGGGGGGGGGGGGGGTGGTGTTAACCTGCTGGGGATAGGGGGCAGTATTTGCACGGCCGGATAAAAAACGTACCCGATTTAATCTGGTTATTACTACTGCCCAGAAACTAGAATATGCATATAATTATTGGCTTTGGATAGAAAACACCCTAAAGTTTCTAAAACTGTTTGAATGGTGTCTGTGAGTATAACAGAACTCATATGGCAGGCAAAAACCTGAGAAGATTCCTTACAGGAAGTGCCGTCTCTGACCATTTCTTGGGCTTCTACACTCTCTTTATTGAAAACTGAGGATCTCTGCTGTAACGTGACACTTCCTACGGCTCCCATAGGCTCTCAGAAGGCGGCAAACCGGTGAATGATGTCTTTGGAGCCCCTGGCTGAAAAACATTAGCGCATTTGGATAGTGGTCGATCAGAGAACCATGAGACTGAGGCGCGTGCACGAGGCGACACCATGTTTTTATTTTTTCGTCTTTGAACTGAAACAGGGTTTCCTGGTCGGAATATTATCGCTTTTTTACGAGAAAAATCGCATAAATTGATTTTAAACAGCGGTTGACATGCTTCGAAGTACGGTAATGGAATATTTAGACATTTTTTGTCACGAAACGCGTCGGGCGTGTCACCCTTCAGATAGTGTCTTGAACGCACGAACAAAACAGAGGATATTTGAACATAAGTATGGATTATTTTGAACCAAACCAACATTTGTTATTGAAGTAGAAGTCCTGGGAGTGCATTCTGACGAAGAACAGCAAAGGTAATACAATTTTTCTAATAGTAAATCGGAGTTTGGTGAGGGCCAAACTTGGTGGGGTTCAAAATAGCTAGCCCGTGATGGCTGGGCTATCTACTCAGAATATTGCAAAATGTGCTTTTGCCGAAAAGCTATTTTAAAATCGGACATAGCGATTGCATAAAGGAGTTCTGTATCTATAATTCTTAAAATAATTATGTTTTTTGTGAACGTTTATCGTGAGTAATTTAGTCAATTCAACGGAAGTGTTCGGTGGGAATGCTAGTTCTGAACGTCACATGCAAATGTAAAAAGCTGGTTTTTGATATAAATATGAACTTGATTGAACAAAACATGCATGTATTGTATAACATAATGTCCTAGGTGTGTCATCTGATGAAGATCATCAAAGGTTAGTGCTGCATTTAGCTGTGGTTTTGGTTTATGTGACATTATATGCTAGCTTGAAAAATGGGTGTCTGATTATTTCTGTCTGGGTACTCTGCTGACATAATCAAATGTTTTGCTTTCGTTGTAAAGCCTTTTTGAAATCGGACAGTGTGGTTAGATTAACGAGAGTCTTGTCTTTAAAATGGTGTAAAATAGTCATATGTTTGAGAAATTGAAGTAATAGCATTTCTAAGGTATTTGAATAACGCGCCACGGGATTCCACTGGCTGTTGAGTAGGTGGGACGATTTCGGGGAGGGTTAAGGAAAGGGGGAGGGGAGGGTTAAGGAAGGGGGGAAGGGAGGGTTAAGGAAGGGGGGAGGGTTAAGGAAGGGGGGAGGACAGCGTTATGAATTGATCACCACTAACGGAGCTGCCAATAACCGGATGAGAACTCCGTTCAGGCATTTCTTTTACACCAGCTACGTTAGGTTATGAATGGATGAAGTCTTTTACCCCCTACACACTGAATGGTTTGTCTGCTCAGCTTCAGCTGCATGGGGCTGGTGGAATGACAGGGAGAGGCTGGCTGGAAGGGCTGCTCTATTAAGCCGGACACAGTTCCAGGGTTCTTGAATCCTTGAGGCATTTGGTCTGATTAGCAGAACAAAACCCACACAGTGGGGAGGAGCAGACGTGGCTTTCCTCTGGCCTGGAATGTTCTGCCTGTGAGTGAAAGCTGGCACAGTGTCTGTTAGTCACTCTTGTTCTACTGTGTGTTTCAGGATTGTTGCCTGTTTTCAGAGTGTTTGGCTTAGTGCATTCTGTGGTGTGTCAATAATTTAGACCTAGGCTGTACGATACATGAAAGCGTCTTCCCCAGGCCTTAACTCATTTAGCGCTTTGTCATTTTGTTCAAAGTGTTAACTGCGTTATGAAACCACTCACTGTTGGACAAGCTTCTTCCACACGGAGACATTCATGACTCGACCACTCATGGAACAACTATTTTCAGCTTGAAAGAAATGTAGATTTGTGCGTACTGTAGTTGTTGGTGAGGCAACTCTTCAGAAAAGGTTTAGCTAGGGCTTTCAAGGGAGGAATGTCAAACCCCCCATTCAGGTCCTCTTTATGGAGTAAAGTTCTTTGCACAGAAGTGCAGTGGGAGAAGAGGAGGACTAGAGGCAGCTTCTAGAAGACAGGGAGATAAAAGAGATTGTCTGTGTGCTGCGAACCTGCGGCTGCCATTAGTAATCTTGTCTTTTTGCCTTCCCACTTTGCGTTGGGAAAAAAATAATGATTTTTAGAGGTTTCTACTTCTACTATGAGGGGTTCTTTTACATTATGGGTAAACCAGAGGATTGCCTTTGAACAGTCCATTTACATGGCTAGTTTTAGCCTGGTTTGGTTTTGAGAACTAACATAGTACATTGGAAATCACCTAAGTTTCTGCTTGTTGTTTTAAAAAAAGGCCTTATGTTGGCCACTAATTGAAAAATACCCTAATCCCCTGGACATCTATTTCCACTTAAAGCCTCCTAAGCATTCGTTGAGACTGGCTGAGATCTGTTACTCCGCTGTAGGCTGCATACTGTACTGTATACTGCATTCTAATGGGTGTGCTGTGTACAGTGGCCAAAGCATGCCTGCTGTTTGCTCGTGTGGTTAGCCTAATTAGTCAGGTATGTCGAGTGAGTCAGAATGAAACACGGGCATTCATTTATATTTATCACCCTGTTTCTCAAGCTACTTTTATAGGCTTGAAATGCAAGTGGGAGTTTACAGGTTAGCCTGTTATTCAACCTGAGTCGTTCCCTGTTCCTTTTCCTTGTAGCAAGTCATTTTACTGCAGATTGAAAGAGTCTGGTTACAAATAGGATTATCTTCATAAAGGTAGGCTATATATCCAGTTCTGCGCTCATCTTGAAAGAGGCGCTTTGGTATTTTGTTGGAGACTGAGGCTCCATTCTACCCTGTACTCTTAGGAATATTCCAAAACCTGTGTCTCATTGCTTGATAAGAACCAGGGTAGCAAGGTGTCAGGACCTCACATTTCACCCTGGTACTGAAATTACTACCATCATTTAAAAACTAGACTGTATGGTTAATGCCAGCTGCTCAATACAATAAGGGTAGCTGTGAAGTCTAGCCTAATGCCTTTCTTTTCCTCTTGCCATTGGGCCTCTGTACCTTAGCAACTGTACCTTAGCAACAGTCTCTTACCAATAGACACCATTCTGTTTTCACATTGAAATACTGGTGAACCTACATAGGAGGAAGACGGAGACAATCTCCATATTTGCAACATGGACTTAGCCCTGTAACTGAGACTGTTTGTCTTGTTATCCCGTAGGCTTTTTCAAACATACTAATTAAAGCACACTTGCAGTGTACTGTTCTACTGATAACTTCAGGAAATTGCTGAGGAATTGTTTACGTCAGCAAGGTGGGTTACATTTCTGGGCAAATGGGTTCAGTCTGGCTGGGCTGGATTCGGCTCTATACATTTAAATATGTCCAACGCGGGACGATCAAGTACAATTTATATGTGGCTTAGCAGAACAGCTAACGTTAGCATTTGGTGGAGCTAATTAAAAAAACTACAAAATAATGTGCAAATACTTTGTGAAACAAATAGGGAAAATCATATGGAAGTGTTTCTTCAGGAAAAAACAGTGAAAGTATGTCAATATTTTCAGGTTAGGTTAGTTGACCTTGGAATTCTATAGAATAAAGGCTTGTTCTGTATTAGAAACAGACCATGAGTAGGCATTTGGAAGACCCTCTCTCTCTTGCTGTTATTTATCACCACTCTTCAAGCTCCAACCACAATCTTTTCTATGTTAAACCACTACTCCATCACATTACTCAAACCCTATTTAACTCCAACCACAATCTAGCCACATTGTTGCTGTTTTCTTCGATGCCTTGTAGACTATAGCTGCATAATCCTCAAATACTTTGTCGGTGTAATTGTTACTAGACATGTTGGTCACTGTGGGCTTTTTGAAATGCTAAATAAACCCGTGTTTCAAATCAAATTGTATTAGTCACATGCGCCGAATACAACAGGTGTAGACCTTACAGTGAAATGCTTACTTACGAGCCCCTAATCGACAGTGCAGTTTCAAAAAATACAGATAAGAGATAAAAGTAACAAGTAATTAAAGAGGAGTAATAAAAAAATAACTATACATACAGGGGGTGCTGGTACAGAGTCAATGTGTGGGGGCACCGGTTAGTTGAGGTAGTATGTACATATAGGTAGAGTTAAAGTGACTATGCATAGATGACAACCGAGAGTGGCAGTGGTGGGGGGGGGGGGGGGGTGTGGGTGTCAGTCAATGTGAATAGTCTGGGTAGCCATTTTACTAGATGTTCAGGAGTCTTATTGCTTTGGGGTAGAAGCTGTTTAGAAGCCTCTTGGACCTAGACTTGGCACTCCGGTACCGCTTACCGTGTGGAAGCAGGGAGAACAGTCTATGACTAGGGTGGCTGGAGTCTTTGACAATTTTTGGGGCCTTCCTCTGACACCGCCTGGTATAGAGGTCCTGGATGGCAGGAAGCTTGGCCCCAGTGATGTACTGGGCCGTTCGCACTACCCTCTGTAGTGCCTTATGGTCGGAGCCCGAGCAGTTGCCATACCAGGCAATGATGCAATCAGTCAGGATGCTCTCGATGGTGCAGCTGTAGAACCTTTTGAGGATCTGAGGACCCATGCCAAACATTTTCAGTCTCCTGAGGGGAATAGGCATTGTCGTGCCCTCTTCATGACTGTCATGGTGTGCTTGGACCATGTTAGTTTGTTGGTGATATGGACACCAAGGAACTTGAAGCTCTCAACCGGCTCCACTACAGCTCCGTCGATGAGAATGGGGGCGTGCTCTGTCTCCTTTTCCTGCAGTCCACAATCATCTCCTTTGTCTTGATCACATTGAGGGAGAGGTTGTTGTCCTGGCACCACATGGCCAGGGCTCTGACCTCCTCCCTATAGGCTGTCTCATTGTTGTCAGTGATCAGGCCTACCACTGTTGTCATCGGCAAATGTAATGATGTTGGAGTCGTGCCTGGCCATGCAGTCATGAGTGAACAGGGAGTACAGGAGAGGGTTGAGCACGCACCCTTGAGGGGCCCCTGTGTTGAGGATCAGCGTGGCGGATGTGTTGTTACCTACCCTTACCACCTGGGGGCGGCCCGTCAGGAAGTCCAGGATCCAGTTGCAGAGGGAGGTGTTTAGTCCCAGGGTCCTTGGCTTATAGATCAGCTTTGAGGGCACTATGGTGTTGAATGCTAAGCTGTAGTCAATGAATAGCATTCTCACAAAGGTGTTCCTTCTGCCCAAGTGGGAAAGGGCAGTGTGGAGTGCAATAGAGAGTGCATCATCTGTGGATCTTTTGGGTGGTATGCAGAATTGGAGTGGATCTAGGGTTTCTGGGATGATGGTGTTGTGAGCCATGACCAGCCTTTTATCGATGCACTTATTGATGAGGCCAATGACAATGTACTCCTCAATGCCATTGGAGGAATCGTTGAACATATTCCAGTCTAGAGGTCGACCGATTAATCGGAATGGCCGATTTAATTAGGGCCGATTTTCAAGTTTTCATAACAATCGGAAAACGGTATTTTTGGACGGCGATTTGGCCGATTTTTTTTTTTATTTTTATTTTTTGTATTTTTTTGTTGTTGTTATTTTTTAACACCTTTATTTAACTAGGCAAGTCAGTTAAGAACACATTCTTATTTTCAATGACGGCCTAGGAACGGTGGGTTAACTGCCTTGTTCAGGTGCAGAACGACAGATTTTTACCTTGTCAGCTCGGGGATTCAATCTTGCAACCTTACGGTTAATTAGTCCAACGCTCAAACCACCTGCTTTACATTGCACTCCACGAGGAGCCTGCCTGTTACGCGAATGCAGTAAGAAGCCATGGTAAGTTGCTAGCTAGCATTAAACTTTATCTTATAAAAAACAATAAATCAATCATAATCACTAGTTAACTACACATGGTTGATATTACTAGTTTATCTAGCCTGTCCTGCGTTGCATATAATCGCTTAGGTACACGTTGCTCCAACCATAAACATCAATGCCTTTCTTAAAATCAATACACATAAGTATATATTTTTAAACCTGCATATTTAGCTAAAAGAAATCCAGGTTAGCAGGCAATATTAACCAGGTGAAATTGTGTAATTTCTCTTGCGTTCATTGCACACAGAGTCAGGGTATATGCAACAGTTTGGGCCGCCTGGCTCGTTGCGAACTAATTTGCCAGAATTTTATGTAATTATGACATAACATTGAAGGTTGTGCAATGTAACAGGAATATTTAGACTTGGGAATGCCACCCGTTAGATAAAATACGGAACTGTTCCGTATTTCACTGAAAGGAAAAACGTTTTGTTTTCGAGATGATAGTTTCCGGATTCGACCATATTAATGACCAAAGGCTCGTATTTCTGTGTTATTATGTTATAATTAAGTCTATGATTTGATAGAGCAGTCTGAGCGGTGGTAGGCACCAGCAGGCTCGTAAGCATTCATTCAAACAGCACCTTCGTGCGTTTTGCCAGCAGCTCTTCGCAATTCTTCAAGCATTGCGCTGTTTATGACTTCAAGCCTATCAACTCCCAAGATTAGGCTGGTGTAACCGATGTGAAATGGCTAGCTAGTTTGCGGGTGCGCGCTAATAGCGTTTCAAACGTCACTCGCTCTGAGCACTTGGAGTAGTTGTTCCCCTTGCTCTGCATGGGTAACGCTGCTTCAAGGGTGGCTGTTGTCGATGTGTTCCTGGTTCGAGTCCAGGTAGGAGCGAGGAGAGGGACGGAAGCTATACTTTTACACTGCCAATACTAAAGTGCCTATAAGAACATCCAATAGTCAAAGGTATATGAAATACAAATTGTATAGAGAGAAATAGTCCTATAATTCCTATTATAACTACAACCTAAAACTTCTTACCTGGGAATATTGAAGACTCATGTTAAAAGGAACCACCAGCTTTCATATGTTCTCATGTTCTGAGCAAGGCACTTAAACGTTAGCTTTCTTACATGGCACATATTGCTCTTTTACTTTCTTCTCCAACACTTTGTTTTTGCATTATTTCAACCAAATTGAACATGTTTCATTATTTATTTGAGGCTAAATTTATTTTGTTGATGTATTATATTAAGTTAAAATAAGTGTTCATTCAGTATTGTTGTATTTGTCATTAAACTGTTATGGCTAGGGGGCAGTATTTTCACAGCCGGATAAAAAACGTACCCGATTTAATCTGATTATTACTCCTGCCCAGAAACTAGAATATGCATATAATTATTAGCTTTGGATAGAAAACACTCCAAAGTTTCTAAAACTGTTTGAATGGTGTCTGTGAGTATAACAACTCATTTGGCAGGCCAAAACCTGAGAAGATTCCATGCAGGAAGTGCCCTATCTGACAATTTCTTGCCCTTCTTGATTATCTCTATCCATTACAGAGGATCTCTGCTTTTACGTGACACTTCCTACGGCTCCCATGGGCTCTCAGAAGGCGGCAAAAAGCTGAATCGTGGCTTTGCAGGCTCTGGCTGAAAAAAAAGTAGCGCGTTTGGATAGTGGCTGGTTACAGTACTGTGAGACTCAGGCGCGTGCCCGAGTCGACCCCATGCTTTGTTTTCTTTCGTCTGTTTACCTAAACGCAGATTCCCGGTCGGAATATTATCGCTTTTTTATGAGAAAAATGGCATAAAATTTATTTTAAACAGCGGTTGACATGCTTCGAAGTACGGTAATGGAATATTTAGAAATCTATTGTCACGAAATTCGCCATGCTCGTGACCCTTATTTACACTTCGGATAGTGTCTTGAACGCACGAACAAAACGCCACTGTTTGGATATAACTATGGGTTATTTTGAACCAAACCAACATTTGTTATTGAAGTAGCAGTCCTGGGAGTGCATTCTGATGAAGAACACCAAAGATAATCAAACTTTTCTAATAGTAAATCTGACTTTGGTCAGGGCTAAACTTGGTGGGTGTCTAAATAGCTAGCCGTGATGGCTGGGCTATCTACTCAGAATATTGCAAAATGTGCTTTCACCGAAAAGCTATTTTAAAATCGGACACCTCGATTGCACAAAGGAGTTCTGTATCTATAATTCTTAAAATAATTATGTTTTTTGTGAACGTTTATCGTGAGTAATTTAGTAAATTCACCGGAGGTTTGCGGGGGGTATGCTAGTTCTGAACGTCACATGCTAATGTAAAAAGCTGGTTTTTGATATAAATATGAACTTGATTGAACAAAACATGCATGTATTGTATAACATAATGTCCTAGGTGTGTCATCTGATGAAGATCATCAAAGGTTAGTGCTGCATTTAGCTGTGGTTTTGTTTTTTGTGACATTATATGCTAGCTTGAAAAATGGGTGTCTGATTATTTCTGGCTGGGTACTCTGCTGACATAATCTAATGTTTTTCTTTCGCTGTAAAGCCTTTTTGAAATCGGACAGTGTGGTTAGATAAAGGAGAGTCTTGTCTTTAAAATGCTGTGAAATAGTCATACGTTTGAAAAATTGAATTTTTTGTATTTAACCTCTATGGGCTATGTGGGACGCAAGCGTCCCACCCCTGGTACACCCAATCAACAACAGGTGAAATATCAAGAGCGCCAAATTTGAAAACAAATTTCTCAAACATACAACTATCTTACACCCTTTGAAAGATAAACATCTCCTTAATCTAACCACGTTGTCCGATTTGAAAAAGGCTTTACGGCAAAAGCATAAAGTTAGATTAAGTTAGGAGAGTACATTGACAATAGCTGTGTGTAATGTTTTGTCAATTCAAAGACAGGCGTCACCAAAAGCAGAAAACCAGCTAAAATGATGCACTAACCTTTGACAATCTCCATCAGATGACACTCCTAGGACATTATGTTAGACAATGCATGCATTTTTTGTTCTATCAAGTTCATATTTATATCCAAAAACAGCGTTTTACTATGGCGTTGATGTTGAGGAAATCGTTTCCCTCCAATAACCGCCAGTCAAGCAGCACAACAAATTAAATAATTACTATTCGAAAACATTGGTAAAATATGATATTGTTATTCAAAGAATTATAGATTTACATCTCTTGAACGCAACCGTTCGAAAATACTATGTAAGTAATCCATTACCTTTGATTCTCTTCATCAGATGTCACTTCCAGGAATCCCAGGTCCATAACAAATGTAGTTTTGTTCGAAAAAGCTCATAATTTATGTCCAAAAAGCTCCGTGTTGTTAGCACATGATCTATGCCAGCCGGACTTCTCGTCATGAACGAGGGGGAAAAAAATATTTACGTTCGTTCAAACATGTCAAACGTTGTATAGCATAAATCATTAGTGCCTTTTTTAACCAGAACATTAATAATATTCAAGGCGGACGTTTGCATTCTCTTTTAAAACGTTTTGGAACGAGAGTACCTATCATGAACTCGCGCGCCAGAGTCTAATCGGCCACCACCGTTCCAAGGCTCTTGTTCGTTCAGTTCTCACAGTATAAGACTCAACACTTTCTAAAGACTGGTGACATCTAGTGGAAGCCATAGGAAGTGCTCAACAATTAATAAGCCCCTGTGTGTTTCAATGGCATAGGCTTAAAGGTAATTCAACACATCAGGTATCCACTTCCTGTCAGAATTTGTCTCAGGGTTTTGACTGCCATATGAGTTCTGTTATACTTACAGACACCATTCAAACAGTTTTAGAAAATTCAGTGTTTTCTATCCAAACCTGAACAATAATATGCATATTCTAGCTTCTGAGTTGGTGTAGGAGGCAGTTAAAAATGGGCACATATTTTTTTCAAAAACTCTCAATACTGCCCCCTAGCCCCAAGAGGTTATTAAGAGGAATTTGTAATTCGCGCCACGCCTATCATTGGATATTGGAGCAGGTGTTCCGCTAGCGGAACGTCTAGATGTAAGAGGTTAAGTAAAGGTGTAAAAAATATATATTTTTTACAATTCGGCAAATTGGTGGCCAAAAATAGCGATTACCGATTGTTATGAAAACTTGAAATCGGCCCTAATTAATCGGCCATTCCGATTAATCGGTCGACCTCTACTTTGGTTTGTTCCGCCTGCTCCTTCCTCTGGTTTCTCAGTTGCAGATAACGCCCATATTTACTTTGCCACCATGGCCTTTTTTTGCCTTTACCTCTCTTATCTCACCTCATTTGCTCACATTGTATATAGACTTATTTTTCTACTGTATTATTGGCTGTATGTTTGTTGTACTCCATGTGTAACTCTGTTGTTGTATGTGTCGAACTGCTCTGCTTTATCTTGGCCAGGTCGCAATTGTAAATGAGAACTTGTTCTTAATTTGCCTACCTGGTTAAATAAAGGTAAAATAAATAAATATAATGTGCTGTTATGACCAGGAGTCTGTCCTGACAAAACGCCTCCACACTAAGGTTGGTCCAGAGAGAAAGACTTTCATATCAGCTTGTCTTCAATCTAGTAGATTAACTATCGTTTTAAACAGAATTGAATCATCTGTCATCTATTAAACAAGGCAAAGATGACTTGTTTTCTTTACAGAAGATAATTTCACACAAACACATTTCCCCATCTGGTGAGTGTGTGTCAATAAAACATGTGTGTGAGTGAGGGAGCTGGGAAGTGCGGATCTGAGATGAAAGGATTTTCTTTGCCATTCTAATCCACGTAGACCGCAAGGGCCTTGGGATTATTACCAGCCCCTTCTCTCTCCACTCATCTCTTTGAATACGGCGCCTTTCTAATTCACCCTAAAAAGGGTTTCAAAAGGGGATTATGCTGCTGATAGAAATGAAAGAGGGAACATGGCCGTCCTAGGGGAGCAATGTCTAACACTCATGATTATTTGTGGAAAGCTTGCACAGTGCACAGTATGGGATTTTAATTCTGAGAGACTGTAACTGTTGTGCTCATATTGGAAACCTGAGCTATCCCCCATTCCGTTCCAACTGTAATAACATTAACCCACTGGCCTGCTAGTATGAAGTGGAAGAGATTACACTGTTATACAATTGAATCTTTATGTTCTGTTTCCAGTTTCCTGTTCTGTAAATGTGTGATCTGTGCAACAAACCCCCCCTCCCCCAATAAAATCTTTTTTTTTTTTATCAGATGGTACAATGATCTTACTATGAAGGCTCTCCCTCTTTTAAAGCCTCTGCTAATTGGTTTAAAGGAATTAATTTGATTGGAGATCATCTTGGGAGCTCTTTTGACAGAGAACAGGCTTGATTGAGCTCTGAGCTGCACAATAGTCGTGGCTACAAGGCTTGTCTTCAGAGTAGCACAGTTGAGCTGTTCTTGAAGAACATGGAGAGACGTGTGTGTGTGTGTGTGAGAGAGAGGGGGGGGGGCATACTATCCTGGGCCTCAGCCCTGGTCTTTGGACTAAGGCGTCATCACCACAGAATCACCACAGAATCACTAAATCCTCACCCAAATCAAATGCTCCCAGATCAGGTTGTTATTGGAGAATTAAGGTCCCAGTCCTGTTGAAATCTATTTCTGTTCAGCACTGGTTGCTGCCAAATCGTTCTAAGCCCTGCAACATGGAGCCATTGGCTTTGGCACAGTCCACCAGTCAGTTGGTGTTTACATGACATTTACATCTATTCAATTGGCACACACTCTGCCATTATGGCCAAATTGGCTGAATGTATTAGAACAAGGCATGTCAAGAGAAGTAGCCTATAGATACCTGATAATACTCATATAGTTACGAGGGACCGGCAGGGAGGATGTAGAAACTCACCGTAGACTGTAAACAGCCTAGTCAAACACAGAGTTTGGAGTGCACACTAAGTTGCAAGATATTTATTGCCGTACACGAGCCATAGCATGTTTACACAGCCCAGCTGAATCGTGGTCTCGTTTCTGTCAGTGTACAATTTGATGTTTGTCTTACTGTGAAAGGCAAACAGTTTGAGGAAACTATTAAAGGAAGCCATTATTATTTAAATATCTTTATTTATAAGTGCTAGTCAAGCGACATTGACATCTCATACTAAACTTTCATTAGCAGATTCTATAAAGCAGCCAGTGAAAAATTGTTCAGGAAGTCTAATGGTATTTCTTTATAGTTGAGGTGAGAAGAAACCCTTTCGCGGGTCTGCTTTTCAGAAGACATCCTCAGCATATCATACCTAGATCACAGGAGGCTGCTGAGGGGAGGACGGCTCATAATAATGGCCGGAACAGAGCGAATGGAATGGCATCAAACACATGGAAACCCTGTTTGATGTAGTTGATACCATTCTACTTATTCCGCTCCAGCCATTACAACGAGCCCGTCCTCCCAAATGAAGGTGCCCACAACCTCCTGTGATCTAGATTCTTGATCTCTGTATGAATTACATTTCATTCATATTTATAAATGAGTTACCACTTGAAAAGCACTAAATGCCATCAGTGAAAATGTAGCTCATCGAGTGGCACAGCGGTCTAAGGCACTGCATCTGGTTCGAATCCAGGCTGTATTTCAACCGTCCGTGATTGGGAGTCCCATAGGGCAGCGCATAATTGTCCCAGCGTTGTCCGGGTTTGACCGGTGTAGGCCGTCGTTCTAAATAAGAATTTGTTCTTAACTGACTTGCCTTGTTAAATAAAGGTAAACAAATAAAACCTATCTCCTGCCTACTCCTCTCCTCTAACCTTGGTAGTGTGCCAGTGGATTTGATGTTCTCAGGAAGGAGAAGGTTAGATTTTTTCCCCTCACTGCTATTTTCTTCAGACGATAGTACCACATGCGTCAGTCACCCAGCCAATGAAGAGCTCTCTGATGAGCTCTCTGATGAATGCTGATGTGCTCAGTGGAGACTGCGGTGGAGTGTCCTTGAATAAGCTGTCTTTACACTGTCTGTTATGGACAGGAAAAGACTCCTTGTCAAAACACACTGATCTCTTTGCTCCATCTCCCCTTGACGCATTTTTCTTCCACCCCCAACCTGATCTGGATCCTGATCCAGGACCTGATAGGAATGGATTCTACCAACTCATTCCAAATTCTTTCATCTTTGCCACACAGACGCAGCCCATTTTTAATTAAACTACAGGGATATTTGTGATAATTACATATTTTTGGTTTCTCAGTATTCCCTGTGGTGTTTCTCGATTTGAAGGGATTTAGAAATGAAACCTAGGGTAGTTTCAACATTGTAGAGAATCCATGTATGTGTACTCTGATAACTCGATGTGAAGGATCACATTCCTGAATTATTGATTGACTTTGGTCTGTGTGGTAACTTTGATCTGACATCCAGAATGTGTTGCCGCTGGGCTGCGTTCTTTTCTAAATAAACAAAGCATTTACTTATCCGCATTATTTAGGAACGGTAGGCTCTATTTACAAAGCCTATGTATGAGAAAATAACACTCTGGAGCGTCTGCTAAGTGACTCAAATGTTAATGTAATAACACTCCCAAAATGGCTTCTATGCTGTGTTTTCTGCAGAGCCCGGGACATGATGAAAAGCCCCTGGATCAATAAAGGTGAAGTTAGAAGGGAATGAGTTCATTGGAGAGGCTGGGGACTTGCTCAGTCCTTGGATTATGCTGAGCTCACACACTCCATTATGTTCTCCCATCTGGAGAACCAAATTGTAGTTAATCATATCAATTAGCTTTATGTCTTTTAAGAGAATGAGACGGCCTGCTGTGAAGTCTAGTCACTCGGGTCAAATGTAATCATTATGGCATTTTACTAACGTTAACAACATAGCTAATGCTAATAGCAGAGAAACACCCTATAGGATGAACTGATAATACAGATCCTCATGCTCTGCTAGATGACCTGATAATACAGATCCTCATGCTCTGCTAGATGACCTGATAATACAGATCCTCATGCTCTGCTAGGTGACCTGATAATACAGATCCTCATGCTCTGCTAGATGACCTGATAATACAGATCCTCATGCTCTGCTAGGTGACCTGATAATACAGATCCTCATGCTCTGCTTGGTCAGCTGCTCTTGGTTTTGACCTCTGAGAATAGCTTCTGCTTGTTTTCCTCCTCCTCCATACTGATAGAATACAGTAGAACTGGAGTTGTTGATGTCAGAGATTGGGTTGATTGTTATGCACACTGGAAGCACTACCCACTCTGTTCTGTAGTTGAACTGTTGATATAGGTCTCAAGGCACAATGCTCACTCCTCCCTTTGCAGGTTTGTGCCAGTAAGGACTTGGTGCCAACCCCTTCACTCACTGAGAGATTGGTTCATGCAGTTTGACCATGCTCCCTGCTGTAACCTCAATGGCCGTGACGGTATCAGCTGTGCCCGTGGACAGCAGCTGTAGAGGGTGGAATACTAGCAGGCAGCTGCCCTCCCCGTTTTCTTTTTATCCAAGCATTAGCAGATTAGGCACTGGAACTAACGAGGTCATCAAACTATGACGGCTGTGCAGACTTCTGGGACTGTCAGAGGGGAGTTAGAGCTGTATTTTCAGGGTAATTTACTTCATTTTTCTCTTCCTTGACACCTCTCACTGACTCCACTGTTAATGATTTGAATGGCATGTAGGTGTCATTTTGTTTAGTGTGATTCCTTACCAGTGGCCGCTCGCTGTGGTCGACCCACACGTCTCTCTGTACGTCCTCGCTGTGGTCGACCCACACGTCTCTCTGTACGTCCTCGCTGTGGTCGACACACACGTCTCTCTGCACGTCCTCGCTGTGGTCGACCCACACGTCTCTCTGTACGTCCTCGCTGTGGTCGACCCACACGTCTCTCTGCACGTCTTCTGATTAAGAAACTGTCTTGGGGATTTCAGGGGCCTCCATCTGGGATCACAGCTGTGCCCCTATCGTTTGTTACACCGTAGTCCATAGTATCCCCCTGAAAAACATTGACAGGCAGGTTACACTAGGCTAGATTTAGGAGCAACATGGTTTGTCAGATTTGGAGTGGCTTTATTGGCACATGAATTCACACCCACCTACCCCTTCCCTTCCTCCTCCATGTTTCTACCTCCTCCATGTAGATCAGTACTAGTAGAAGGCAGTAGCCTATTTAATGACTATGGAATGATGCTTGCAGCAGACTACCACCTGCTGTGATTCTGCTCATTACTCTATGGCACATGTGTCAAACACATTCCACGGAGGGCCGAGTGTATGCCGGTTTTCGCTCCACCCTTGTACTTGATTGATGATTTAAGGTCACTAATTAGTAAGGAACTCCCGTCATCTGGTTGTCCAGGTCTTAACTGTGGAATGAGTTTGACACCCCTGCTCTATGGCCTTTGGTGCTGTGTGTGTGTGTGTGTGTGTGTGTGTGTGTGTGTCTACTATATCCTGTAATGCCATAGCCCAGGAACTGCTCTTTGCAGTATAGTGCACATCACTATCCATCAAGCTTGAGGCCTAGACATGGCTCAATAGAACCGTTGTGAGACGCCCAACAGAACAGGTTCGTCAGAGAAACAGGATGCAGTCTGAGAGAGAACAGGGGACTGTGTTAGTGTGTCTATCCTGTCTGCAGACAGGGATCAACCCCCATACAAAAGGTCAAAGTTCACTCCCAGCTCATCTGTCTGCCCTGTAGAAGACCCCATTTGGCTTTTTTAGTTTTTTCAGTCAACAAACAATTGTCTGTGGATAATATTGTAGCTATAGCCATGGCTCCTGAAACAGACTCCAGAATTATACTTGTATTTTTACATCACAATGTAGTAAGGTTATGGGACTGCAATTTCGGTTGATGGGTGATAACAAAAATGTAATCAGATTTCTTTTCGAAAGCAAATTATTTTTAACCGTTGTCTAGAAATGCAACCAAACTTCTGAAAGCATCGATGCTCAACTGAAGGATAGGGTTTTGTAGTTCCTGTGGTTGGATGACGCACCACCCACAGAGGAGCATCTGCACAAAGGAAACAGGCAAATGCAGAACATCTCTCTAAATAGTGTTGTGGTTGTGGTCTCTGGTGAAATCTCACAGGCTGCATAACGACTTGTTTTCCTTGTTTTAATATGCGGGCTAGTAAAATGTCTATTGTGTTCTAGCCGTTCACTACCTCGAAGGATCCATCCAGTAGTGACTTGAAGGCCAACCGTTTATTGTTGTAATTTGACCATACAAAACCCTTCAGGCGTTTAGCCTTGAGGAAGCCAAGCTCCCTTCTCTTAGCTTCAAAGAAGAAGCTCATACAGGCTCGAGTGTTGTGTGAAAGCCTTCAATAACATTGGGGGGAGAGAAACTATGAAGTGACCAATTTGGGGGTTTGGTTCTCGTATTTGAATAAATACCGGGGTCGCGTTAATGCAGAATTCTGCGTTTTTCACAATTTAAAAAAAAAAATATATATAAACGCATAAGAAATATTTTGATGCGTTTTATAAACGCAGATCTAAAATGCTTCTTATTGTAATTTCTGCTGTCATCAGACTCATTTTGTGCTTCAGTAAAACGGGATTCTATCAGCAGACAGCACTCTGACTGGTGTAGTCTACTTTTCTCAGGTACTTTTCTCAGTGTAGTCTACTTTTCTCTGGTAAAATGCCAGATTAACTTAAAGCAAAACATTAGGAAATGTAGCTGGCTGCATTCTTTCTATAATAAACATTAGAAATAGGATGGACATGCATCGATTTTGCAAAACATATCTTGCTTTTTCATTGTAATCTCATTTACTTGTGATGCTCTTCTGTTGTCATGTGAAGAAAATGTATCTATTTTATGCCGAATGTGTTGCAGGAAAACTATAGTTCCACTCCCCTGATCACTCTATTGAAGCAAAAAACAATTCACTTTATATATAAAACGCAGGTGAAAATGTTTAAAATGCAGATTTTGTGATGGTCTGCGTTTTGACAATGCAGATTTCTGAACTCATAACATTACCGCTGGAATACAGCGGACTATGCTTAGCAAATACCAACAACTGTATCAGTTCTCTGTTATGGAATTGTACTCATTTCCTACTAGAGATTTATCATGTCATATTATTTGCAGATGAAATAGTTGCATAATGCACAAATGAGTAAACAAATGTTGGCCTAGCGTTAGCCAATTACCCATAAAGCTTGCATGTTTTTCAGCTTCTTGTCTACACATTGGCTATCACAATCACCTTTTTGTAGTCAGAGAATGATAGGGGTGTGTTTTGGGTGGGATTTCATCCTACTGAGCAGTGGATGGCAGCTTCCTGGTTTGTTCTCAGGTTTTTCCCTTTGGTGTGAGAAGGTTTATGACTATAGAGAGGGCGGGAGACAGAATCCTTCCAGGCTCAGCACAGTTTATCTGGATTTCTGCTCCCAGTCTCTCTCTCTCTCCTCTCTCTCGCTCTCTCTGAGCGGGTGACCTTGACAAGAATGTGGCTTATTATTGTAATCGATGCCGTTGTTTTGGAATGACTTTCTGTCAGACTGGGAGGCTGTGCATGGGGGAGTCTGGGCATGGGGGTGGGAATATCCAGTATTTTCCACCACACAGATGGGACTTTGTTGGAACAGGTCATGGTATTATTGACATTTTGAGTTTCTTATAACAAGGCCAGACTCAATACATTGGATATTCACAGTAAATATTTTAGTTGACAATGAAAAAGAGCTGTAACGATATCAGTATCGCAATATGTTTTCCATGAAAACACGAAGCAACACTGGTCCTTTTCAAAACCTGCTATATGTTAAATATTGTGTGCTATAGCTTGAAAAATAAATGTGACTGGAAGACAACAGAATTCAGTTTGTTTTCAGCATTAGGGCTGTTTTCCTAAAGAAGGTAAATCCACTTTGCGTTTTGTTTCCTTGCCATGATACTAAGGAGTATTGAGATACTGGTTTCGTCCCTGCCCTATAACCAAGGCTGCCCAGCAGTAGAATCACATTTTTCTCTGTTGTTTATCTACCAGTAGCACTATGAATGGAACTCCACACAGCCAAGCTTGCGAACTAGGCAAGGGAAATACTTCCTGTTTCTGTTATAGCAGTGGGGGAGTAAATGGTTGCAGGCAATTTCCCACGCAGTCCTCCACCACCTTGGTCTGCAGCAGTGCATAGTTCAGGTTGCTACTAAGGGAAGAAGGAGGCCTTCTCTGCTTCCAGTCTTCACAATATACCCTCTGTCTCCAGCCTACCACACCATACTCCAGTCCTGCCCAACCCCCACCCTGACAGCTAGCAAACAATACCAGGCACAGCCAGCTGCGCCGGAGGAAAGGGTGAGGTTTGGGGGGCAGGGTCAAGCTGGATCTAACTTTGACAAGAGAATAGTGTACCAAAACACCTGCTGGGTGCAAGCCAGCCAGCCAACCAGACAAATCTCAGAGCTGAGGAGGTACAGCTGCAGTCCACCTCCCTGAAAATGAGTTTACGTTAGCAAATTAGAATGAGCTTTCCCCAAGCTGTGCGAGTTAGTCTATTGCCAGGATGTTGTTGTGGCTAAGGGAGAAAGACGATCACCTCATGGAACTGGAATTATTTGAAGTCTTGCTCTCTTAGCTAAAGATCAGTGCTTTGGAGTTAGGTAGGGAGATAAGCACATTTTACCTCCGTAGTTGGAATTGATGTTTGATTGGCGTGATCAAACTAGGTCTATTCTGGAGAAATGGCTATCATTGCAGTTTATATTTGTAATGTTTTCTATTTGTCTGGCCTAGTTTTTCCCCAACCCTTGGACACAGTAGAAGCTGTAGTATGGCCTTCACGATGAGCCATTGCAATACTTTGACAATCCCAAGGAGGTTATTTATTGTGGAACAGCATGGTCAGTCCTGGCTGATTTGATGGAAGCCTACATCTGAATGGTAAGCTGTAAGCCCATCACCTTATCTTGGTTGTTGTGCCACCTACAGATAAGATGCTTAGCCTCCTCTCTCTCTCTCGCTCTCTCTCTCCAATCGTCTATTAAGGCCACATCACATAAAGAAACAACTGCTGCTTCTCTCCTAGAGCGAACCACCGTTTCCCCTCTCAGAAGCAAAGCCCTGTAGATCCCTTCGGCGTACACACGCTTGAGTGAAAACTGAATTGTGCTGAAAGTGGGTGTTGGCAGCTGTAGCAACCTAGGAAAGAAAAAGGCCTCATAAGGAGAATGTTGTCAAGACAATCCCACAAATTTAAAAGCTCTTCTGCTTTCTTTCATAAGGATGGAGTAGAGTCGCTTGAGGAATGTGTTGCCCATCTGGATGCCCCAACGAGGCACTGCTTTTAGACTGGGTGCTTAATCTTTCATTGTTGATGTTGAAAGGGCTAAATTAGTGGTTGCTAATTTCCCCCTCTCTTCTGCCTGACCTAGCTGCCTCAGAGGCGTCAGTGCCGTTTATGATTTAGGCTGAGCTGTGTTGTGCTTTGGGGCCTTCAATGCTTTGCAAGAATTTTGGCTCAATTGTTTGTTTGATGTGCCTGTCAGTTAGGCTTGTAGGGATTTAAATGAGCTTTTGTGTGAGTTTGTCTCCATTAGAGCAGACAATCTGTTTCTCTTTCAACGCAGAGCTACTAAAGGTAGAAATTATGGATGTAAATATCTGTACATTTTGCTGCTGCCTAACCAGCCCTCAACAAACGGGACGTTTTTTCCCCCCCAAAAAAATGAAATGCCATGACCAACAGAAAATACGATGCTAGTATACAAGGGTTGGACTTAATGAAAACATGCAACGAGATGAATGAAAACATGCAAAAATAGCAAGCCTATTGTCTTACAGGGCCTAATGAAGTAGCTAATTAAAGTCATTTTCAAACATTTGCCAAAATTCATTTTGTAGGAGTTGGAAAAGGTGCAGTGGTTAAATATGTGACAGCAATGAAGCTCTCTGTTAGAAACCTAGAAAGAGGGGGAATTCAATAGCAACAATTAGGATGGGTTACTCCCGATTTGGCGCTTCGGTCTAAGGCACTGCATCTCAGTGCAAGATAGTACCTGGTTCCATTACAGGCTGTATCACATCCGGCTGTGATTGGGAGTCACATAGGGAGACGCACAGCGTCGTCTGGGTTTGGCCGGAGTAGGCCTTCATTTTAAATAAGAATTGGTTCTTAACTGACTTGCCTAGTTAAATAAAGGTAAAATAATAATAATATGACTAGGATAGTGCCTTTTGGTTTCTGGACCAGGAAAGAAAGTTGATTTGAAAATAATTGTAGTCCCTGAAGTTCCCATTATAAAGTGGTGTGTGACGTGCTGACAGCCTGCCCGCCTACACTTCAATATATCCTATACACTCCAATGGTGAATGAGAAGCGCACTGCTAATTACAAGTTGAGCATGAGAAATAAAACGGCTCTTTTTCTTTTATCGTGTTTCATCAAAACACTTTAACATGCGATTGTATTTAGAATGGTTATTTGTCGCTCAATGACTGGGCTTATAAAAGCCTGCTTCACTCCAGTAGCAGCTTTTTGGGGCGGCAGGCAGCCTAGTGGTTAGTGTTGGCCAGTAAACCAAAAGGTTGCTAGATCGAATCCCCGAGCTGACAAGGTAAAAATCTGTCGTTCTGCCCCTGAACAAGGCAGTTAACCCACTGTTCCTATGCCGTCATTGTAAATAAGAATTTGTTCTTAACTGACTTGCCTTGTTAAATAAAAATAAAACATTTTTTAGGAGCTTCTCACACTGTCTGACAGGTGATAGGCTTTTCCACTCCTCAAACTAGACTCAGTATGCTGTGTGATAAGAGATGTGATGACTAATGAAAATACCTCCCTTATCCACATACTGTCTTGGGCCTTCTGTCTGTTTCGGTCACACTCATTCACACTTCTTGTAGGACTGGGAGGAATCTAGTGTCTCTATGTGAAGCACCTGCTGTTCTTTCATCACTGAATACAGATGTCTCTTCAGTAAAGCTCTTCACATCTGCCTCAAGTGGCTCCTCTGGCTGGTTTACCTTCCCTGCCTCTGTGCTTTAGCCTTGGGCAACATTGGGTAGGTGGTGGTGTCAGGTTGACACTGTCTTTGTTTGCTTAGGAAGAGTTGCTTAATTTGCCTGGAAGTGCTTTGTTTCGTTCCACTTAGTAACAGGTGAGCTGCAACCCAAAGCAATTGTTAAGGACTGTCAGATTGATGGGAACCCACATGGTACATTCACATCTCATGTTTGTGGGGCGGCAGGCAGCCTAGTGGTTAGAGCGTTGGACTAGTAACTGAAAGGTTGCAAGATTGAATCCCTGAGCTGACAAGGTAATAATCTGTCGTTCTGCCCCTGAACAAGGCAGTTAAACCACTGTTCCTAGGCCGTCATTGTAAATAAGAATTTGTTCTTAACTGACTTGCCTAGTTAAATAAATAAAGGTAAAAGAATGAAATGTTTAGTTTTTTAGATATGTTCTGATCTCAGATTCCCCTGTTTGGCTCAGCTAGTCAGTTTCTTAGTCTAGGTTGTCTTGCTTGGCTTCTAGGCTACATTCTAGTTCCTTTAAAAATACCATCTGAAGGTACGCCTTGTGAGATGTTACTGTAAAGATTGTCAGAAGCAGAATTGTAATATTTTTGTATTATTATTTTTTTTACATCTAGGCTAGTAGCCGATACAGCATATCAGCCATCTTGTTTGATGTAGCCCATTTCATCTCCGGGAGAAAAAATCCACTTGAAACCTTGGCACAGGCCTATACATGCAAAGGAGCCATATGGCATAAAGCATATTTCTTGTATATGTTATCTACTTGAAATGAGCAACTGGCTTACTGTTCATGGTTATGGGTGACTAACTCCATCACTGCTTAGTTTCTCTTCTGTATTATTTATGAGTGTTACAAGTGTGGTCCTAAAAGCCTACAGAGAGTTGCCTAGAAACCGAAAGTGTCCGTTTAGCAGCTGGTGGTGATAGGTCTACTTCAGGTTGTTTATTCTCTGTGTAGTTCTCTTGCAGTGTCTGGAAGCTTCAGCGTCTGCAATATTGTCAAGCAGCCTTAAACAGCCTTAAACAGCCTTAAACAGCCTAGCTCTCTGGAAACTTGCTACATCCAAGGTTGTGTCATACTAGGCTTTTAGTCACCTCAAAAGTGAGGGGTATAACCATTTTTTTAAATTGTTTTCTGAGGATCATTGGTTCACTATAGGTACTGCAATTTGTACACTCGGTCCAAGTCTATCTTTTGCATACGAGTCATCGCAATCAATGCAGTACTGGAGAATCTCTAAGTAGGCTAACATGGCTTGAGAGGATCAAATGACTTAGCCGAGACGTAGTGTCCTCATTGAAACTGCAGCATAGGGACACAATCAGTGTGGCAATATTCACATTAGCGTTTGATTGCAGGATGGCTTTATTTCAAGAGAACATCAAGCACGGCTGTTTTCATCCACTGTCTTGTACCAGGAAACTAGGCTACTGTGTGTTAAAGTAAACATGAAGATGTACTGACTAATCTAATAAGGAATATGGCTGCTGTTCTCCATGAACCGTTGTGCTTGACTGGTAGACGATGATGCAGAGAGGGGGACTGGTAGACGACGATGCAGAGAGGGGGACTGGTAGACGACGATGCAGAGGGGGGGGACTGGTAGACGACGATGCAGAGGGGGGGACTGGTAGACGACGATGCAGAGGGGGGGGACTGGTAGACGACGATGCAGAGGGGGGGGACTGGTAGACGACGATGCAGAGGGGGGGGACTGGTAGACGACGATGCAGAGGGGGGGACTGGTAGACGACGATGCAGAGGGGGGGACTGGTAGACGACGATGCAGAGGGGGGGACTGGTAGACGACGATGCAGAGGGGGGCACTGGTAGACGACGATGCAGAGGGGGGCACTGGTAGACGACGATGCAGAGGGGGGGACTGGTAGACGACGATGCAGAGGGGGGGACTCTCACGGCTCAGGCATTCAGGTGAAGCCTGCAGAGGGTGTCGTCACCTCTGATGGCCTGACTCCAGGGAAGCCACCGATCCACAAAGCACTTTCCCTGGCATCAAAATGAATTGTACAACTGAAGTGGAAACATGCAGTTTGGCAATTTTCTAAGATTACTGGCAGTTTCTTTCCTGCTTAATACCCTCTTACCTCTGAGAAGTCACACATTTCCTCTTCTTTCAACAGTGATTGTGCTTTCTTTCTTTCTCTGGTGTTAAGATTGAATTCCTCATACCTCACCCACGCTGAAAATGGATACAGATGACTGTTCAATGCTCAACATACCTCATAGTAACTGGTGTTTTGCATAAGCCAGGGGGCCGTGTTTGAGGTCTGGAGTTGATCGTCGCTGAGTTTCTACAGGGCAGGAGGCATTACAGTTGATGGCGTTACCTTGGTACTGTCTCTCTGGAATTTGCCATTTTCATTCTTTTTCATTCTATTGTGCGCTAAAGTAGGATCAGTCATTCAGAAAAACTAGACCGAATATTTATGTCCATGAGTGTAAGTAAATTACTAATTACTGGGATGCTCCCAACACAGAGCGTGCCTTCCGTTACTGGGACGCTCCAACACAGAGCGTGCCTTCCGTTACTGGGACGCTCCAACACAGAGCGTGCCTTCCGTTACTGGGACGCTCCAACACAGAGCGTGCCTTCCGTTACTGGGACGCTCCAACACAGAGCGTGCCTTCCAGTCCAAACAGCCTGATTTCATTCAGCTTGCGTTGTTATTCCTTTCAGAGGACTATCTGATTTTGTCGTTCTGATACGGTTATTCGATCCACAAAAGAGAACCCATCTGGTACAAGACAAGCTCCGAGGTTTTGTTAAATGAGATAAAGATTAGGTTAACTACTCCCTTTTCCAAAACACTAATTGTACCCTCTGAGAAACAAAGCTGGGTCTTGTCTTTGTGTTTTGTCACTGTTGTATCTCTGAGTTTGTACTGTAGCTAAGTTGATTCAATTTGGGGTTCAAATGAATTTACAGCCAGTTGATCCATCTGGGATATCTCAACCTGTCAATCTAGAAGTACGCCTATGTTGTTTCCAGAAAGCATAGCCTACTCTTCTATACTGGTGGATCCTACTTACTCAACCTTTTGTCATGGGGTGGATCCTACTTACTCAACCTTTTGTCATGGGGTGGATCCTACTTACTCAACCTTTTGTCATGGGGTGGATCCTACTTACTCAACCTTTTGTCATGGGGTGGATTCTACTGATATGACACTGCAGCGTAACAACCCAGACGGGGGTCTTGATGTGACACTGCAGCGTAACAACCCCAGACGGGGGTCTTGATGTGACACTGCAGCGTAACAACCCCAGACGGGGGTCTTGATGTGACACTGCAGCGTAACAACCCCAGACGGGGGTCTTGATGTGACACTGCAGCGTAACAACCCCAGACGGGGGTCTTGATGTGACACTGCAGCGTAACAACCCCAGACGGGGGTCTTGATGTGACACTGCAGCGTAACAACCCCAGACGGGGGTCTTGATGTGACACTGCAGCGTAACAACCCCAGACGGGGGTCTTGATGTGACACTGCAGCGTAACAACCCCAGACGGGGGTCTTGATGTGACACTGCAGCGTAACAACCCCAGACGGGGGTCTTGATGTGACACTGCAGCGTAACAACCCCAGACGGGGGTCTTGATGTGACACTGCAGCGTAACAACCCCAGACGGGGGTCTTGATGTGACACTGCAGCGTAACGATGGCTGAGCTCTAGTCAATGAACAGCATTCTTACGTAGGTATTCCTCTTGTCCAGATGGGATAGGGCAGGGAGATGCCGATTGCATCATCTGTGGATTTGTTTGGGTGGTATGCAAATTGCTGGGTGTCGGGTAAGGTGGAGGCAATATGATCCTTAACTAGCCTCTCAAAAGTAATTAATGATGTGTCACGAACCGGCTCGAAGCCCGTAACAAAAAGGGAGACAACGATAAAGAGATAAAGAATAGCAAAATATATTTAACTGAAGTAAAGTAAATACAATTAACAATGGTGTGTGTTTAGTCAGTAATCAGTAGTGTAAGTGAGTGGTCGCGTGTGTATATATGTGATAATGAGGGGTGTTGAAAGGTGTCAATGCAAACAAGCCAAATAGCCACAAAATTGCCACAACCAAAATCTGTGTCTGCATGGAGAGAGTCTCCCCAATGAATGGGGAAGAGGTGCATTTATCCTGGGATACACCCGAGCCCAGGTGTCCCATTTCGCTGACGACCCTCCCGGCTCCGCCCACCGACATCCTATTAACCTCTCTGGGCTCGGGGGGCCGAAATCGTCCCACCTACGTAACAGCCAGTGGAATCCTGTGGCGCGTTATTCAAATACCTTAGAAATCCTATTACTTCAATTTCTCAAACATATGACTATTTTACACCATTTTAAAGACAAGACTCTCGTTAATCTAACCACTCTGTCCGATTTCAAAAAGGCTTTACAACGAAAGCAAAACATTAGATTATGTCAGCAGAGTACCCAGCCAGAAATAATCAGACACCCATTTTTCAAGCTAGCATATAATGTCACATAAACCCAAACCACAGCTAAATGCAGCACTAACCTTTGATGATCTTCATCAGATGACAATCTTAGGACATTGTTATACAATACATGCATGTTTTTTTCAATCAAGTTCATATTTATATCAAAAACCAGCTTTTTACATTAGCATGTGACGTTCAGAACTAGCATACCCCCCGCAAACTTCCGGTGAATTTACTAAATTACTCACGATAAACGTTCACAAAAAACATAATTATTTTAAGAATTATAGATCCAGAACTCCTCTATGCACTCGCTATGTCCGATTTTAAAATAGCTTTTCGGTGAAAGCACATTTTGCAATATTCTAAGTAGATAGCCCGGCATCAGGGCTAGCTATTTAGACACCCACCAAGTTTAGGACTCACCAAAGTCAGATTTACTGTAAGAAAAATGTTATTACCTTTGCTGTTCTTCGTCAGAATGCACTCCCAGGACTTCTACTTCAATAACAAATGTTGGTTTGGTTCAAAATAATCCATAGTTATGTTCAAATATCCTCTGTTTTGTTCGTGCGTTCAAGACACTATCCGAAGTGTAAAGAAGGGTGACGCGCCCGACGCGTTTCGTGACAAAACATTTCCAAATATTCCATTACCGTACTTCGAAGCATGTCAACCGCTGTTTAAAATACATTTTTATGCCATTTTTCTCGTAAAAAAGCGATAATATTCCGACCGGGAATCTGTGTTTTAGTACAAAGAGAGAGAAAATAAAAACATGGGGTTGCCTCGTGCACGCACCTCAGTCTAATTGTCCTCTGATAGACCACTTACCAAAGGCGCTAATGTTTTTCAGCCAGGGGCTGCCTCGACATCATTCAGCTTTTTCCTGGGTTCTGAGAGCCTATGGGAGCCGTAGGAAGTGTCACGTTACAGCAGAGATCCTCAGTTTTCAATAAAAAGAGTCAAGAAGCCCAAGGAATGGTCAGACAGGGTACTTCCTGTACAGAATCTTCTCAGGTTTTGGCCTGCCATATGAGTTCTGTTATACTCACAGACACCATTCAAACAGTTTTCGAAACTTTAGGGTGTTTTCTATCCAAAGCCAATAATTATATGCATATTCTAGTTTCTGGGCAGTAGTAATAACCAGATTAAATCGGGTACGTTTTTTATCCGGCCGTGTAAATACTGCCCCCTAGCCCTAACAGGTTAAGGAAAACAAGAGCAAAGAGAATTCGGCAGACAGAGTGGGAGGGTCGTCACAGATGACAGAAGTGAGTGCTACGGGGCGATAGTCATTTAGTTCACTTACCTTCGCTTTCTTGGGTACAGGAACAATGGTGGACATCTTGAAGCAAGTGGGGACCGCAAACTGGGATAGGGAGCGATTGAATAGGTCCATAAACACTCCAGCCAGCTGGAGGATGTGGCTAGGGATGCTGTCTGGTAGCTGGTCTACTTATGCTCTGAGGACACGGCTAGGGATGCTGTCTGGACCGGCAGCCTTGTGAGGGTTAACACACTTAAATGTCTTGCTCACGGGCCTCCCGAGTGGTGCAGCGATCTAAGGCACTGCATCGCAATGCTAGCTGTGTCACTACAGATCCTGATTCGATCCCAGGATGTGTCGCAGCCAGCCGTGACCGGGAGACCCATGAGGCGGTGCACAATTGGCCCAGCGTAGTCCGGGTAAGGGGAGGGTTTGGCCGGCCCAGTTGTCCTTGTCCCATCGTGCTCTAGCAACTCCTGTGGTGGGCTGGGCGCAGTGCACGCTGACTCGGTCGCCAGGTGTACGGTTTTTCCTCCGACACATTGGTGCGGCTGGCTTCCGGGTTAAGCGAACATTGTGTCAAGAAGCAGGGGTCGTGTTTCGCAGGACGCATGGCTCTCGTCCTTCACCTCTCTCGAGTCCGTACGGGAGTTGTAGCGATGGGACAAGACTGTAACTACCAATTGTATAACATAAAATTGGGGAGGAAAAAGGAGTAAAGCTTGTCTGGGAGCAAGACGTCGGTGTCCGGTTTTCCCTTGATGATCTGTGATTCTCTGGAGTCTCGTGACTGAGCCGTTAAAATGCAACCCCACTTTGCCTCTGTACTGAAGTGTTTTATTACCTTACGGAGGGCATAGCTGGACTGTTTTGTATTCGGTCATATTCCCAGTCACCTTGTCATGGTTAAATGCGGTGGTTCGTGCTTTCAGTTTTGCATGAATGCTGCCACCTAGCCACAGTTTTTGGTTTGGATAGGTTTTAATTGTCACAGTGGGAACAACATCCCCTGTACACTTCCTGATGAACTAAGTCACTGTGTCAGTGTATACGTCAATATTATTCTGAGGCAACCCGGAACATGTACCAGTCCGCGTGATCAAAATAGTCTTGAAGCATGGATTCCGGTTGGTCAGACCAGCGTTGAATAGACTTTAGCACGGGTACTTCTTGTTTTGAGTTTCTGCCTACAGAATGGGGAGGAGCAACCCAGACAGGTGTGTTGATATGACACTACAGTGTAAATCCCTTTGTAATCCTTGCCCTAGCCATAAGCTCAGTTTCTAAATCCCAATTCCAATAAACAAATTGAAGCCAAGGTTTATGTCCGGCAAAAAGTGCAGCAGCATCCCCAGTCAGGGGAAATTACTGTGAGAAGATGAACTGAAAATCCATGCAAAGATTTTCCTCTCGTTCTAATACAGTTAGTCATTCTGTCAGCAACTTGGTATGCTCCACATCACTCCCCAATCCATTCAAAATCCTTTCACTCAGTTGAACATCTTTCTTAGCCATTGTGGCTTTCTCAAGAAATTGGCATGGGGCTGTTTTTGAAAGGAGGGCTCGCGTGATACTGCAGAAACCTCTCAAACATTGTGGTTTGGGGGAGTTTTTATAAACCGGACTGTAAATCCTGTGGGAGGGTAAAGCTACTCAATTCAGTGTTGGCTGAGTGTTGAGGCAGAGACTTGTTTAATCTATCAGTTTTGTCCTTTCCTCAGCATGCGGCTTTTGAAACCCCAGAATGGACAAGCACTTCACTGTGTGTGTACAGCCTGCCACGGAATGAAAGTGTTTGTTGTTTTGTGCGAAGTATGGGGGAACCTAGAAATAGAGTTAGTCATCTCTTGTCGTTTCCCTGCGCCTCTGGTTCAGGAGGACGTCCTTTCCATTTCATGCTCCTTAGTCATTCAATACATGAAGCAACTTATCAATGAAAGTAGTCTAAATGTATCAGGTCATTTATCATGGTATTTTATATTCTTGGACAGGCGTGGTGAATAGAATTTCACAGTCCCGTATCATTCAGACAGTAAGAGCATTCAAGAGTATCTAAATCATTATCACCCTCAGAGATCCTCAAGTTGGTGACGTACCCAACTGTTCCAGCCTCTCACCACACACAAGGAAACAACCACTCAAGGACCAGGAACCAACCATGCTTTCATTGTTGATACCTTCAGCCTCTCTGCTCTCATAGAGGATCACTTAACATTTGCTTTGAACTTAAGTGGAACAAGCAATAATGCAAAATGTGCTTGTCTGTTCACCACTCAGCCCTGTGCCTAAGTGAACACTACTACTGTACTATGCTCAAAGTACAGAGGATGCTAATGGCTTCAATGACCTTTAAACTCTTCAGTTAAGAGGTTGGCTAGGTTAATCCACTGTGAACATGAGAACATTTACTCCAGTATTAAAATCCCTATAGAATTTCTTAGACATGATTTACACTCCAACAGCAAACAGACTCTGACGCCCCAGCTCCCAGCATCTTAAAGGAGCCTTCTGTTGAGGCCTCAGCTCCCAGCATCTTAAAGGAGCCTTCTGTTGAGGCCTCCGCTCCCAGCATCTTAAAGGAGCCTTCTGTTGAGGCCTCAGCTCCCAGCATCTTAAAGGAGCCTTCTGTTGAGGCCTCAGCTCCCAGCATCTTAAAGGAGCCTTCTGTTGAGGCCTCAGCTCCCAGCATCTTAAAGGAGCCTTCTGTTGAGGCCTCCGCTCCCAGCATCTTAAAGGAGCCTTCTGTTGAGGCCTCAGCTCCCAGCATCTTAAAGGAGCCTTCTGTTGAGGCCTCAGCTCCCAGCATCTTAAAGGAGCCTTCTGTTGAGGCCTCCGCTCCCAGCGTCTTAAAGGAGCCTTCTGTTGAGGCCTCAGCTCCCAGCGTCTTAAAGGAGCCTTCTGTTGAGGCCTCAGCTCCCAGCGTCTTAAAGGAGCCTTCTGTTGAGGCCTCAGCTCCCAGCGTCTTAAAGGAGCCTTCTGTTGAGGCCTCAGCTCCCAGCATCTTAAAGGAGCCTTCTGTTGAGGCCTCCGCTCCCAGCGTCTTAAAGGAGCCTTCTGTTGAGGCCTCAGCTCCCAGCATCTTAAAGGAGCCTTCTGTTGAGGCCTCCGCTCCCAGCGTCTGAAAGGAGCTTCTGTTGAGGCCTCAGCTCCCAGCATCTTAAAGGAGCCTTCTGTTGAGGCCTCAGCTCCCAGCATCTTAAAGGAGCCTTCTGTTGAGGCCTCAGCTCCCAGCATCTTAAAGGAGCCTTCTGTTGAGGCCTCAGCTCCCAGCATCTTAAAGGAGCCTTCTGTTGAGGCCTCAGCTCCCAGCATCTTAAAGGAGCCTTCTGTTGAGGCCCCAGCTCCCAGCATCTTAAAGGAGCCTTCTGTTGAGGCCTCAGCTCCCAGCATCTTAAAGGAGCCTTCTGTTGAGGCCTCAGCTCCCAGCATCTTAAAGGAGCCTTCTGTTGAGGCCTCAGCTCCCAGCATCTTAAAGGAGCCTTCTGTTGAGGCCTCCGCTCCCAGCGTCTTAAAGGAGCTTCTGTTGAGGCCTCAGCTCCCAGCATCTTAAAGGAGCCTTCTGTTGAGGCCTCAGCTCCCAGCATCTTAAAGGAGCCTTCTGTTGAGGCCTCCGCTCCCAGCATCTTAAAGGAGCCTTCTGTTGAGGCCTCCGCTCCCAGCGTCTTAAAGGAGCTTCTGTTGAGGCCTCCGCTCCCAGCGTCTTAAAGGAGCTTCTGTTGAGGCCTCCGCTCCCAGCATCTTAAAGGAGCTCTCTGAGACCTTGTGGTGAACAAAAGGCCTCTCCTACTGATGCTTAGTGGTTGCCATCTGGGGAATCCCTTTAATTCAACACTTCCTGGACACTTAACCTGTCATCATCACCCTGTTGTTTCTAATGTTGTTTCCATGCCACCACGACGGTCTCATTCGTTTCCCAGGGATCTAAAGGAGGCTGTAAAATAAGTCACAGCCCAACTTGTGATCATACTTGCCTCCAATTTACAAAGGAAATATGATCGAGGAAGAGCGGCCGATTCTCTCCAGGGTAGTTTCTTTTAACCCTCTGTTGTAGCCCGCTTGTTTATTTACATTCCATCTAGCGATCTAGAAATCAAGAATGAGCAATGAGTGGACTGCAGTGTAGAAAATAATAATATTCTGCAGAAAGTTTCAGGACAAGCCTGATTCTGTAATTCCTGTCTGGAAACGTGGTTTGAGAAGCAAAGTGCATTAGAAGAGTTGTGTTCTGTTCTGTTTGCGTCTCTCTTTACATGGCTTTCACTTTGAGGATCGGGTTCTTTGTGTAGGCTTGTCTGCTGGCTCACTGTGTCTCCATAAGGCCCAGGAACAGAACCGGTTGACAGCAGGCTGATTACCTGTCCTGTCCCATTCACTCAGCACACTGCAGCCACAGTTTGGCCACGTCATGCATCATAAACTGACACAGAGTGATTACGATGTCATTAGGCCCCTCTCACCGCAGCTCGCCGCCACATTAATTTGCTAGCTCCTCTTTCCCAGGGAGTGAACAAATACCTTTCGGAGGCTAGTAGGGAGAAATTGCCTTTAAAGCGCATTTCGAAAGCCATTTTGGAAAGATTCATATCTTTTACAGTAGAAAAAATTTACATATATTGTCTCCCCACAAATATACCTAGAGATCAAACTGGAATGATGGTGTATTCAGGCTGCATTCTGTCACACGGTTCTGGCCACATTGTCACACGGTTCCGGTTAAAGTTTGGACAACTACTCATTCAAGGGTTTTTCTTTAGTTTTACTATTTTCTACATTGTATAATAATGAAGACAAAAACTACGAAATAACACATATGGAATCATGTAGTAACCAAAAAAGTATTAAACAAATCAAAATATATTTTATATTTGAGTTTCTTCAAAGTAGCCACCCTTTGCCTTGATGGCAGCATTGCACACTCTTGGCATTCTCTTAACCTGTTAGGGCTAGGGGGCAGCATTGACACGGCTGGATAAAAAACATACCCGATTTAATCTGGTTACCACTCCTACTCAGTAACTAGAATATGCATATACTTATTACATATGGATAGAAAACACCCTAAATTTTCTAAAACTGTTTGAATGGTGTCTGTGAGTATAACAGAACTCAAATGGCAGGTCAAAACCTGAGAGATTCCTTTACAGGAAGTGGCCTGTCTGACCATTTCTGGAACTTCTTTGCCATCTCTATCATTTACTAAGGATCTCTGCTCTAACGTGACACTTCCCACGTCGTCCATAGGCGCTCAGAGCCCGGGAAAAAACAGAATGTCGTCATTCCAGCCCCAGGCTGAAACACATTATCGCCTTTCTCAAGTGGCCCATCAAGAGACACTAGCTTATGCGCGTGACCCCGACCGCCCCCGCCTTTGGGATTTTTTCCTCTGTTTGCCGAAAAGGAGATTCCCTGTCGGAATTTTACCGCTTTTCTACGAGAAAAATGACGTAAAAATTGATTTTAAACAGCGGTTGACATGCTTCGACGTACGGCAATTGAATACTTTGAATTTTATTGTCAGGAATTGCGCCAAGCGCGCGACACTTCTTTAGTATTTCGGATAGTGTCTGGAACGCACGAACAAAACGCCGCTATTCGGATATAACGATGGATTATTTTGGACCAAACCAACATTTGTTATTGAAGTAGACGTCCTGGGTGTGCATTCTGACGAAGACAACAAAAGGTAATGACATTTTTATAATAGTAAATATGATTATGGTGAGTGCTAAACTTGCCGGGTGTCTAAATAGCGAGCCCGTGATGCCTGGGCTATATACTTAGAATATTGCAAAATGTGCTTTCACCAAAAAGCTATTTTAAAATCGGACATATCGAGTGCATAGAGGAGGTCTGTATCTATAATTCTTAAAATAATTGTTATGCTTTTTGTGAACGTTTATCGTGAGTAATTTAGTAAAATGTTAGCGAATTCCCCGTAAGTTTGCGGGGGGTATGCTAGTTCTGAACGTCACATGCTAATGTAAAAAGCTGGTTTTTGATATAAATATGAACTTGATTGAACAAAACATGCATGTATTGTATAACATAATGTCCTAGGGTTGTCATCTGATGAAGATCATCAAAGGTGAGTGCTGCATTTAGCTGTCTTCTGGGTTTTGGTGACATTATATGCTGGCTTGAAAAATGGGTGTCTGATTATTTCTGGCTTGGTACTCTGCTGACATAATCTAATGTTTTGCTTTCGTTGTAAAGCCTTTTTGAAATCGGACAGTGTGGTTAGATTAACGAGAGTCTTATCTTTAAATGGCTGTAAAATAGTCATATGTTTGAGAAATTGAAGTAATAGGATTTTGAAGATTTTGAAAATCGCGCCACAGGCTGGCAGTGGATGTTACGTAGGTGGGACGAATTCGTCCCGCCGGTCCCATAGAGGTTAACCTCCCTGGGCAAGGTGGGACGTTTGCGTCCCACCCTAGTCAACAGCTAGTGGAATCGCGTGGCGCGAAATACAAATACCTCAAAAATGCTATAACTTCAATTTCTCAAACATATGACTATTTTACACCGTTTTAAAGACAAGACTCTCGTTAATCTAACCACATTGTCCGATTTCAAAAAGGCTTTACAGCGAACGCAAAACATTAGATTATGTCAGGAGAGTACCCTGCCAAAAATAATCACACAGCCATTTTCAAAGCAAGCATATATGTCACAAAAACCAAAACCACAGCTAAATGCAGCACTAACCTTTGATCTTCATCAGATGACACTCCTAGGACATTATGTTATACAATACATGCATGTTTTGTTCAAGCAAGTTCATATTTATATCACAAACCAGCTTTTTACATTAGCATGTGATGTTCAGAACTAGCATACCCACTGCAAACTTCCGGTGAATTTACTAAATTACTCACGATTAACGTTCACAAAATACATAATTATTTTAAGAATTATAGATACAGAACTCCTTTATGCAATCGCGGTGTCAGATTTTAAAATAGCTTTTCGGCGAAAGCACATTTTGCAATATTCTGAGTACATAGCTCGGCCATCACGGCTAGCTAATTTGACACCCACCAAGTTTCGCCCTCACCAAACTCAGATTTACTGTAAGAAAAATTGGATTACCTTTGCTGTTCTTCGTCAGAATGCACTCCCAGAACTTCTACTTCAACAACAAATGTTGTTTTGGTTCCAAATAATCCATAGTTATATTCAAATACCTCCGTTTTGTTCGTGCGTTCAGGTCAGTATCCGAAGGGTGACGCGCGAGCGCATTTCGTGACAAAACATTTCAAAATATTCCATTACCGTACTTCGAAGCATGTCAAACGCTGTTTTTAAAATCTATTTTTATGCAATATTTCTCGTAAAATAGCGATAATATTCCAACCGGGCGACGTTGTATTCATTCAAAGGCTGTCACTGTTCCCAGCCTGACCACTCACAAAATCTCCTGCTGTTTTTCGCCCAGAGACAGGAGAGACGTCATTCCACTTTCTGGCGCCTTCTGAGAGCCAATGGAAGCCTTAGAAAATGTCACGTTACAGCAGAGATGTTGTATTTTCGATAGAGATGCCACAGAAGGAGAACAAATTGTCAGACAGGGCACTTCCTGTATGGAATCTTCTCAGGTTTTGGCCTGCCATATGAGTTCTGTTATACTCACAGACCCCATTCAAACAGTTTTAGAAACTTTAGAGTGTGTTCTATCCAAATCTACTAATTATATGCATATTCTCGTTTCTGGGCAAGAGTAGTAACCAGTTTAAATCGGGTACGTTTTTTATCCGGCCGTGCAAATACTGCCCCCTAGCCCCAACAGGTTAACTAGCTTCATGAGAAATGCTTTTCCAAAAGTCTTGAAGGAGTTCCCACATATGCTGAGCACGTGTTGGCTGCTTTTCCTTCACTCTGCGGTCCAACTCATCTCAAACCGTCTCAATTGGGTTGAGGTCAGGTGATTGTGGAGGCTAGGTCATCTGATGCAGCACTCCATCACTCTCCTTCTTGGTCAAATAGCCCTTACACAGCCTGGAGGTGTGTTTTGGGTCATTGCCCTGTTGAAAAACAAATAGTCCCACTAAGCACAAACCAGATGGGATGGTGTATTGATGCAGTATGCTGTGGTAGCCATGCTGATTATGTGTGCCTTGAATTCAAAATAAATCAGACTGTGTCACCAGCAAAGCACCATCACACCACCTCCTCCATGCTTCACGGTGGGAACCACACATGCAGAGATCATCTGTTCAACTTCTCTTCGTTTAACTAAGACACTGCGGTTGGAAGCAAAAATCAAAGAATTTGGAGTCATCAGACCAAAGGACAGATTTCCACCGGTCTAATGTCCATGGCTCGTGTTTCTTGGCCCAAGCAAGTCTCTTCTTCTCTTCCACTTTAGTAGTGGTTTCTCTGCAGCAATTTGACCATGAAGGCCTGATTCACACAGTCTCCTCTGAACAGTTGATGTTGAGATGTGCCTGTTACTTGAACTCTGAAGCATTTATTTGGCCTGGAATCTGAAGTGCAGTTAACTCTAATGAACTTATCATCTGCAGCAGAGGTAACTCTGGGTCTTCCTTTCCTGTGGTGGTCCTCATGAGAGCCAGTTTCGTCATAGTACTTGATGTTTTTTGCGACTGCACTTGAAGAAACATTAAAAGTTCTTGATATTTTCCGTATTGACTGACCATGTCTTAAATTAATGATACTGTCATTTCTCTTTGATTATTTGAGCTGCTCTTGCCATAATATGGACTTGGTCTTTTACCAGTAGGGCTATCTTCTGAATACCACCCCTACCTTGTCGCAACACAACTGATTGGCTCAAACGCATTAAAAGAAATTCCACAAATTAACTTTTAACTTGGGACACCTGTTAATTGAAATGCATTACAGGTTACTACCTCATGAAGCTAGTTGAGAGAATGCCAAGAGTGTGCAAAGCTGTCATCAATGCAAAGGGTGGCTACTTTGAAGAATCTCAAATATATTCTGATTTAACACTTTTTGGTTACTACCTGATTCCATATGTGTTATTTCATAGTTTTGATGTCTTCACTATTATTATACAATGTAGAAAATAGTAAAAATAAAGAAACCCTTGAATGAGTAGGTGTCCAAACTTTTGACTGGTATTGTATGCCAAACAACCATTGCTTTCTAAGTTTAACAAACCATACAACTGTGTGCACAAGGATTACTGTTAAAAATGTTACCCTGAAAAATGTACACAACCAAATTCAGTGGAAGAACTGTGCAGATGCAAACTCTGGTAACTAATCTCACCCCGGGTTTTTATGCGACCATGTTTTCCAAAAACTTCTGTTCTAGATTAAGATTCAAAGATGTCTGCAGATATAATTGGTAGTCAGCTATGACATTGCACCTTTTAGTTTAAAAAAAATATATATTTTGGTTATTGAACTACACTAAGTGAAGTGGATTTATATCTGGTACCATAATTACATCATGGGTCCCTGATCTATACTACACAGAAATGCATCAGTATGGATATGAATGTCATTCTCTGTTTTACAAGTTTGGACATCACAGTAGAGTACAGTGCAGTACAATACAGAATAGTAGATTACAGTGGACTTCTGTATAGTACATTACAATATACTGTGCTGTACTCTTCTTTTGTTGTATTGTACTGTAACCTACTCATTGTACTGTGCTATCCAAACTTGTGAAACATACGTCAACGATAAGTTCAGATTTGGTCCAGTCACGTCTGTGGACATTAACATCAAGGCCAGGGTGGACTGACCAAATTTCAACTACTTTTCTACGTCCATGGACGTCCGGTGTCGGTCGGTGCTCAGTGGCTGAGGATGCTGGTTTCAGTTAATGGAACGGGAGGGGTAGGTGTCAGTAAGAGCTGGGAGAGGTGACATTTAAGTGGAGAGAGAGAGAGCAGTCTGCCTGTTTTAATACTCTTGGTTTGACCAACAGAAAGAGCTATGAGCTGAACATAACAGTATGTTAATAACAGAATTACAAGTTTTTAAATCATTTCAATATTTATAAATAAAATGTCAGTAATACTTGTTACTCCTGTGAACTTTAATTATCCTCCTCATGTGAGGAGATATCTGGGTTTTAGGTAACGGAATCACAAGGCAGAAGGCAATATTTCTTAAACTTACAGAAAGTAAAACATTTCTCAAATGAAATGTGTGGTATTATTTTGCTGTGGTGTTTACGTCAACGTTATTGTGGTGGATTGTATTTCTGACACCTTAAGACATTTTCTGGTAGATGTTTATCCACAAATCAAAGCCTTTACTTCTGCCCCCAAAAATTGTGATGGAATATAGTTGTAAAATGTATCTATCCTTAATTTCCCCAAAAGATGCACTCTTAGCTTTCATTTTACACCCAATTTAATATGCTCCTATGAACTTCTCATGTTGATTCTCATGGGTCCTTTTACATGGAAATGCCCAGGGGTGGCAGGCAAAGTGTTGTATTTAAACATTATTCATGTGGTCAATAGGCCTATAAGCTGCATGTCAATTGTTATTTACTCAAGCCTAATTGGATCCTGCATTTGCAAAAAATAAATTGGAGCAGGGAGTGGTTTATGCCCAATTAATGCACCGTGTTTGGCTGTGCCCTGTTCCTCACGCAGATCAGAGCTAATCATTTTGAAGCACTCTAATGTTGACTTCCTTGAATTAATGAGCACTGATCTCAGTGTCACCATGGAGCTTAAATCAGCCAGTATCTCTCTCGCGCGGTATCTCTCTCGCGCGGTATCTCTCTCGCGCGGTATCTCTCTCTAGTAATGATCAGTCCATGAGATGATGCGGTGTCAGATCTGGCTGAATTCGTGATGATCAGTCCATGAGATGATGCCGTGTCAGATCTGGCTGAATTCGTGATGATCAGTCCATGAGATGATGCGGTGTCAGATCTGGCTGAATGAGTGATGATCAGTCCATGAGATGTGGTGCCAGATCTGTGTTGCAAGAGAAGAGCGGGAGAGACGAGAGGGAGACCAGAGGAGGGAGAGTGCTTAACACCAGTCTCTCTCTCCTTCTCTGACCTCCAGTGGTTGGGATTGAAGCAGTTCAATGCCTTCCTGTCTGCTAATCATGGTGGTGGAGCAGAGAGAGGAAGGAGAGGGAGAGAGGGGCCAAGTCCACACAACAACCACCCTTTGACTAATCAAGGCATCAGTTTACATCAAGGCATTCCTGGATGTCTCCCATGCGTTGAGACGCACTTCCTCTCTGTGGCATCCCCTCCCACACAGTATCTGCTGCTGTATACAGAGCTTTTTAAGTGATGTGTCTCGTGTGTCTTCCCCTTCTCTCTTGCAGATGGAATCTCCTGTCTCCACACCGGCCCCTCCCCCCCTCCACCTCCTGGCCGCCGTGGGGGACAACATCGCGTCCCCGTGTGAGCAGATAATGGTGCGCACTCGCTCGGTGGCGTCCAACACATCAGACGCGTCCCTGGCAACGGAGCCCGATTGCCTTGGTCCCTGCGAGCCCGGGACTAGCGTCAACCTGGAGGGCATTGTGTGGCAAGAGACCGAAGACGGTGAGTAGGCTAACATTAGCCCCTGCATAGCCCGACAATTGTTGCCACTGGTGTTCCTTTTGAACAGACAGAACAGCTGTGTTTTATTGGGCCTCAACACGTTTTGTTCAGTCTGGGCCTTGAAGATAACAGAAAGCACTTGTTTTACTCTGCCCACGGGTAAAGACGTGCATCACCTCTAACATTGGTTCATTCAAGCCTTCCACTGAGGTCAAAGTTCAAGGTCTGTTGTGGGACTATAATAACTAGCTTTCTCAGGAATTTGCCTAAAGGTTCATGTTATGCTGCAAAGACTGACCTATTGAAGGTCTCCTGACTCAAACCATGACTGGTGAAGCTGCTTTGTCAATGAAATCACACAACTGTGGGCGGGTTTGGCCTAACTGTGGGCAGGGTTGGCCTAACTGTGGACGGGCTTGGCCTCTTATATTCCGTGTTACACAATTCGGCCAATTTTAGCAGTAGTTGGCACTTGGCAGGTAGATGGGATCTTCCTGGATAGAAAGATGGACAGTTCCTAGATGGCTTAATAATTTGTTAATATCCATACTAGAGGTCGACCGATTAATCGGAATGGCCGATTTCAAGTTTTCATAACAATCGGTAATCGGTATTTTTGGACACCGATTTGCCGATATTTTATTTTTATACACCTTTATTTAACTAGGCAAGTCAGTTAAGAACACATTCTTATTTTCAATGGCGGACTAGGAATGGTGGGTTAACTGCCTTGTTCAGGTGTAGAATGACAGATTTTTACCTTGTCAGCTCGGGGATTCAACCTTACAATTAACTAGTCCAACGCTCTAACCACCTGCTTTACATTGCACTCCACGAGGAGCCTGCCTGTTACGCGAATGCAGTAAGAAGCCAAGGTAAGTTGCTAGCTAGCATTAAACTTATCTTATAAAAAATAATCAATCAATCATAATCACTAGTTAACTACACATGTTTGATGATATTACTACTTTTTCTAGCCAGTCCTGTGTTGCATATAATCGATGCGGTGCGCATTCGCGAAAAAGGACTGTCATTGCTCCGTGTACCTAACCATAAACATCAATGTCTTTCTTAAAATCAATACACAAGTATATATTTTTAAACCTGCATATTTAGTTAATATTGCCTGCTAACATGAATTTCTATTAACTATGGAAAATGTGTCATCTCTTGCAACAGAGTCAGGGTATATGCAGCAGTTTGGGCCGCCTGGCTCGTTGCGAACTGTGTGAAGACTATTTCTTCCTAACAAAGGCAGCCGTGATATTGAAGGTTGTGCAATGTAACAGGAATATTTAGACTTGGGGATGCCACCCGTTAGATAAAATACGGAACGGTTCCGTATTTCACTGAAAGAAAAAAAACGTTTTGTTTTCGTGATGATAGTTTCCAGATTTGACCATATTAATGACCAAAGGCTCGTATTTCTGTATGTTTATTATATTATAATTAAGTCTATGATTTGATAGAGCAGTCTGACTGAGTGGTGGTAGGCACCAGCAGGCTCGTAAGCATTCATTCAAACAGCACTTTCGTGCATTTTGCCAGCAGCTCTTCGCAATGCTTCAAGCATTGCGCTGTTTATGACTTCAAGCCTATCAACTGCATCGAGGGTGGCTGTTGTCGATGTGTTCCTGGTTCAAGCCCAGGTAGGAGCGAGGAGAGGGACGGAAGCTATACTGTTACACTGGCAATACTAAAGTGCCTATAAGAACATCCAATAGTCAAATGTATATGAAATACAAATCGTATAGAGAGAAATAGTCCTATAATTCCTATAATAACTACAACCTAAAACTTCTTACCTGGGAATATTGAAGACTCATGATAAAAGGAACCACCAGCTTTCATATGTTCTCATGTTCTGAGCAAGGAACTTAAACGTTAGCTTTCTTACATGGCACATATTGCACTTTTACTTTCTTCTCCAACACTTTGTTTTTGCATTATTTAAACCAAATTGAACATGTTTCATTATTTATTTGAGGCTACATTTATTTTATTGGTGTATTATATTAAGTTAAAATAAGTGTTCATTCAGTATTGTTGTAATTGTCATTATTACAAACACAGTCTAAAAATCGGCCGATTAATCGGCATCGGCGTTTTTTTTTGGGTCCTCCAATAATCGGCATCGGCGTTGAAAAATCATAATCGGTCAACCTCTAATCCATACTCAACAGAACCCCTGGCAACACAAAGCCAGAATTCTTTTCAACTCTGCCTGATGGGTAGTAGGCCATTGGCATCTCTCCCACAACGTCGGTCTGAGTGAAACACTACTTCTTTGATCACACACATGCTATACATTCATTCCATTTTAAATGTGTATCACCAGCAGACCCAGTTTACAGGGCCTGAATAACTTCCCCTAATCTTCTGTCACACATGCAAAATAATGCAAACACCTAATCTTCAAAGCGGTGCATGTTCAATCGCTCAGTAGGCATGCGGGGTACAAATCGCCCACACAGCCACAGTCGATGCGCCCGTTCTAAGCCACTGAATATAAAGGCCGCCGCCTCATCAACATTCCCAGTCCTCCATGGCGGCTCCAGCCGTGGGCACTGGGTCTTGTTCATCCCAGTCCTCTATGGCGGCTCCAGCCGTGGGCACTGGGTCTTGTTCATCCCAGTCCTCTATGGCGGCTCCAGCCGTGGGCACTGGGTCTTGTTCATCCCAGTCCTCTATGGCGGCTCCAGCCGTGGGCACTGGGTCTTGTTCATCCCAGTCCTCCATGGCGGCTCCAGCCGTGGGCACTGGGTCTTGTTCATCCCAGTCCTCCATGGCGGCTCCAGCCGTGGGTCACTGGGTCTTGTTCATCCCAGTCCTCTATGGCGGCTCCAGCCGTGGGCACTGGGTCTTGTTCATCCCAGTCCTCTATGGCGGCTCCAGCCTCAGGGAGAGCACACAGCCAGCTGCCCCCTGACTCGGTCTCCCAGCAAGGGAAGAGAAAGCGACTGCCGGGTCAGGGAGGTTGTTGGGAGGTTGAAGAGGCGGCTCCAGACAAGGCTACTACATCTGTTAGTGACATGTCTGTGGCTGCAAGCCACCCAGCCAGCACCTACTATGAGTGCTGTTTGGCTCGCTCTCCCTGGGGGCTGTTTGGCTCGCTCTCCCTGGGGGCTGTTTGGCTCGCTCTCCCTGGGGGCTGTTTGGCTCGCTCTCCCTGGGGGCTGTTTGGCTCGCTCTCCCTGGGGGCTGTTTGGCTCGCTCTCCCTGGGGGCTGTTTGGCTCGCTCTCCCTGGGGGCTGTTTGGCTCGCTCTCCCTGGGGGCTGTTTGGTAGTGGTTGATAGACCCCAGTGTGCTAATGTGATTCCACTCTGCTGGGCTCAGGGAGGAGGTGGGAGGTTTCAGAGCGGGGGAGGAGGTGGGGAGGGGCTCAGTGGTTTCAGAGGTGGGAGGGGGTCAGTGGTTTCAGAGTGGGGAGGAGGTGGGAGGGGGTCAGTGGTTTCAGAGGAGTTGGGAGGGGGTCAGTGGTTTCAGAGCAGGGAGCAGGTGGGAGGGGGTCAGTGGTTTCAGAGGAGGTGGGAGGGGGTCAGTGGTTTCAGAGGAGGGAGCAGGTGGGAGGTGGTCAGTGGTTTCAGAGCAGGGAGACGGTGGGAGGGGGTCAGTGGTTTCAGAGCGGGGAGCAGGTGGGAGGGGGTCAGTGGTTTCAGAGCGGGGAGCAGGTGGGAGGGGGTCAGTGGTTTCAGAGCGGGAGGAGGTGGGAGGGAGTCAGTGGTTTCAGAGCAGGGAGGAGGTGGGAGGAGGTCAGTAGTTTCAGAGCGGGAGGAGGTGGGAGGGAGTCAGTGGTTTCAGAGCAGGGAGGAGGTGGGAGGGGGTCAGTGGTTTCAGAGGAGGTGGGAGGGGGTCAGTGGTTTCAGAGCAGGGAGGAGGTGGGAGCGGGTCAGTGGTTTCAGAGCAGGGAGACGGTGGGAGGGGGTCAGTGGTTTCAGAGCAGGGAGGAGGTGGGAGGGAGTCAGTGGTTTCAGAGCGGGAGGAGGTGGGAGGGAGTCAGTGGTTTCAGAGCAGGGAGGAGGTGGGAGGGGGTCAGTGGTTTCAGAGGAGGTGGGAGGGGGTCAGTGGTTTCAGAGCAGGGAGGAGGTGGGAGCGGGTCAGTGGTTTCAGAGCAGGGAGCAGGTGGGGGAGGAGGTGGGAGGGAGTCAGTGGTTTCAGAGCAGGGAGGAGGTGGGAGGGGGTCAGTGGTTTCAGAGGAGGTGGGAGGGGGTCAGTGGTTTCAGAGCAGGGAGGAGGTGGGAGCGGGTCAGTGGTTTCAGAGCAGGGAGACGGTGGGGGAGGGGGTCAGTGGTTTCAGAGCAGGGAGGAGGTGGGAGGGAGTCAGTGGTTTCAGAGCGGGAGGAGGTGGGAGGGAGTCAGTGGTTTCAGAGCAGGGAGGAGGTGGGAGGGGGTCAGTGGTTTCAGAGGAGGTGGGAGGGGGTCAGTGGTTTCAGAGCAGGGAGGAGGTGGGAGCGGGTCAGTGGTTTCAGAGCAGGGAGCAGGTGGGAGGGGGTCAGTGGTTTCAGAGCAGGGAGGAGGTGGGAGGGGGTCAGTGGTTTCAGAGCGGGGGGAGGTGGGAGGGAGTCAGTGGTTTCAGAGCAGGGAGGAGGTGGGAGGAGGTCAGTGGTTTCAGAGCGGGAGGAGGTGGGAGGGAGTCAGTGGTTTCAGAGCGGGAGGAGGTGGGAGGGAGTCAGTGGTTTCAGAGCAGGGAGGAGGTGGGAGGGGGTCAGTGGTTTCAGAGGAGGTGGGAGGGGGTCAGTGGTTTCAGAGCAGGGAGGAGGTGGGAGGGGGTCAGTGGTTTCAGAGCAGGGAGCAGGTGGGAGGGGGTCAGTGGTTTCAGAGCAGGGAGGAGGTGGGAGGGGGTCAGTGGTTTCAGAGCGGGGGGAGGTGGGAGGGGGGTCAGTGGTTTCAGAGCAGGGAGGAGGTGGGAGGGGGTCAGTGGTTTCAGAGGAGGTGGGAGGGGGTCAGTGGTTTCAGAGCAGGGAGGAGGTGGGAGGGGGTCAGTGGTTTCAGAGCGGGGAGGAGGTGGGAGGGGGTCAGTGGTTTCAGAGCGGGGAGGAGGTGGGAGGGGGTCAGTGGTTTCAGAGCAGGGAGGAGGTGGGAGGGGGTCAGTGGTTTCAGAGCAGGGAGCAGGTGGGAGGGGGTCAGTGGTTTCAGAGCAGGGAGGAGGGGGTCAGTGGTTTCAGAGCGGGGGGATTGGGAGGAGAAGCACTCTGTTCTGCAGGTGTAGACTGTTGTTATGGTCCCCGGTGCTGGAGAAACATTTGGGGTTGCCGGAATGCATATCCCCTCGCTTTGAAGCCAGTGTTTTGTCTCTCTGAAGTGGACAGATCTATATCTCAGTGACACCCTGTGTGGGTGGACAGTGAGTGGAACAAACAAGTCATCTGGTAGAGATCACATAGATAAAAGCACTTTAAAACACCTCCCCATAGCTTGTAACACATCTCTACATTTATTTGTGTTTGTTTAAAAAAAATTGTACCTTTTTTATTTAGTCAGGTAAGATTGATAAGAACACATTTTCTTTTATAATAGCATAGATTCTCCTATGCTAGTTTTATCCACAGTTGAACAACAACCTATTGGCTAGGGTTTAATCGGAGCCCAGTTACTCAGTTCCTTTTCAAGGCTCTATGTTCCCCTTCTCCACCGAGAGAGACTTAAAAACAGACAACTTAACACATGGGAACCAAATTAGTAAACCTAGGCATGAGCAGAGCAACGCTCCGCAGAGCCCCAGAGCCAATCAGAGAACAGTGTGATTAGCTGTGATGTTAAGCAGTTCTGCCTCCTCCTGCATGGCAACTCTCACATGGAGCTGCTCAGGCATGCAGTGTGGCGAGCATGTAGCTTGTTTAGCATGCCGCACAACAGCTGCATTTTCACCTCTGCCTTTTGCCTTTGTGGGAGTCAATGAACAACAGACACCAGTTAAACGTCTGCACCTCGCCGGAATGAAGCGCTCCAGAGAAAAGAAGGGTGGTTGAGGTGGAGGGAAAAAAATAAGAATCTAGTCCCAAAAAAACATGCCCTGCCGGATTCACCTTTTCCCCAGGCTTCTGATATTATGTCTAGTCTCACCATGAATGATTTATCCAATGTAATATGCGCTTAAAGGTAACAACGTAGATAAATTTGACCTCCAAATGACCACCTTTTAAAAGGTAAGTTATGCATCCGTATGTGAATCAATTAGCTTTTCACCCATGTGAAGGAGCTTGTGCAGTCTCCACCCTCTGACACATTCAACCCTGAACATGAGAGAGGCGAAAAGAGAGAAGGAGAGTCTGGCATGGAGGTGTTTGAGTCGGCTGGCTTGCAGTGCAGGAAATGAAGACCAAGGGAGGAGCAGGAATGGTATTTTAAGGCTGAGCTCTGACACACATCCCTCAGCGTGGATATGGTGACAGGCTAGGGTCTCCACTGCAGTGCCCTGGGCCAACCTTCCCAGGCCTCGCACGCCGCTGATACTTCCAAAATGTCAGCTCTGAAAATCGTAGGAAAGTTTATTGCTCTTGAAGTGCGGCCCAGAAAGCCTCTCGCTCCGAGGGCCAGGGAACACATCTGATTCCCAGCCAACGCTGCAGCCCACGCCGAAGCTGTTTTACCCCTGTCAACCTCTCTTTCTCTCTCCACACACAGCAGGCTATTCCCCTAGCGGTCACACAGGCACTATGCCTTAATAGATCAATAATACAGGCTGATTGGGAAAAATGTTTCCTGGATTGTTTATACATTTACATCATTGGAGGATTAAGACTGTTAGCTTTAGCTGCCGTAGTTATTTGGCATTGTAGCAGAAAAATAGGTCGCTACAAAACGGATATTATCATATAAACATTTGGAGAAGTCTTTTAAGCAGTGCTGACTTGTCAGTGTTTGGAGGAAGCATGTTGTATGAAAGGTCCTCTGGGTTCTGGAGCTCACTGCCGGCCATGCTGTCTTACTCTTTTCATCACCCCCACCTGTCAAAGGCTTCATTGAAATGTTTTTGTAAAGGGGTGACGCCTTGCTCTCGTTGAGCTTGCTCAGTGCTATGTCCTTGATGTACCGGAGCAAACATTGACAGGGGGCCCGTAGCTGTCTACACTGGCCAGCGAGGAAGAAGGGGAGAGGGAAAAATCTAACTCTTGTTTTAACAGTAGAGGAGGACATGTCAGGAAGAATGGAAGAATTAAATGGATGTTCAATTGAGCCTTGACTTTCTCCCTTCACCTCCCTCCCTTCACCTCCTTCCCTCCACCTCCTTCCTCCTTTCTGTAGTCTTCACTTCATATCAATGGTCTTTGTCCAATTGTCAAAGTGGCCAATTTCCCGAGTGCTGCTTGCAGCTCACCACACAAGACACATTTGGAATTGAAATTCCATGCTGTCCAGAGGGCAGGCCCATTCTTTCTGGCTGACAACTGCGATCTTCCATACACTCCAATAGACCGCCACCTTAACCCACTCCAATAGACCGCAACCTTAACCCACTCCAATAGACCGCAACCTTAACCCACTCCAATAGACCGCAACCTTAACCCACTCCAATAGACGCAACCTTAACCCACTCCAATAGACCGCAACCTTAACCCACTCCAATAGACCGCAACCTTAACCCACTCCAATAGACCGCAACCTTAACCCACTCCAATAGACCGCAACCTTAACCCACTCCAATAGACCGCAACCTTAACCCACTCCAATAGACCGCAACCTTAACCCACTCCAATAGACCGCAACCTTAACCCACTCCAATAGACCGCAACCTTAACCCACTCCAATAGACCGCAACCTTAACCCACTCCAATAGACCGCAACCTTAACCCACTCCAATAGACCGCAACCTTAACCCACTCCAATAGACCGCAACCTTAACCCACTCCAATAGACCGCAACCTTAACCCACTCCAATAGACCGCAACCTTAACCCACTCCAATAGACCGCAACCTTAACCCACTCCAATAGACCGCAACCTTAACCCACTCCAATAGACCGCAACCTTAACCCACTCCAATAGACCGCAACCTTAACCCACTCCAATAGACCGCAACCTTAACCCACTCCAATAGACCGCAACCTTAACCCACTCCAATAGACCGCAACCTTAACCCACTCCAATAGACCGCAACCTTAACCCACTCCAATAGACCGCAACCTTAACCCACTCCAATAGACCGCAACCTTAACCCACTCCAATAGACCGCAACCTTAACCCACTCCAATAGACCGCAACCTTAACCCACTCCAATAGACCGCAACCTTAACCCACTCCAATAGACCGCAACCTTAACCCACTCCAATAGACCGCAACCTTAACCCACTCCAATAGACCGCAACCTTAACCCACTCCAATAGACCGCAACCTTAACCCACTCCAATAGACCGCAACCTTAACCCACTCCAATAGACCGCAACCTTAACCCACTCCAATAGACTGCAACCTTAACCCACTCCAATAGACCGCAACCTTAACCCACTCCAATAGACTGCAACCTTAACCCACTCCAATAGACCGCAACCTTAACCCACTCCAATAGACCGCAACCTTAACCCACTCCAATAGACCGCAACCTTAACCCACTCCAATAGACCGCAACCTTAACCCACTCCAATAGACCGCAACCTTAACCCACTCCAATAGACCGCAACCTTAACCCACTCCAATAGACTTGATGTAAAAGCAATAGAGGAGCCAGATGGCCCCTGACCACTGAAGTCATTAAGAGATACCATGTTACACACCACAACTACCATTTGACTAATGTTCTTTTGACAAACTCGACCCTCCCCCCTCCCCATTCATTTATCATAAAGAGATGGAAAGTTGGAAGTTTTGGACTTGAACCTTGAGATTTAACCAATACATCAGTATTTTCTTTGTTCAGTGCCGCTCCAGAAGTAATTTATCATGTACATTCAATAGAAATGTCAAACAGGAAATGTTATCAATTTATCCTCTCCTGTATGTTGCTTTCAGAATGTTGAGTGCACATTCGTACAGAATGACTTACACACAATAAGACCCAACAGGAGCTCATTTTCAGGAGAAAAACGTTTTTCTGCTAACAACATTATAACCATGTGAAATGCTCACAAATAACCCGGATATCACCCAAACCATGGAAAAATATGACCTTTTAGACTTAGCTTTTCTGGTGAAAATGTTAAAACGGCAAGTTAATCAAATGTTGAACTGAGGTCATAGTTGGAGGATGTGTTACACACACAGCGCCCAATAGAAACGTATGTATCTATTAACCCTTCATCACCCGATGTGAGACAATGCATGATGAAACAAGCCTTGGATTTCAACTTCCACTCTGATTTTAATGTATGGTGGCTGATGGGAAATCAATGTTACTAGTATGCTTTCAGACATTGACAGCACAAGAACTAAAGCCACTGATGTGTTCTTTAAATTGAGACTCATATTTTAATTTGAATGCTACTAAGTTCGATATGCATCTTGCGCACATCAAAGTATTTCACCATTTCAAATGACACATGAATTGAATCTTTCTAGCTAGCTTTTTGTTGCACACCATTAATGCCAGCTCCAGTATTAGCACAATGCCTGTATCATTCCCCTGTAGTTAACTGATGTGTATCCACACCATTTTTCTCAGAGTTCTCTCTTATCTCCACAGTCCCTTGATGAACCAGGCTGTCATGGCAACATGGCTGGTGTGAGCAAAGTGCTTTAACCCCCACAGGGACACGTAGAGGTTTACAAACCTTATTAGCAGGCATATTTACATCAGTCGCTCGCTGTGTGTGCACAGTGATAATTACCTCAGCTGATTGTACGGCACGTATGAACGATTGAGCTTTTTCTGAGGGCTTTAGCAGGATTATTAAATCAATTTACACAACCTTTTCTCTTAACCGAAACTTTAAATAAAACCGTTTGTGTTCAACCTTCTCTTATTTCAGTGACATGATGCCATGATTGATCATTTGGCTTAGCTGCATTTGTAGCAGTTAAAGAGATTGTAACAAACTCATATTATCTCTGAACCTTAAAGGGGCAAAACAAGTGGCGGGCTGACCAGTTTGGTGTTGTTTCAACTGCATATCAAATGAAATCATTTGATTTGTCACATGCGCCGAATACAACCGGTGTAGAGCTTACGTGAAATGCTTTCTTACAAGCCCTTAACCTGCAGTTCAAGAAATAGAGTTAAGTAAAGATTTACAAATAATAAAATAAATAGTAACACAATAAAATAGCAATAACGAGGCTATATACAGGGGGTACCAGTACCGAGTCAATGAGCATTGTAAAAACAAGGGATGTGGGGTTGGGGGTGTAAATAGTCTGGGTGGCTACCCTCTGTAGCATCTTACGGTCGTATGCCGAGCAGTTGCCATACCAGGCGGGGATGCAACCAGTCAGTATGCTCTCGACGGTTCAGCTGTAGAACTTCTTGAGGATCTGGGGACCCATGCCATATCTTTTCAGACTTCTGAGGGGGAAAAGGCTTTGTTGTGCCCTCTTCACATGTCTTGGTGTGTTTGGACCATGATAGTTTGTTGGTGATGCGGACACCACGGATCTTGAAACTCAACCCACTCCACTACCACAATGTCAATGGGGGCCTGTTCGGCCCTCCTTAATCTATAGTCCACAATCAGCTCCTTTGTCTTGCTTACATTGAGATGTGTTTGTTGACCTGGCAACACACTGCCAGGTCTCTGACCTCCTGCCTACAGGCTGTCTCATCGTTGTCGGTGATCAGGCCTACCACCGTTGTTGTCAGCAAACTTAATGATGGTGTTGGAGTCGTGTTTGGCCACGCAGTCGTGGGTGAACAGGGAGTACAGGAGGGGACTAAGCATGCATCCCATGTTGAGGATCAGCGTGGCAGATGTGTTGTTGCCTACCCTTACAAAACTGGGGGCAGCCCGTCAGGAAGTCCAGGATCCAGTAGCAGAGGGAGGAGTTCAGTCTCAGGGTCCTTAGCTTAGTGATGAGATTAGAGGGCACTATGGTGTTGAATGCTGAGCTGTAGTCAATGAATAGCATTCTCACATAGGTGTTTCTTTAGTCCAGGTGGGAAAGGGCAGTGTGGAGTGCGTTTGAGATTGCATCATCTGTGGAGCTGTTGGGGCGGTATGTGAATTGGAGCGGGTCTAGTGAGCCATGACCAGCCTTTCAAAGCACTTCATGGCCACCGACGTGAGTGCTTAGTCATTTAGGCATGTTACCTTTGCTTTCTTGGACATGGGACTGTGGCGGTCTGCTTGAAACGTGTAGTTATTAGATTCGGTCAGGGAGAGGTTGAAAATATCAGATTGCCCCTTTGATTGGAATGGTCAGAGTAAAGGCCAAAGTCATTTTGATCCATGTGGAGCAGGAGAAATCTGAGGTACCTGAAGGACTTGTATTTGCTTTAAACCTTCATAATCACAGTCGGAGATGGAGAATGCTGAGAAGCGGCTAAAGGCGTGTTCAGTAGGAGAGGTTCAGGGGTCAGCCGTGTCCCTGTGGCCGGCAGGCTTGACCAGCTGCAGGGGAGCTGATTATGGAGCTCCCAGTAACCTAATGAAACGTGTCAGTGGGGACCTGGGAGCCGCTGACCCATGCATCCAGGAGCAACCTCCTGACTGATATTCTCTGCCATTAGGGTCTTATTCATTAGTAGTATACAAGAACCAAGGAGCCCAGTGGTGGAGGGTTTAGGGACAGGGGCGCTATTTGTTGCCCAGTGGAAATGAGAGGTGAAATACAGGCCAATCGTTCTCATTAATGTTGGTTTCAATCACTTGGCTCAGGCGACCCTAATGAGGTTGATGGAAAGGGGGGAGGAGGAAGAGATGGTGGAGGGAGAGAGGGAGGGTGGAGGGTGAAAGGGGGAGGGTGGGCCACTGGTGTCTCTGCCTGCTTCCCCCACTGAACTCTCATTTGAAAGGGTTAACCTTGTTTTTTTTTAACTGACCCTGTCTGGTCCCTTTACTGCAAACAAGTCCAGAGACTACACAGAGAGAGATCACAAACACACTTCTTCTCGATAATCAAGCTACAAACACCTTGAGGATTTCAGCCTGTCAGTTTAACTGCCTTCTGAACTGTTGAAATGATCTGCTTCATTTGTTATGTTCTAGGATGACTTTGTTTGCTGATATTGGCGTTGGGATTTTGGCAAGGAGTGCATTGGTGATTATTAAGTTATGTTTCCATATGTACGCCGACATGGCTACAATAAACCCCTTTCCTAACCTGATTAGCTGTACAGTTTAGCAGATAGTATTTCGATCAACATTTTTTGTTGCTTTTAATACGTATTAACACGCGCATACAAATTCTGCCAATATTGGAGCACAGCACAGTCACTGAGTGAGTTAAATGCTGACAAAATGCCAAAGACAACATAGCTGTTCAGTTGCTTTTTCCTATTCAGCCAGTATTGGCTGCCAGTATCATTTTGCATTAGCTTGTCTGTCGAGAGGGGGGGGGGCAGGGTGTTAAAGGTGCTGGATAAGCCCTCTAACGTCACGCAAGGCCAAACTCAATGGCCTGGCCGGCCCATTACAATGCTTACCAGTTGGTGCCAGTTGAAAGAGCAAGGGCTGGGGGTGAGCACTAGTGTTTACCATCTGGACTGGAGTAGGACGGGGCCAGTGGCCAAGTGTCACCAGGTTCCTGTAAACGTATGTAGAAATGCCTTATACGCTCACCAACTGGCAACCACTTTCAGTGCCAGAGGCAGTCCTGCAGCAGAAAGACAGACGAGACCTGTACTAGGGAAGATGGAGGGGAGAGGGTTCGACACAGGAAAAGGAGAGGAGGGGGGGAAAGAGGTTTCTTGAGCTAATAAAATACGTGCAGGAATGGAAGCTGCCAGCCAGCATTCTTGTGCTATTAGACAAGTTACTTCACTACAGACTCCAGTTTCTACTGCAGTGCTGAGATGGCATGCTGAGGTCACCGGGCGGTGGGCTGTGGGCTAATAAATCTAGGCTGTTTTTAAACCAGGAGACTACTTGCTCTCGTCTGCAACCCTATGCTTTTTTTGTAGGTGTTTTTATTATTGAATTTGTCAACGAAAAAAATGACTTACCTGTCACAAATTCTCATCAGCTTTAGATAAGTTTGTGTCATATTATGATCAGCCTTAAACAGTTATGTTTTTATTTTATTATTTTATGTGTGGTCATTGAGTAACAAAGTTCTGGAGAGAGGTGTAGCAGACTTAACCTATCAGTGTTGGTGTATCTTGTATTCTCCAAACTGATCTGTGATTTCCACTAGTGTGTGATTTTGGCTATTGTATGATCTCACCTCAAGCTAAAGTTGGATTTAATGTGCCAGGTCATATATCTCCTAGCCTGGTCATGCATGCCTAGAAAAACTAGTGGTTCTGAGTGATGCCAACTTGACGCCAGCGAAATGACAACACAGTAACCCCCTAGTCAGCCGCAGTCAGCCACATACCAGAACAGTTGAGGATATTCCTGCTTCTCTCCTGCAGCGCTGGCTGCTGATGCCCAGAACATCAGACATTCATTTAACAATATCTTTGCTCTGGCACTCCGCTAAGGCCTCCTAGCAGAATCATTAAGCTCTGCTGGATCGTTACACCCTCAGGCTGAATATGAACTACAGAGCCATCACTAAAGCAAAGGCCTCATATGTGTTTTTCCCTGTAATAGCACAATCTTTTTCTCACTGTGAAGTCTGATGCTTGGTAACAAAGTCAAGACGGAGGGCAGCAAATCTTTTAAAATACAAATAAGAAAACTATCGGTGCTACCGAAGCATCTTGCAGTGGTAATGTAGAACCGACAACATTATAATAGACAGCAGTAATGGAGAACTGACAACATTATAATAGACAGCAGTAATGTAGAACTGACAACATTATAATAGACAGCAGTAATGGAGAACTGACAACATTATAATAGACAGCAGTAATGTAGAACTGACAACATTGTAGACAGCAGTAATGGAGAACTGACAACATTATAATAGACAGCAGTAATGGAGAACTGACAACATTATAATAGACAGCAGTAATGGAGAACTGACAACATTATAATAGACAGCAGTAATGGAGAACTGACAACATTATAATAGACAGCAGTAATGGAGAACTGACAACATTATAATAGACAGCAGTAATGGAGAACTGACAACATTATAATAGACAGCAGTAATGGAGAACTGACAACATTATAATAGACAGCAGTAATGGAGAACTGACAACATTATAATAGACAGCAGTAATGTAGAACTGACAACATTATAATAGACAGCAGTAATGGAGAACTGACAACATTATAATAGACAGCAGTAATGGAGAACTGACAACATTATAATAGACAGCAGTAATGGAGAACTGACAACATTATAATAGACTGCAGTAATGGAGAACTGACAACATTATAATAGACTGCAGTAATGGAGAACTGACAACATTATAATAGACTGCAGTAATGGAGAACTGACAACATTATAATAGACAGCAGTAATGGAGAACTGACAACATAATAGACAGCAGTAATGGAGAACTGACAACATTATAATAGACAGCAGTAATGGAGAACTGACAACATTATAATAGACAGCAGTAATGGAGAACTGACAACATTATAATAGACAGCAGTAATGGAGAACTGACAACATTATAATAGACAGCAGTAATGGAGAACTGACAACATTATAATAGACAGCAGTAATGGAGAACTGACAACATTATAATAGACAGCAGTAATGGAGAACTGACAACATTATAATAGACAGCAGTAATGGAGAACTGACAACATTATAATAGACAGCAGTAATGGAGAACTGACAACATTATAATAGACAGCAGTAATGGAGAACTGACAACATTATAATAGACAGCAGTAATGGAGAACTGACAACATTATAATAGACAGCAGTAATGGAGAACTGACAACATTATAATAGACAGCAGTAATGGAGAACTGACAACATTATAATAGACAGCAGTAATGGAGAACTGACAACATTATAATAGACAGCAGTAATGGAGAACTGACAACATTATAATAGACAGCAGTAATGGAGAACTGACAACATTATAATAGACTGCAGTAATGGAGAACTGACAACATTATAATAGACTGCAGTAATGGAGAACTGACAACATTATAATAGACAGCAGTAATGGAGAACTGACAACATTATAATAGACAGCAGTAATGGAGAACTGACAACATTATAATAGACAGCAGTAATGGAGAACTGACAACATTATAATAGACAGCAGTAATGGAGAACTGACAACATTATAATAGACAGCAGTAATGGAGAACTGACAACATTATAATAGACAGCAGTAATGGAGAACTGACAACATTATAATAGACAGCAGTAATGGAGAACTGACAATGTTATAATAGGGAGGCTGCTTTGGGAGTATGCCCAGGAACCTCTGTCTGATCTATTTAAATGGGAGCTGTTGCGGTGGCCCCGGTTAGTTGCGGTGGCCCCGGTTAGTTGCGGTGGCCCCGGTTAGTTGAAGAATACAACGTGAGGTCATTCTTAATGATGGAGCAACTGTTAAATTCTGTCTTGTCACTATGGTGTGAATGTGAGATCATTAATCCAGATGATGTATAGTAGTCTCGTTACTCTTATGAATGACAAATTAAGACTTGTTCTTTTCCTACAGGCATGCTGGTGGTGAATGTGACCTGGAGGAACAAGAGCTACGTCGGCACCCTGTTGGACTGTACTCGACACGATTGGGCACCTCCCAGGTAAGCGCGTTTCCATACATTATCTCCACTTATTCCAAACTGTTCACATTTTGGTACTTTGTCCTTCATTAATTGGATTCAACTGAACATTTTGAAATAAGGTATCGACGTTAGGCATATGGCTTCCGTATACTGAATTGTATTTGAAAAAGGTTCGCTGGCTGTAATCTTTACACAGTATCATAAGTCATGTAGTTAGTACTGTTTGATGTATAATAAGAGCATTACCAGGGGCCATCAAACATCAGATACTCCATTTAAAAAATAGAAAAAACATTTACCCTTCCAGCACTTGGTTTCTCACCTTTCCTTGCATAAAGAGGGAACTCCGATATGAATCTACCAATCTGCCATCTATATCACGCTAGCTGTTGGATATTAGTCCTCACCTCTCTGTCTCTAGGGGGCCAGCAGTGCTTGCCTATCCACTGTAGTCTTTAACTTGGGCTCGGAGATACATTCTGCAAACTGCTGACGTCCCGAGAGGAAGTGATAGAAATAGAATCCTCCAACAAGCCAGATTGCCGGATCCAATTATTGTGCTAATAGCTTTTCCCAACACTGTATCACATTCTGCACTGCCGTGGTGGGACCACGCCGCCTATCAGCAGCATTGTCTCAGCACTGACTCATTTTCTCATGCTCTTTTTTTCTTCTACACGACATATCTTCATTCCTGGAGTCCCCATCTCATTTAACTACCGCAGAGAGTTTAGCTTACATTTTTTGATAGACCATACCACTCAAGCGCTGCACATCCACGGCCAACTTGAGTCACTCTCAAAACGGCTCACTGTGTACAAGGAAACGTGGGAGAATGACTGTGTTTGGAAAGTCTATCGCTTTTATCCTGTGACAGACTGGCTTTCAGAATTGCATTGTAGTTGGGCTTACTGTGACACAGTTTGATTGAAGGCTCTCAGCAAAGTAACAGCTCAACAAACTTTCAGGAAACCAAATCCGCAGGCTCTCCAGCTCCACGATGAGTAATGACTAATGAGTCTGGATTCCTCAATCTCCGAGGGCCTACGGATTTACTCTCATCCCCTGTTGCTGGTGAAATAGTTTGGAGTGATTGGAGGGGGAAGTTATGAGTCATCCCAGGCCCCGGTGTCTTTGTCACGGACTGTTAACCTTCACTGCTGGGATAATTACATTATTATCATAGAGACATGGGGGCCCAACTCTATTTTAGGGATGTGAATTATGCTACTTATGATTTACCAGGCAGGTACACTGCATGATCAAAAGTATGTGGACACCTGCTCGTCGAACATATCATTCCCAAATAATGGGCATTAAGAGTTGGTCCCCCCGTTGCTGCTATAAAAGCTTTCCACTAGATGTTGTAACATTGCTGCGGGGACTTGCTTCCATTCAGCCACGAGCATTAGTGAAGTCTGGCACTGATGTTGGGCGATTAGGCCTGGCTCGCAGTCACATTCCAATTCATCCCAAAGGTGGTTGATGGAGTTAAGGTCAGGGCTCTGTGTAGGCCAGTCAAGTTCTTCCACACCAATCGTCAAACCATTTCTGTATGGACCTCACTTTGTGCACGGGAGCATTGTCATGCTGAAACAGAAAAGGGCCTTCCCAAAGCTGTCATTGTATGCTGTTGCTTTATAGTTGGCACTATGCATTGGGGCACAGGTAGCGTTCTCCTGGCATCCGCCAAACCCAGATTTGTCCGTCGGACTGCCAGATGGTGACGCGTTATTCATCACTCCAGAGAGCACATTTCAATTGCTCCGGAGTCCAGTGGCGGCGAGCTTTACACCACTCCAGCCGACGGTTGCCATTGCGCTTGGTGATCTTAGGCTTGTGTGCAGCTGCTCGGCCATGGAAACACATTTCATGACGTTCCCGACGAACAGTTCTTGTGCTGACGTTGCTTCCAGAGGCAGTTTGGAACTTGATAGTGAGTGTTGCAACCAAGGACAGAGGACTTTTATACACTTCAGCACTCGGCAGTCCCGTTCTGTGAACTTGTGTGGCTTACCAGTTCGCGGCTTAGCCGTTGTTGCTTCTAAACCTTTCCACTTCACAATAACAGCACTTACAGTTGACCGGGGTAGCTTTAGCAGGGCAGAAATTTGACGAACTGACTTGGTGAAAACGTGGCATCCCATGAAGGTGCCCCATTTGAAAGTCACTGAGCTCTTCAGTAAGGCCATTGTACTGCCAATGTTTGTCTATGGAGATCGCATGGCTGTGTGCTAGATGTTATACACCTGTCAGCAACGGGTTGGGCGGAAATAGAATCCACTAATCTGAAGGGAGTCCACATACCTTTTGTGTATTTGTTCACCCTCTTCCTTCTGCAACTAATGTTCACTCTTTATTTGGTCAAATGAAAGACAGAAAAGGAATTCCACCCCATATTTTTTGTGTAAGGCTTGATGATACAGACCCAATTTAATGTTGTCTTATCTAGAAATGTAGAATTTGAGCATTACTTTTGAGCAAATCATTAACCAGGTTTCCTTCCAACCATTTCATGTGAATGAATTACCTGACGCATGAAAACAGTCACAGCTGGGCTGATGGAAACAGGATGTGCCGATACAATTTTAAAAACGGTGAAAGACTATTTGTTTGTTTGACATGGTGGGATCTTTTTGTGTCTGGGAAATTGATTGTGAGAAATGGTGGTCGAAACGCCTTTATGCGCAAATATTGATGGAATAACCATCATACTGAAATAAACGTATGTTGTGTGGTCCTCCGACTACGACTCAGGAAAGCATGCAGTTTATTAGGCTACAGATGAAATAAGTTATGATGAACTTCACAGGGTGGTGAAAGTGCAAGGTGATGAGCTTGATGCTCCTTTCCAATAAATATCGAGGGTCTTATTCTGGTGACATGATGATCGATGCTTTGCTGCCAGTTGACAAATACAAATAATATTGCTCTTATCCATAATAATCTCATAATGCAGGTAGCCTACCCACACTGTATCTGCCAGCTGTTGGGTAAAGTGCACGTGCCAAGATCAGAGTGGGCACCCTTGCTTTAAAACTAAAAGGTTTTGTGACAAAATATATGTTAATGTGCACTATGTCATCACACACAGCCTTTTATCCACAACAAGTTAATTTGATGGAAACCCATCTCTGGTGGAAAATGCGCATATTGTGTTATGCAGATTTGAGCATATTCTCATCAAAATCTGTCGCAAATTGGATGGAAACCTAGCTATTTAGTGTAATTTGTATTCTGCCTACATTTCTGTCAGTCAACCCTTTTTTAAATGATGCTTGTTTTTGGCATGCGTAATGTAATTTCCTAACGTCTACATCCTCGTCTCCTCAGGTTCTGTGAGTCTCCCACCAGTGACTTGGAGATGAGAAATGGCCGGGGCCGGGGCAAGAGGATGAGGCCCAACAGCAACACACCCGTCAACGAGAACAGCAACTCGTCGGACAACAAGGGCAGCAGCACCAGCAAGACACGTGCCGCCAACAACAACAAGGGCCGGCGGGGCAGCCAGACGTCGTCGGAGCGCCGCACGCCGCCCAACAGCAACACAGAGGACGTCAAGGCCAGCCCCTCATCGGCCAGCAAGCGCAAGTCCAAACCTGCCTCAGACATGGAGCCCAACTCCAGCTCTGAGGACACCAAAGGCAACAAGCGCATGCGCACCAACTCCAACAGCGGAGGAGGAGGGGCGCCTCCCCCTGTCCTTCCCCCCATCCCCTCAATTAAAACTGAGCCCCAGCCCCCGACGCTCGACCGCAACTGCCCCTCGCCGGTCCTCATCGACTGCCCGCACCCCGGCTGCAACAAAAAGTACAAGCACATCAACGGCCTCAAGTACCACCAGGCACGCGCACACAACGACGACGACGACATCAAGCTGGACCTGGATGGGGACAGTGAGTACGGGGAGGACTCCACGCTTCACCCTGAGCCGGGGAACTGCAACGGGGCCTCCAGTTCTCACAAAGGCTGCCTGTCTCCCGCACGGTCCGTCACCCCCAAAGGAAGGGGCTTGGACTGCCAGAGTCCGTCTCCTTCCCCGGGCAAGTTTGGTTCCAAACACAGTAAAAAGAAAGGTGGTGACGCTGACCCTGAAGCAAGCGGCATGCCGATGGAAGGCTGTGACGACGGGCCCTGTCTCACCGACGAGGCCAGCAACGATGGCATGGAAAAGTCCAAGTCCCACAAAAAGTCCAAGACCGACAAACTTTCTCAGAAGAATATGAAGTCATTGTCCCGGCCTGTACCCCCAGGGAGCGTAGCTTCCCAGCAGCTCTACTCCTTACAGGCCGCCTCTTTCCCTGCAGGGGGGAACCCCAATGCCTCCCTAGGGATCCCCCCTATGATACAGGGCATCCCCAAAAGCCCCCAGATGAAGGGCGCCCAGCCCACCAAACCCCCTGCCGCGATGGGAGACCCTGCCGCGCTGAACCCTGCTTCCGGTGCCTCAAAAGAAAAGAAGAAGAAGGAGAAGAAGAAGAGAGACAGCAGGAAGGAGGCAGACAGCCCCAAGCCTCCGGGGAAAGGGGGGAAACCAGAAGAAGGCAAGAGCCCCTACTCTGAGTCCTCAGAGCCAGGAAAAGGTGACGGGCTACTTAACGGCTCCTCGGACCCCCACCAGAGCCGTCTTGCCAGCATCAAGGCAGAGGCGGATAAGATCTACAGCTTCACCGACAACGCCCCCAGTCTGTCCATAGGGGTGGCCAGCCGGATTGAGGGCACGGGAATGCCGCAGCCACTCACGCCCCTCCACGTGGTCACCCAGAATGGTGGCGGAGCCGACAACTCCTCAGTCAAGACCAACAGCCCGGCGTACTCGGACATCTCGGACGCAGGGGAGGACGGCGAGGGCAGACTTGTGGAAGGGGTGAAGGTCAAGGTGGAGGATCAAGGCATCAGAGAAGGAGCCAAGAAAGCCTTGTTCCCCAGCCAGACGCCCAACAAGGAGTCTCCGTACTATGCCGGCTATGAGGCCTACTACTCGCCCAACTACACCTGCCCCAGCCCGGGTGCCGCCAACCCGGGCATGCCGCACACCGAAAGTCCGGCGGTGAAAGTGAAGCGTGAGGACGAACAGGAGAATGTGGAAGACAAGGTCAAAGTGGAGCCTCACGAAGATCGCAAACCCGAGATGAACGCCTCCAGTCAACAACAACAACAACATCATCAGCAGCAGCAGTCAGTCATCCAACAGCGCTCCAACATGTACATGCAGCCTCTCTATTACAACCAGTACTCCTACGTTCCCCCGTACGCCTACCACCCGGACCAGGCCTACCACAACCACCTGCTCAACACCAACCCAGCCTACCGGCACCAGTACGAGGAGCGCCAGCGCCAGGTGATCTCTGAGCAGCACAGGGCGGCAGTGGCGGAGAAGAAGAGCTCTGACGCGGCGGCCATGAAGGAACGCGAGGCCTCCATGAAGGAGGAGTGGAAGCAGAAGGCCTTGGGGCCGCCTACTCTCTCCAAGGCCCCTGGCAAGACAGACAGCCTGGCCAATAAGACCCAACAGAACCAGGGTAAGACAAGAGACTCTCCATCGGAACCCTCCAAGGCCTCCGCCACTGGCCTGAAAGGAGAGGTATCTAAGTCCCAGCAGGCCGAAGGGCTGAAGATTAAGCTGAGTGAAGGGGGGCACCATGGGAAGGAGGACTCCAAGCCAAGCCTGGACTCCAGAGCGGGGATAGAGCAAGCCATGTGGTACAGACAGGTAAAAATTAAAAAAACATACCCTATTATTCATACTTAGGTGTGTTTTTATATTCTATTATTTGTACATATTTTATTATGTTAATGATTGCAGTGTAATGTGGTGATTGATGCTCATTTTAGATCATGTTTAGATCACTTGTAACCCTTCTAGAGAGTTGTGTAGTTGTTTTAGAGAGGTATCCCTGAGTTAACTCATTCACACCATCTATCTACCCCAAGCAGACCCAGATGGAGGACGAGCAGCAGCAACAACCACCACCGCGGTGGAAAGACGAGAGAGACCGAGAGCGAGAGAGAGACCGCGACCGCAAAGGAAAGGACGACAGGCCCAACAGGCCCAAGGAGAGTGTCGGTCCCAAAGAGGAGGATGGCGCTGGTCCAAAAGAGGGCACAGACCCCAGAACGTCTTCTGCTGAGGACCAACGGGCCATGGGCAAAGACCCTCGTGCCAATGCCCACATGCAGTTCTCCTCTGCCCTGGCGCAGCATCAGGGCTACATGCCCTATATGCATGGTTACCCTTATGGGCAGGGCTATGACCCCAGCCACCCCGGGTACAGAGGCATGCCCACAGTCATGATGCAGAATTACCCAGGTAACCACACCAGATCAACTATTGGTATAGAAAGGAACCACTTGGGTGAAAGCGCATTTGCCCAAAAAATCTCTATACAAATGATTTGATATTAAGCCATGAATGAAATAACACAATGACCTGTCCCCCATGTTAGGTTCCCCCTACCTGCCCGCGGGCTACCCGTTCTCCCCTTACGGCGGCAAGATGGCCGGTGGTGAGGAGGAGGTGAGGGGAGGTGACAAGTCGCGCGCCAGCCCCACGGTGAGTGGCAAGGCAGCTTCGGTGGACTCCAAGGCCCTGGACATCCTGCAGCAGCACGCCAGCCAGTACAAGAGCAAGTCTCCCACGGTGGGCGACAAGCCGTCCCATGAGAGGGACAGGGGAGAGAGGAGCGGCGGGGAGAGGGAACGAGAGAGGGACATGGAGCGGCCACGCTCCTCGCCCTCCCAGCGCATCATGCCCTCCCATCACCACCTGGGATACCCGCTGCTCTCGGGCCAGTATGATCTGTCCTACACTACAGGTCAGTCGCAGCCACTCACCACTTACTATTATGACTGACGAGGCTCTCGGAAACTCTTACTGATAAACAACTGATGTACCCAGCCCAACTGATGTACCCAGCCCAACTGATGTACCCAGCCCAACTGATGTACCCACCCCAACTGATGTACCCACCCCAACTGATGTACATACATTTTCCGCCTCGCACAGGTCTCTCGTCATCAGCTATTGTTGCCAGTCAGCAAGCCGCAGCCCCCTCCCTCTACCCCCCGGCGCGGAGATGAAAACGGTAAGGCCCCTCGTCAGACAGACGGGCACACAAACAGAATAAGATGGGTCTTAAAGAGAAAAATACATTAGCAGACATAGAGCGCAGTTCAATAACCAAATGGACGGTATCACACCAAATACTTGGTACTGTGTACACACTAACCAAACTGAATCATGGTGTCTTTGCCGACGCCAATGGAGACAGCTAGTCCTACTGGGAACTGACATATATAATGAAAAAGACATTACACACAAAATACTTTACAATTTACATACTTTTAAAACATGAACATATAGTGTGTGTTTGTGTGTGTGCATCTATCAGTTGCACATGTACGTCAGTACATACACACAACAAGTAGATCACACCAATGGGAGTATCACGGTCTCATTAGCCAGACAAATAGACACTGGGGTCAGACGGACACTGGGGTCAGATGTGGCCGTATGGACAGAGAGCATGGTGGGAAAAGATGTAGACATGTAGTACTTTGACAACCTGTAGCTTCTATGCCTCATTACATATGAGAAATGATGCTTTCCTTTACAATCGCACTGACTTAGTACTACTGTCCTGTACTACAGTCTGATACACAGCTCTCTGGGAAAATACTTAGTACTACTGTACTGTATAACAGTCTGATACACAGCTCTCTGGGAAAATACTTAGTACTACTGTACTGTATAACAGTCTCATACACAGCTCTCTGGGAAAATACTTAGTACTACTGTCCTGTACAACAGTCTGATACACAGCTCTCTGGGAAAATACTTAGTACTACTGTCCTGTATAACAGTCTGATACACAGCTCTCTGGGAGAAGACTTCAACAAAGGCCCGACTGTGCTAGCTAGCAGCCTCAGTATGCAGCAGCAACAGCTCTTATGCCTTCAGTTCAGTTGTTTGTCCTAAGCAGGTAGGACAGAAGCAGAGCTCAGTGAATCACAGTAGTGATACTGTGATAATAGAGACAGTGTTATCACAGGCTGCCCTGACCTCTAGTGGCAGAACTCTGCCTTGTTTCTGGTTGTGGAATACCTTATCTAGAGTCTTTGTTGGATTTGCTTCCTCAGCTTGGTATTCAAGTGTAAAACGTCACTCACATAGATGTCACAGTGGTCAAAATGGCTGCATATAAATGTTTTAGTGATTTTTACATTTTGAGGTAATATTGTTATTTACAATAGTAGTGGTACTAGTCATTACATTGGGTAATCTACGTGTCATTACATTGGGTAATCTACGTGTCATTACATTGGGTAATCTACGTGTCATTACATTGGGTAATCTACGTGTCATTACATTGGGTAATCTACGTGTCATTACATTGGGTAATCTACGTGTCATTACATTGGGTAATCTACGTGTCTTGAACATGGTTTTGAACGTGAATTTAACCAACCATTTTCTGTCTTTTGTGTCATTTCCACAGGGAGACATGACCGACACCTCGCCACCCTGCAAAGATTCATGTGACTGGCTCACATGAGGAAGCCCTGGGCCCCGAGTCCATTTTAGACATCAGTTGAATGGTGTTTCTATATTTTTATTTCTCTGCCTGAATGTCCGGCAGATTCTTTTTTTTTCTTCTCCTAGCAGCATCTTTTTCCCTCATTTCCCTCCTGCCCCACCGTGGACTAGGACTGAACTCAGCCAAGGTTTCCCTCCTGCCCCACCGTGGACTAGGACTGAACTCAGCCAAGGTTTCCCTCCTGCCCCACCGTGGACTAGGACTGAACTCAGCCAAGGTTTCCCTCCTGCCCCACCGTGGACTAGGACTGAACTCAGCCAAGGTTTCCCTCCTGCCCCACCGTGGACTAGGACTGACCTCAGCCAAGGTTTCCCTCCTGCCCCACCGTGGACTAGGACTGACCTCAGCCAAGGTTTCCCTCCTGCCCCACCGTGGACTAGGACTGACCTCAGCCAAGGTTTCCCTCCTGCCCCACCGTGGACTAGGACTGACCTCAGCCAAGGTTCAAAGCCATCACTGTCTGCCCATGTGCACACCTCCGCTGATATCTATTGGTCTTTGCACTGTTGATGAACGAAGACATGCAAAAATAGACCAACTGACTGCCTGAAAAGCTGAAAAGGGGTTCTGACTGCATAGTTTTTTTTGTCCCGTGCAGAACGGGGCTGGGTGGCTGGGGGGGGGGGGGTGATGGGGGAGGGGTCAAACTAAAATAAAGACTGACAAAACTAAACAAGTGAATCATGTTGAAATGTTTGAACTTGCTGTTGTTGGCCTGTTGTACGCAGTGTGCCAGTATATCTTGACAATTGTCATTAGTAGGTTTACTGTGTGTGGTGAGAGGACGCTTGAAGACTTCTATAGGTGTTGAAGGGTTTGTTTTCTCGTCCCTCAACCAGCCATTTGCTCGCTAAACACCTCTTGATTCACTTTTCAGGGATAGACATAATTATTGTGTGAAGGGAACACATTCACCTCAATATAGTTCATGTTTTGTGTTTTCTTGACATTTGCATTGTTCATTTCACGGCATGAGTGACTTTTCTTTCAGTTAATTTGATTCCTCCCCACTTCCCAATCCATCCTTTAATGTGTTTTTGATACGCCAGTCTCACTTCACCCTTTCCGTACACTGAATCAACCAAATCACACAAATACCGTGGCTCACTCTGATCAATATTGCACTGACTGATGTTCAGTTGTAACCATGGTTTCTGTTCAGAAGTGTAGAGCTGTTTGTTACCTCAGAACACTGGGGATCATCTACTGAAGAGGTAGGCCATTTTCACCTTACTGGTCCTGCAATCGGCACAGCAAATGGACCAGTTCGTTATCCTGTCAATTTCCATGGAGGAAGAATCAAACAACTGATTGCGGAGGAGGAGGATGAGGAAGGATGCACAACGTAAAGTCAAGGCAGAACCAGGGAGGAGCGATGCCCGGCTAGACAACACACAACCAACCACGCACATCTAGCTCAGAGCGACCCCATCCCATCAGCAACACCACTTGTGTGGGCAGCGCTTCAATCCTATATACCCTTGGCTTAGCAACCCTTCCCCTGTGTTACAGTAGTGCAGCACTGAGCCAATGGGGGAGTCCTAGTAGATTCAACCAAGCCTGGCCAATGTCTGGCACTCTTATCACTGGGTGGCCCTTCAGGTGACAACTGCCAGAGACTGTTACATGGTCACATTACAGCTGGGCTCCCCTCAGTAGAGGGACGTCACCTGTCTTGACTCCCACTCACCTCATTCAACCCCTTCTCTCTGCCACTCACCTCATTCAACCCCTTCTCTCTGCCACTCACCTCATTCAACCCCTTCTCTCTGCCACTCACCTCATTCAACTCCTTCTCTCTGCCACTCACCTCATTCAACCCCTTCTCTCTGCCACTCACCTCATTCAACCCCTTCTCTCTGCCACTCACCTCATTCAACCCCTTCTCTCTGCCACTCACCTCATTCAACCCCTTCTCTCTGCCACTCACCTCATTCAACCCCTTCTCTCTGCCACTCACCTCATTCAACCCCTTCTCTCTGCCACTCACCTCATTCAACCCCTTCTCTCTGCCACTCACCTCATTCAACCCCTTCTCTCTGCCACTCACCTCATTCAACCCCTTCTCTCTGCCACTCACCTCATTCAACCCCTTCTCTCTGCCACTCACCTCATTCAACCCCTTCTCTCTGCCACTCACCTCATTCAACTCCTTCTCTCTGCCACTCACCTCATTCAACCCCTTCTCTCTGCCACTCACCTCATTCAACCCCTTCTCTCTGCCACTCACCTCATTCAACCCCTTCTCTCTGCCACTCACCTCATTCAACCCCTTCTCTCTGCCACTCACCTCATTCAACCCCTTCTCTCTGCCACTCACCTCATTCAACCCCTTCTCTCTGCCACTCACCTCATTCAACCCCTTCTCTCTGCCACTCACCTCATTCAACCCCTTCTCTCTGCCACTCACCTCATTCAACCCCTTCTCTCTGCCACTCACCTCATTCAACCCCTTCTCTCTGCCACTCACCTCATTCAACCCCTTCTCTCTGCCACTCACCTCATTCAACCCCTTCTCTCTGCCACTCACCTCATTCAACCCCTTCTCTCTGCCACTCACCTCATTCAACCCCTTCTCTCTGCCACTCACCTCATTCAACCCCTTCTCTCTGCCACTCACCTCATTCAACCCCTTCTCTCTGCCACTCACCTCATTCAACCCCTTCTCTCTGCCACTCACCTCATTCAACCCCTTCTCTCTGCCACTCACCTCATTCAACCCCTTCTCTCTGCCACTCACCTCATTCAACCCCTTCTCTCTGCCACTCACCTCATTCAACCCCTTCTCTCTGCCACTCACCTCATTCAACCCCCTTCTCTCTGTCACTCACCTCATTCAACCCCCTTCTCTCTGCCACTCTCTCAGACCAGTAGGGCTGTAGGGGTTTTGGAGATGAGGGGGGAGTGTAGTCTCTCAGACCAGTGGGGCAGTTGGGGTTTTGGAGATGAGGGGGGGAGTGTAGTCTCTCAGACCAGTGGGGCAGTAGGGGTTTTGGAGATGAGGGGGGAGTGTAGTCTCTCAGACCAGTGGGGCAGTAGGGGTTTTGGAGATGAGGGGGGAGTGTAGTCTCTCAGACCAGTGGGGCAGTAGGGGTTTTGGAGAGGAGGGGGGAGTGTAGTCTCTCAGACCAGTGGGGCAGTAGGGGTTTTGGAGATGAGGGGGAGTGTAGTCTCTCAGACCAGTGGGGCAGTAGGGGTTTTGGAGATGAGGGGGGAGTGTAGTCTCTCAGACCAGTGGGGCAGTAGGGGTTTTGGAGAGGAGGGGGGAGTGTAGTCTCTCAGACCAGTGGGGCAGTAGGGGTTTTGGAGATGAGGGGGAGTGTAGTCTCTCAGACCAGTGGGGCAGTAGGGGTTTTGGAGATGAGGGGGTGTTAATCAAAGGTTATTTAAAAACAGTCACAGTGATCTTAGATTTGTTCTTTACCTGTTTATTTATTCAAGAACCCTTTTTGAAGAAGATCGAGGGATGTTGTCTGGATTGAAGCATGGATGAACTCTTGAGTTGAGAAGCTTAATTTAACCTTTGTGCCCATTTAAGCAAGGAGCCATGAAATGATGCCTCTGTAGTGGGATACGGCACCTAAAACACAACACAATGTCCTCCCCTCCACTAATGCAGGCGCTGCAAAAAGACTCCTTTCCTATTCACACAAAGTAGTCGCTATACAATGTATAGAAAAGGCTTCATATGGTGCGTGAGCTGGAGTCGTTGAGAGTGAAGCTAAACCAGTCATTAAAAGTGAAAGATGTATATTTATTTTTTCTATTTTCAGGGAGGGGTACTTGCGCTATACAAACGAGGCTTGTTGACAGTCTGCCCTATAAGAAACAATGTGGAATGTTCCAGAAGTCAACATACTGCTGGCCAGAACATTATCACGATTGTCAGGTAGCTTCTTTTTTATTTTTGTTCAGTATTGAAGTACATATATACACCTGGATTTCACTAACTTGAACCTGCTAGCTTGGTGGTGTAACACCTTGTAAAGGACTAGGACAGTTAACATATTAGTCTCATTGTGTTGCTAGGTTCTTGTCCTATAGGACTAGGACAGTTAACATATTACTCATTGTGTTGCTAGGTTCTTGTCCTATAGGACTAGGACAGTTAACATATTAGTCTCATTGTGTTGCTAGGTTCTTGTCCTATAGGACTAGGACAGTTAACATATTAGTCTCATTGTGTTGCTAGGTTCTTGTCCTATAGGACTAGGACAGTTAACATATTACTCATTGTGTTGCTAGTTTCTTGTCCTATAGGACTAGGACAGTTAACATATTAGTCTCATTGTGTTGCTAGGTTCTTGTCCTATAGGACTAGGACAGTTAACATATTAGTCTCATTGTGTTGCTAGTTTCTTGTCCTATAGGACTAGGACAGTTAACATATTAGTCTCATTGTGTTGCTAGTTTCTTGTCCTATAGGACTAGGACAGTTAACATATTAGTCTCATTGTGTTGCTAGTTTCTTGTCCTATAGGACTAGGACAGTTAACATATTACTCATTGTGTTGCTAGTTTCTTGTCCTATAGGACTAGGACAGTTAACATATTAGTCTCATTGTGTTGCTAGTTTCTTGTCCTATAGGACTAGGACAGTTAACATATTAGTCTCATTGTGTTGCTAGTTTCTTGTCCTATAGGACTAGGACAGTTAACATATTAGTCTCATTGTGTTGCTAGTTTCTTGTCCACAAGTGTCATGGTTAATAAATGGAATGGTGTTGCGACCTGTATATCTGAATGTGACAGTGTGTTGAGATGTCCTGTACAACTAATATCTAATAGAAATATAGACCGCTGTGACGTTGTATGACACATCAGTGGATTGTCATTTCTACATGTCCCAAGCAGGTGGCGTAAGAATGGCTTTCCACTATACTGGAGGAAGAGACTAGTGCATTGCTCCAAAGGACAGAGATTTAGACTTGGTAGTAGATTGAATAAGAATCGTATTTCCTTAGGGGTATGATAAAGCCACACAAGCAAGTACTTACTATCCAGCAACTTAAAGGAAAAAGCTCTTGATTTTGTCTTGTTATTTTTGGAGGACATCCTTTCTTTGTTAGCTACTCTTTGACTGAGTAGTTTTTTTGTTCTCCAGAACGGCAGTTGCTTCAGTTGTCTCAATTGGTGCTTATAAAAACATCCTTTATCCCTTGGGAACAAAGACACTCTTTCCGACATCTTAAATTACCAGATCATGTCTTGTCTCCCTCCTCACCTTCCTCACGGGCCCTCTCGTGTCACTCAGAACCCTCAAAGTATCACTCACTGGTACTTGCAAGGATGTTTACAATGGTTTTCATTTCTATGGTTGAGCCCTGTTTCCTGTGGTCTCACCCCTTCCCTCCCTCTTCTCCTTCATCCTCCCCTTCAGGAGTTTATGTAAAGTGTGCATTACCACCACGGTTCTTTTTTTATACAATACTGTAACTTGCCTTTGTACATTTGGGCGAAAAATAAATCTTTTTATGAGACAATCATATGTCCTGTCTGACTGGCTTGCTTTATTCAGTCATTGTCCACTTCCAACCCCTGATAATCTAAATAATAGCTATTGCATATGTTGCAAAATTATTTTATCAAATGCATGTCAATGCTTCTTCATTAACTTGAATGTCAATAATTGACAAATTTCTGTTAATATGATCGAAGATATCATTCTGTGGTTCAACAGTAGTGTGTTGACTTGGCACTGTTTCTCAACCTCTGGTTCCAGGACCAGCACCGGCCCCTGGGATGTTGCTGGTATTAAAGCAATGAGCTCAAATAACCACTAGAGGGTGGTCTTCCCTAATAATTATGAGAAATGGGGTATTATGCAAATTGTCTATATAGAATTTCATAATACACACCGGTAACATAAGCCTCCATTGACCTAAACAGGCAATTTACATAAACTTACCTCAAAGTGAAATTTGAGGCTTAGTACAAAGAACATAACATTTGAGAACATTTTCATCATCGATCACCACTTCATCCATACTTCAATGCACCTTTTGGAAAACCTTTCAAATGTGTAGTTTGTCTTAATGGCTGCTGAACCAGCCCAGCCAACAGTTAGGATATTGTCCTAAATACACCCCAAGTCCCTTCTCCCCATCCAGGGTGCTCCGCATACAACAACGTGATGGTTCTGCTGCCACAGCGGGGAAGAGATTATGCAAGGATGATTTTGTTCAGTGTAAATGTGAAATCTGATTATCCCCTGTGTTCCCAGTGGGGGAGGGAGAGTGTAAGGTCCGGGGGGAGGTGGGTGAGTGGGGTTAGCTAGAGGAGAGAGGGTGGAGATGTGCTGAGGCAATGGCTTTTACAGCAGGCGCCTGGGAGCAGGCACCCCTGCGACGACAAGGGTGCGGTGGCTGACAGCGCAGGGGTTAATGGGATGCACTATCTACGCAGCCAGCCCTGAGGCCCTGCCAGGCGACGAGGCCACAGGCCGACACCACCACCACCACCGACCCCATGGTCCCTGCAACCAGAAGATACCAGCCAGGTCAGTCAGCCCTGTTACCTGCACTGTCAGTCAGCCCTGTTACCTGTTCACTTTCTTTGGTGAGGAAATACTTAGGTTGGTTTCTCAGACCCAGATTAAGATCATTCCTGGTCTAAAATGCACTCTTGACGAAGATTCTCCATTGGAACTTGCTGTCTAGTCCAGTAGTAGCCATATTTTGGGTTGAAGAAAGTGTCCTGTACAGTCCAAGCATAAGGAACAGCGGTGGGATTTCTCCTAGTGTGGAGGTTTGTGTAATGACTTCCTTGAACTGAGATGCAACTTCTATTTACTTGATGTGACTTTTCCCCTGAACCTGAGAGCTGTGGAACATCCACCTTCAGGAATACCTGGGATAGGATAAAGTAATCCTTCTAACCCCCCCTTAAAAGATTTAGATGCACTATTGTAAAGTGGTTGTTCCACTGGATATTATAAGGTGAATGCACCAATTTGTAAGTCGCTCTGGATAAGAGCGTCTGCTAAATGACTTAAATGTAAATGTATACTACTAGTAAATAAGGTCTATGCTAGCCTCTTCTCTACATGTATTAGTATGCTCACAGCACACAGGCAGGTGTTGTGTATTCACAGTGTAAACCGTGTCTGTCCTCTACGTTGTTCCATGATTAATAGAGCTCAAGGGGTTGAGTGTGTATCCTCAGAGTGGCAACAGAAAGGTCAAAGGATATCAGAGACTCATGTGTTCTGGTAGTCAGTTAGCCTATAAGCGCTGGTGGGGGTACATTGAATAGAAGGAATACAGTAACAATATAAAACTGGTGCGGTGCAGGAAATAATACTAGCAGGATGGAGAGTAAAAGAAAGTCATGGTGGTGATGGTATGGCGTTCTCGCTAGTAGCAGGATTTTCAGCACCACAGATCTTTGCACAGTGTCCTCCCTGCACAAGCTAAATAACACCAATATGCAGTGTTATTCAAAATAACTTTTGGACTGTAACAGACCAAATACAGCTATATTTGGGGGGCCTTAGGCCTACTCAGGAAAATTATATGGTATTTTATTGACGTATAATTTATTGAACTCAGACATGGATTTATCAGTTGTATTACCATATAAAGTCTAAATCAACTTCATATAACAATTATAAACATCTTACTTGAAAAGGCTACTGTGGTAGGCCTAATGTGATTTGCTTACACCACTCTCAGTAAGGTTAAAAGGTGCAGTTACGTTCTGCCTTGGAATATAAGAAATATATAGATTTAATTTGCATTCGGTTGTATCATTACGGTCAGTACAAGCGAGCGTAATCGCACGATTAGGTTATTTTAAATCCGTAGATCAAAGTTTTACCAAGCCGTGAATGACACAGCGGTGTCGTATTCTCAACCAACCTCACGGATTCCCTGCGCTACAAGTTGACACGCGGCAAGTGTTTACTGTCTCGCCGCATGTCTCTTTGCTTCAAATTGTGTCCTTTTTCGCAATTCATGTCTTTTTTTCCCATGGACATTTCGCTATAGCTCCTTTGCGACATGTGAAGCTGTGGCTGGTACCAATTCAACGTTGTGGAGGACATGACCGTTACTTTGGCTGAATAAAATAAGACGACTAGCCTACCTGTGCAGCGGTACGTTGCGGAAGGTTATTCGTAAAGGCAAAGATTGCGTGAGTTTAGTCTGTCTCATCTCTGGAGTTGGTCGTCTATTTTTTATTGACAGTTGTCAAAAGCATAAGTTGTTAATAATGAATCTAGGCCCTAATGTAAGTACCTCAGATGTATGAAGTAGGGCAGGCTATATAAGCAGGTTATTGGCCTAGTTTGTAAATCAATTGGGGCCGTCCTGCCAATAACCTCAAATGATTGTATACCTTGTGTTTACTTTATCACAGCCTACAGGCTTATAACTGTATAAAAATGGTCAGATTTATTTATCACATTTTAGCCTCTATACTTTCTATGTTTAGTGCTCAATGAGTGACATTCCTACACTATATTTGTTTCTGAAAATTATTTGAAGCTCACATTTGTTGACCGAGAATCAACAAAACTGTAAACATATGCAACTTTTTTTACAATACGTTTTTTGGTTAAAATAAGGGTAGACAGTCATACTAATGCCATTTGCGTGTTTGAGTCATATTCTTCAAAAACCAAGGGGTTATATCTAATTAGTTGTGGAAATCTTAGCCTATGTGGCTTTAAATCTATGTAAGCGTCAGTGACGGCTGGTCTACGCGTGTTTACTGTAGACAGTAGCCTACCTAATCAGAGCCTTTTGAAGGGGCGCAAGTGATGTCACCCTCTACACCAGGGGCGAAAATCTGATATCAACTTTGGATGGGACAATTACATGAAATTTTCTCAAGAGCAATTCCTGAGGGGGACACCAAAAGTAGTGCTGTAACACATAGCCTACATTGTAATATGGTAAATGTATATTGAGGAACCAAAGAAATAAGGTGTTTGCCATACTCCTAACTACCGGTACCCAAAACTACACAACTAATCACAACAGCAATACCATTGCCTTAAACTGGTGACTGAACTAAGATTTGTTAAAGTTGAGAGTGGGGGTATCCATGGCATTTTCCAATTATGTTCTTATTTTACAAGTGAAAAAAGTTGAGAACCTTTCATAATGTTGCCAAACAAAGACTCAACAAACTTACCTGAGACTCCCTGTCTCTGCCAGTCTGTCCCTGCATATCTGTCCCCAACTCTGCTGTCTGTGTGCCATCTGTTGCCTGCTCTGCCTAATGACATCATTGTGAAACATTTCCATTAGAATTTCATTTCTTTCTTATGAACATTTTATCAACTAGTCTTTGAGATATTAGGCTACTAGGGTTCTTACTTTGCGTTTTGGTGTACTGAAAAATACTCTGATGTCCGTCTTCTATTTTTCTGCCATTTTTCTACCTGGCTGGCTGGCTACACACACACACAGTGTGTAGGTTATTTACAGTAGGAGATGGGCTTCTATCATCTTATCTTTTATCATTCTATTTGGGCTTCGATCTAAAAGGTAGCTAGCAAATGTGAAACGGATTAAAATGACAAGAGTTGACAGCTGTATGAGTTCACCATTTACACAACATATGCTGCAACCTTTTGTAATTTTAATAGTTTGTTTCATATTGGCTGGCTTCCAACAATAGCTGAATTTGCAAAGCTAGCGAGCACCAATTCCGTTTCAGTGGTGTTTGCTATAATCTTTTCTACCCGGGTTAAATAAAGGTGAAATAAAATAAATAAATAAAAGTTCCCTTGCGACAATTTAGCTTTTGCAACGAGACCATTAAATATATTTAAGACAATGGTAGAAGAGAGTGTAGTTCTGTTCAGTTTGGACTCCAGTTTATCGCTAACCTTATCACAGGGACTTTGAAGCACTAACTTACATCATCTGCATGCTGATCTTGGAATAAATTGACGATAGCGAAGATTCCATATTTGACGAGGCCACATAAATGGAATAGGTACTAGCTAGCTTAATAGTTAATATTTGCACGCTAGCTCTGCATAATCAGCTAGTGTGTGTGCGCGATTGACTGGATTAACCTCACATCAGTTACGTTCATTGAGTGCCTTTCAGACAGTGGATACGACCCCTCTATTACCTTGCCAACTAAGGAACTGGCAGTGGATCAAACCATTGTGAGGCAAAGGGTGGGTCGCAATCTTTTGAAACTTAAAAACGCGCTATTAAGTGTCTATAATCAGCACAATTGCTTTCATTGCGTATTATTAATATTATTTAAATTACATAGTTATGTTTCAGTGATATATTGGGGGGGACAAATCATATTTTTCCCAGGATGGGGGGGTCGTGTCCCCCCCGGGATTTCCGCCCCTGCTCTACACACTCACGTTTGCTTGAAAGGAGCCCTCAATGTAGCTCCTTTGAAACTCAAATTACTTTTATTTCCTGTTAGGTAACTTTATGTGTGGTGACGAATTGTTCAAGACACATCAACATAGACCACGAAAACATGTAGGCTACAGTATAAATGCAAGCAATGTGTCAAACAAAACATGTTGCAAATTATCTGGCCTTGCAATACAAGTACATCCTGTCTATGATTCTGTAGAGTAACTGTTAAACTCACAAACAGGATATTGACCAACCTCCACTCATATTGTCATCTTATTTATCTTGTGGGGAGAGAACAGGTCCAGAGAACCGGTCCAGGATGCCTATATACTCTACAGTGTCTGCTTGTAGTGAAGCAGTGTAGATACAGTATCTCACAGGACAAAGTCCTCCTTTGTGTTATGGTTTCATAGACAACTACCTGCATCACAATTTGCCTGATTTTAGTCCATATGTAGGCTACAGGTACAAATATGGACTAGCCTTCATAACTAATAATAATGGAGGCTACAGATATATTAGGGATTAGGCTATATCAGGACCACAATATGACAAAACCCAGCTGCAGCCAATTATGCAAAGCATGCCTTTTTCAGATGCAGGTAGTAGCTAAAGTACTCGGGCCCCTATTAAATCCAACTCCACTTCCTCCCTTAGCTTGACTGAGCACAACTGTAATTAATAGGCCACCTGACTGCAGGCGTTCAGCTTGAAGAGCCCTTTGGTTTGCACAGCTGTGGTGAACCATGAGAGAGGAGAAATGGTTGATCACATTCTGTCTTCTTTTTAATACATGCTCTTATGGATCATTTATTCCCCATGGTTTGGCTTAGACTTCAATTTGTCCTGCCATTGCTGACTCTTGTAAGCGTTAGCTGTTCTGGAATAAGATAGCTGAGATTGATAATGATCCTTGTTGAGGCCTGCCTCTCTCAGCCCTGTCTGACCCTATAGTAAAGTGACACCACCAGACACTATCTGTGATCAAGAGGGAGCAGCGCATCATAGCCTCTCCGGGTGTGAGGGAACACAGAGAGAGTGTGAGACTTTGAGGTATAGGCTACCACTGATTGCTTACGGGGTATATTGGTCACAATTAACAGAAGATGGATGATATGAATGGCTTCATCATCAATGAAAGATGACATGATCTGTACAGTATGTATCATTATACTGTATTGTGTAATTAGATATCATGATAACTGTATATAGAGGTTGTTGTATTGTTTTGGCTCATTGCAACTTCTACCTGGAACGTCATTGACCTTGACAGCCTATAGCCTCCGTTAGATTGTGTCCGTGACGCAGACCTTTTTGTTTTCCCCGTCACTCTAGAGAAGACCACGAGACAGGGAGGTGAAGGAGAAATGGTGTGATGCACCTTTAACAGTAGAGGTCCTAGAAACTGCAGCTAGCTTAACTAGATTAGAGTTAATTCGATTGGAGGACGTCTTGTGATGGCTCTGTAGATGTGCCCTAATCAGCAGGAGGACAAGGAGGAGGAGAAGGAGAGGGATGAAGGCTCACATTTAACATTCATATATGGACAATGGTGTGGCCTTTGTCACTGTTATAAGCCAAGTCAGAGTGAGAGTACTCAGTACAAGGAGCCAAGAGGTTTTGATTTGTATTCCACAGATCGTTTTCTTGTAAGTATTCCAAACTAGTTAACATCTCAGATCATCATTGCTTGGTGTCTCAACCACCCAAACCATTTTTTGTTTGCATAACTTGGTGCCATTCTCATGTTGTTTCTGGTCATTCTGTTATAACCAAAGTTGACATTGACAAGAACGTCCATAGCTTGTGATGTGTTGGCTACCGTCTCTTGAAACAACATTTTCAGGTTGTGTTGGTGCTGCATTCACAGAACACAGAGACTTGGTCCACAGAAAAGTCTGCTCTCAGCAAATTAAGGAAACGGCTCACCCCACCACTCTGCCCCACTGTTAAATCAGACCAAGTGTGCACAACTTAGGGCCTCCAGTTCTGCTGTCCTGACGACTTTCTGTTTGTCCAATTGAAAACAACGAGTCACACAAAGACGTGACAAAATGTCCCTTGGTCTTCTGACTGTTCGGGGAATGGAGGGGTTTAATAGGGTATTATGGGTAAACAATGTCCACGCCAACGGGCCGTAGAATTTGGTGACATTTTCTTGAAATGATGATACCCAGCCCTGAAGTTTCTCCCTCTCGGCCAGTGAAGGTTTTAGGAGGATTAAATATGTCTTTAGGTAAAGAGGGGTTTAAGATGAACCCTCTCATATTCCCCAATGTGGAGCTATGATTAATTGCTTTAGTTTTCTCCCATCTGCATTTCATTCTAAAAAAGTTTGCTTCTGTTCCATTACTTTTAATTTACCATAGACACCTGTTTGCAGCTGGAATAGTTGAATACAGCAACCAAGAAGCTATTGTTCACCAGCCTCATCTACTTTGACTGGCTAGCTACAGTTCATTGGTTATGGACAGGGTGGGGGATTTCTGTGGGAACCATTGAACTAGGACCTTAAGCAACAGGAAGAGGCTTTTTCGTACAGAGAAGTCATTGGTTCAGATGGAATGAACCAGAAAAATCAGAGATAATAAGCAGGAAACTCAGCATGTGATAAATGGCCAGACTGAGTCAGGGGTTTTCTAGAGAACACAAAGCTATTATCAGTCAGTCACACCTGTGACTATACAGAGGATGTGGTAACTACAGTCTTTCTCCCAAAACGGTCACCGTATCATCCAGTGTACGTGTGTGTGAATTAGTGGAATGGTGTGCACGTGTGTTTGAGGAGCACAAGTGGTTGCTCAACAGTGTGCATGAGAAAGTCACCCAGGCCCAGTGCACAGCTTCATTAACCTGTGTATATTTGCTTGTATATTGATGTAGAATTTGCATGAATGGGTGTGTCCACACATGGATATGAGCTGTGTTAGAATACATGACACATGCTTTGAGCCTGTGGGTCACTGATGACAGCTCAACACTGTGTGGTCTGTGTGTTCAGGCCCAACACCATGACAGAACACCAGGAGCAGAATGAAGAGGGAGTCCTCATCTCAACACAGGACCTGGAGACCTCAAAACACCAGGATACTCAAGGAGGCCATCCACAATTCAGGTAGGTAACATGTATACACACACACACCACACACACACACACACACACACTTTTTAAAAGTATCTTTGTCCCTTGGACGTCGATGAACTGGTTGGTGGCTGAATTTAAATACAACTAGAAAGAGAATTTGGCTGATTAGTTCAACTCTCATCTTGTTTGATTTTTACACATTATTATGAGTGTTCTGCCTCATGTCCACAGCAACAGGTCCTCTGTATAGACTATTAACACAGACAGACAGGTCCTCTGTATAGACTATTAACACAGACAGACAGGTCCTCTGTATAGACTATTAACACAGACAAGACAGGTCCTCTGTATAGACTATTAACACAGACAGATAGACAGACAGACAGGTCCTCTGTATAGACTATTAACACAGACAGATAGACAGACAGACATGTCCTCTGTATAGACTATTAACACAGACAGACAGACATGTCCTCTGTATAGACTATTAACACAGACAAGACAGGTCCTCTGTATAGACTATTAACACAGACAGACAGGTCCTCTGTATATACTATTAACACAGACAGACAGGTCCTCTGTATATACTATTAACACAGACAGACAGGTCCTCTGTATAGACTATTAACACAGACAGACAGGTCCTCTGTATAGACTATTAACACAGACAGACAGGTCCTCTGTATAGACTATTAACACAGACAGACAGACAGACAGGTCCTCTGTATAGACTATTAACACAGACAGACAGACAGACAGACAGGTCCTCTGTATAGACTATTAACACAGACAGACAGGTCCTCTGTATAGACTATTAACACAGACAGACAGACAGGTCCTCTGTATAGACTATTAACACAGACAGACAGACAGGTCCTCTGTATAGACTATTAACACAGACCGACAGACAGGTCCTCTGTATAGACTATTAACACAGACAGACAGACAGGTCCTCTGTATAGACTATTAACACAGACAGACAGACAGACAGGTCCTCTGTATAGACTATTAACACAGACAGACAGACAGACAGACAGGTCCTCTGTATAGACTATTAACACAGACAGACAGACAGGTCCTCTGTATAGACTATTAACACAGACAGACAGGTCCTCTGTATAGACTATTAACACAGACAGACAGACAGGTCCTCTGTATAGACTATTAACACAGACAGACAGACAGGTCCTCTGTATAGACTATTAACACAGACAGACAGACAGGTCCTCTGTATAGACTATTTCACACAGACAGACAGACAGACAGACAGGTCCTCTGTATAGACTATTTCACACAGACAGACAGGTCCTCTGTATAGACTATTTCACACAGACAGACAGACAGGTCCTCTGTATAGACTATTTCACACAGACAGACAGACAGACAGGTCCTCTGTATAGACTATTTCACACAGACAGACAGACAGGTCCTCTGTATAGACTGTTAACACAGACAGACAGACGGGTCCTCTGTATAGACTATTAACACAGACAGACAGGTCCTCTGTATAGACTAACACAGACAGACAGACAGGTCCTCTGTATAGACTATTAACACAGACAGACAGACAGGTCCTCTGTATAGACTATTAACACAGACAGACAGACAGACAGACAGACAGGTCCTCTGTATAGACTATTAACACAGACAGACAGACAGGTCCTCTGTATAGACTATTTAACACAGACAGACAGACAGGTCCTCTGTATAGACTATTTCACACAGACAGACAGACAGGTCCTCTGTATAGACTATTTCACACAGACAGACAGACAGGTCCTCTGTATAGACTATTAACACAGACAGATAGACAGACAGACATGTCCTCTGTATAGACTATTAACACAGACAGACAGACATGTCCTCTGTATAGACTATTAACACAGACAAGACAGGTCCTCTGTATAGACTATTAACACAGACAGACAGGTCCTCTGTATATACTATTAACACAGACAGACAGGTCCTCTGTATATACTATTAACACAGACAGACAGGTCCTCTGTATAGACTATTAACAGAGACAGACAGGTCCTCTGTATAGACTATTAACACAGACAGACAGACAGGTCCTCTGTATAGACTATTAACACAGACAGACAGACAGACAGGTCCTCTGTATAGACTATTAACACAGACAGACAGACAGACAGACAGGTCCTCTGTATAGACTATTAACACAGACAGACAGGTCCTCTGTATAGACTATTAACACAGACAGACAGACAGGTCCTCTGTATAGACTATTAACACAGACAGACAGACAGGTCCTCTGTATAGACTATTAACACAGACCGACAGACAGGTCCTCTGTATAGACTATTAACACAGACAGACAGACAGGTCCTCTGTATAGACTATTAACACAGACAGACAGACAGACAGGTCCTCTGTATAGACTATTAACACAGACAGACAGACAGACAGACAGGTCCTCTGTATAGACTATTAACACAGACAGACAGACAGGTCCTCTGTATAGACTATTAACACAGACAGACAGACAGGTCCTCTGTATAGACTATTAACACAGACAGACAGACAGGTCCTCTGTATAGACTATTTCACACAGACAGACAGACAGACAGGTCCTCTGTATAGACTATTTCACACAGACAGACAGACAGGTCCTCTGTATAGACTATTTCACACAGACAGACAGACAGACAGGTCCTCTGTATAGACTATTTCACACAGACAGACAGACAGACAGGTCCTCTGTATAGACTGTTAACACAGACAGACAGACGGGTCCTCTGTATAGACTATTAACACAGACAGACGGGTCCTCTGTATAGACTATTAACACAGACAGACAGGTCCTCTGTATAGACTAACACAGACAGACAGACAGGTCCTCTGTATAGACTATTAACACAGACAGACAGACAGGTCCTCTGTATAGACTATTAACACAGACAGACAGACAGACAGACAGGTCCTCTGTATAGACTATTTAACACAGACAGACAGACAGGTCCTCTGTATAGACTATTTCACACAGACAGACAGACAGGTCCTCTGTATAGACTATTTCACACAGACAGACAGACAGGTCCTCTGTATAGACTATTTCACACAGACAGACAGACAGACAGACAGGTCCTCTGTATAGACTATTAACACAGACAGACAGACAGACAGACAGGTCCTCTGTATAGACTATTAACACAGACAGACAGACAGACAGACGGGTCCTCTGTATAGACTATTAACACAGACAGACAGACAGACAGGTCCTCTGTATAGACTATTTCAGACAGACAGACAGGTCCTCTGTATAGACTATTTCAGACAGACAGACAGGTCCTCTGTATAGACTATTTCACACAGACAGACAGACAGGTCCTCTGTATAGACTATTAACACAGACAGACAGGTCCTCTGTATAGACTAACACAGACAGACAGACAGGTCCTCTGTATAGACTATTAACACAGACAGACAGACAGACAGACAGGTCCTCTGTATAGACTATTAACACAGACAGACAGACGGGTCCTCTGTATAGACTATTAACATAGACAGACAGACAGACAGACAGGTCCTCTGTATAGACTATTTCAGACAGACAGACAGACAGGTACTCTGTATAGACTATTTCACACAGACAGACAGACAGGTCCTCAGTATAGACTATTTCACACAGACAGACAGACAGGTCCTCTGTATAGACTATTAACACAGACAGACAGGTCCTCTGTATAGACTAACACAGACAGACAGACAGACAGGTCCTCTGTATAGACTATTAACACAGACAGACAGACAGGTCCTCTGTATAGACTATTAACACAGACAGACGGGTCCTCTGTATAGACTATTAACACAAGCAGACGGGTCCTCTGTATAGACTATTAAGACAGACAGGTCCTCTGTATAGACTATTAACACAGACAGACAGGTCCTCTGTATAGACTATTAACACAAGCAGACGGGTCCTCTGTATAGACTATTAAGACAGACAGGTCCTCTGTATAGACTATTAACACAGACAGACAGGTCCTCTGTATAGACTATTAACACAAGCAGACGGGTCCTCTGTATAGACTATTAACACAGACAGACAGACAGACAGGTCCTCTGTATAGACTATTAACACAGACAGACAGGTCCTCTGTATAGACTATTAACACAGACAGACAGGTCCTCTGTATAGACTATTTCCACGTCACGGTGGTGTCACCTGACTCCACGTCACCTGGTGTGACCATCTGGTGTCACCTGACTCCACGTGGCGTTGACAGGTCGTTCTCTAGGCTGAGTCCAAAATGCCACAACCTATTCCCTATATTGCCATGGGACTCTGGTCAAAAGGAGTGCACTATATAGGAAATAGAATGCCCTAACTGTGGAGCTGCTGGGGCTTATATAACCAGGATCTAAGGCAGGAGGGGCATTCTAATCCTGGTGAAGCTGTCCTGGGATGGGATTTGGCAGGGTAGGCTACCGCTGTGTGTTGTGACTGTGGTGTGTTCTCTCTGTCATTGACTAGTGGGTGGGAACTCTGAACTGTGTTGTTCATGGGTGTGTCCCATTGGTCTACAGTGGATTTATTTTCATGGGTGCGTCTCATTGGTCTACAGTGGATTTATTGTCTTGGGTGCGTCTCATTGGTCTACAGTGGATTTATTTTCATGGGTGCGTCTCATTGGTCTACAGTGGATTTATTTTCATGGGTGCGTCTCATTGGTCTACAGTGGATTTATTTTCATGGGTGCGTCTCATTGGTCTACAGTGGATTTATTTTCATGGGTGCGTCTCATTGGTCTACAGTGTATTTATTTTCATGGGTGCGTCTCATTGGTCTACAGTGGATTTATTTTCATGGGTGTGTCTCGTTGGTCTACAGTGGATTTATTTTCCTTATTTTGTTTCCTTCATGAATTGATGTGAAAGACAGAGAAGGGAAAGCAAATGGCTGCCCAGTGTCCACCATGTTGCTTCCCCTTTCCTATGGTTTTAGATGAATGCAGACGCTAGGTTTCTGTCCTAAAGGGGATAGTTCAGCCAAATTACAAATGGAAAGGTGATTAGTTCAAGTAAATACCAAAACGACACAGAGGTAGGTCATGGCATTGACCTCTCACCTTTGACCTCTGTGCTCTTTGTCTCATTTTCTCTTTTCTTCAGCTGAATTATTGACTGTGAATCTGTCTTTGTCTGCCTGAGGGAGGTATTCCCTTTCTAATGTATCATTCCTCAGGCTTGTAATTAGCTTTGCTATTCAGCGCCGCAGCCAAGGACACTTTGAGACACACATACACACACTGCAGCCCTGGTTACACGTTCCACTTCTCACAGGAAGATAAACAATGTTCCTGCATAAATCAATGTCCTGTTTTGTTTTCAAGCCTGATGACTAAGGTTCAGGTAAGACAAAGGAAATATATGTTTGATAGATTTTGAACTGTTGGACTCTGCTGGACTTGAATATTGTTATTCAGATTAGTCTTGGTATCTTTATGTCTTCAAATATCTAAAGGGTGTATTCCAGTAGGTTACTGCAGGGAGAGGGAGACGGATGAAAGGAACAGCAGAGAGGGTGTATTCCAGTAGGTTACTGCAGGGAGAGGTAGATGGATGAAAAGGACAGCAGATAGGTTGTATTCCAGTAGGTTACTGCAGGGAGAGGGAGATGGATGAAAAGAACAGCAGAGAGGGTGTATTCCAGTAGTTTACTGCAGGGAGAGGGAGATGGATGAAAAGAACAGGAGAGAGGGTGTATTCCAGTAGGTTACTGCAGGGAGAGGGAGATGGATGAAAATAACAGCAGAGAGGGTGTATTCCAGTAGGTTACTGCAGGGAGAGGGAGATGGATGAAAATAACAGCAGAGAGGGTGTATTCCAGTAGGTTACTGCAGGGAGAGGGAGATGGATGAAAAGAACAGCAGAGAGGGTGTATTCCAGTAGTTTACTGCAGGTAGAGGGAGATGGATGAAAAGAACAGCAGAGAGGGTGTATTCCAGTAGGTTACTGCAGGGAGAGGGAGATGGATGAAAGGAACAGCAGAGAGGGTGTATTCCAGTAGGTTACTGCAGGGAGAGGGAGATGGATGAAAATAACAGCAGAGAGGGTGTATTCCAGTAGGTTACTGCAGGGAGAGGGAGATGGATGAAAATAACAGCAGAGAGGGTGTATTCCAGTAGGTTACTGCAGGGAGAGGGAGATGGATGAAAAGAACAGCAGAGAGGGTGTATTCCAGTAGTTTACTGCAGGTAGAGGGAGATGGATGAAAAGAACAGCAGAGAGGGTGTATTCCAGTAGGTTACTGCAGGGAGAGGGAGATGGATGAAAGGAACAGCAGAGAGGGTGTATTCCAGTAGGTTACTGCAGGGAGAGGGAGATGGATGAAAAGAACAGCAGAGAGGGTGTATTCCAGTAGGTTACTGCAGGGAGAGGGAGATGGATGAAAAGAACAGCAGAGAGGGTGTATTCCAGTAGGTTACTGCAGGGAGAGGGAGATGGATGAAAAGAACAGCAGAGAGGGTGTATTCCAGTAGGTTACTGCAGGGAGAGGGAGATGGATGAAAAGAACAGGAGGGTGTATTCCAGTAGGTTACTGCAGGGAGAGGGAGATGGATGAAAAGAACAGCAGAGAGGGTGTATTCCAGTAGGTTACTGCAGGGAGAGGGAGATGGATGAAAAGAACAGCAGAGAGGGTGTATTCCAGTAGTTTACTGCAGGGAGAGGGAGATGGATGAAAAGAACAGCAGAGAGGGTGTATTCCAGTAGGTTACTGCAGGGAGAGGGAGATGGATGAAAAGAAGAGCAGAGAGGGTGTATTCCAGTAGTTTACTGCAGGGAGAGGGAGATGGATGAAAAGAACAGCAGAGAGGGTGTATTCCAGTAGTTTACTGCAGGTAGAGGGAGATGGATGAAAAGAACAGGAGAGAGGGTGTATTCCAGTAGGTTACTGCAGGGAGATGGATGAAAAGAACAGCAGAGAGGGTGTATTCCAGTAGTTTACTGCAGGGAGATGGATGAAAAGAACAGCAGAGAGGGTGTATTCCAGTAGGTTACTGCAGGGAGAGGGAGATAGATGAAAAGAACAGGAGAGAGGGTGTATTCCAGTAGGTTACTGCAGGGAGAGGGAGATAGATGAAAAGAACAGGAGAGAGGGTGTATTCCAGTAGGTTACTGCAGGGAGAGGGAGATGGATGAAAAGAACAGCAGAGAGGGTGTATTCCAGTAGTTTACTGCAGGTAGAGGGAGATGGATGAAAAGAACAGGAGAGAGGGTGTATTCCAGTAGGTTACTGCAGGGAGATGGATGAAAAGAACAGCAGAGAGGGTGTATTCCAGTAGTTTACTGCAGGGAGATGGATGAAAAGAACAGGAGGGTGTATTCCAGTAGGTTACTGCAGGGAGAGGGAGATGGATGAAAAGAACAGCAGAGAGGGTGTATTCCAGTAGGTTACTGCAGGGAGAGGGAGATGGATGAAAAGAACAGGAGGGTGTATTCCAGTAGGTTACTGCAGGGAGAGGGAGATAGATGAAAAGAACAGCAGAGAGGGTGTATTCCAGTAGGTTACTGCAGGGAGAGGGAGATGGATGAAAAGAACAGGAGGGTGTATTCCAGTAGGTTACTGCAGGGAGAGGGAGATGGATGAAAAGAACAGCAGAGAGGGTGTATTCCAGTAGGTTACTGCAGGGAGAGGGAGATGGATGAAAAGAACAGCAGAGAGGGTGTATTCCAGTAGTTTACTGCAGGGAGAGGGAGATGGATGAAAAGAACAGCAGAGAGGGTGTATTCCAGTAGTTTACTGCAGGGAGAGGGAGATGGATGAAAAGAACAGCAGAGAGGGTGTATTCCAGTAGTTTACTGCAGGGAGAGGGAGATGGATGAAAAGAACAGCAGAGAGGGTGTATTCCAGTAGTTTACTGCAGGGAGAGGGAGATGGGTGAAAAGAACAGCAGAGAGGGTGTATTCCAGTAGGTTACTGCAGGGAGAGGGAGATGGATGAAAAGAACAGGATAGAGGGTGTATTCCATTAGGTTACTGCAGGGAGAGGGAGATGGATGAAAAGAACAGCAGAGAGGGTGTATTCCAGTAGGTTACTGCAGGGAGAGGGAGATGGATGAAAATAACAGGATAGAGGGTGTATTCCAGTAGTTTACTGCAGGGAGACGGAGATGGATCGAGAGAAACAGAGCACAGTGCCTGTGTTTTTCAATAACCATGCTTTCCTCCACCTGGGAACCAGACCATCTGTTATTTATAGCAAGCCTCCAACAGGCAGGCAGAGGGACAAACTGTAGCCAACAACTCACCCACCTCTCTAATATGGTGCCTACCCACTATAGATATCAGCTTGTTGTTCAAAGTAATAAAGGTGTTGCCACTACTCTTAGCACCTGTTGATGACAATAAATATCTAGAGGAGTGGAGCGAGCATATTGTCTTTGTCGATACTGACAATATTACAGGATAATAAGCCGTTCTGGATTGTCCCCACCAAAACTGAAATGTTGAGGAAATCAATTCAGCAGAACTCCCATGCCCATGTTTATTGTCATGTCTTAATAATTTCATTGGTGCCCATAAACATTTTAGAACCTTTTTATAAACATTCAATCATTACCTCAATCATTGCCTCCAACTGCTCTTAAATACTAGTAAAACGAAATGTATGCTCTTCTACCGATCGCTGCCTGCACCTGCCCGCCCGTCCAGCATCACTACTCTGGACGGTTCTGACTTAGAATATGTGGACAACTACAATTACCTAGGTGTCTGTTCAGACTGTAAACTCTCCTTCCAGACTCACATCAAACATCTCCAATCCAAAGTTAAATCTAGAATTGGCTTCCTATTTCAAAACAAAGCATCTTTCACTCATGCTGCCAAACATACCCTCGTAAAACTGACCATCCTACCGATCTTTGACTTCGGCGATGTCATTTACAAAATAGCCTCCAATACCCTATTCAGTAAATTGGATGTTGTCTATCACAGTGCCATCCGTTTTGTCACCAAAGCCCCATATACTACCCACCACTGCGACCTGTACGCTCTCGTTGGCTGGCCCTCGCTTCATACTCGTTGCCAAACCCACTGGCTCCAGGTCATCTACAAGACCCTGCTAGGTAAAGTTCCCCCTTATCTTAGCTCGCTGGTCACCATAGGAGCACCCACCTGTAGCACGCGCTCCAGCAGGTATATCTCTCTGGTCTCCCCCAGAGCCAATTCCTCCTTCGGCCACCTCTCCTTCCAGTTCTCCGCTGCCAATGACTGGAACGAACTACAAAAACCTCTAAAACTGGAAACACTTATCTCCCTCACTAGCTTTAAGCACCAGCTGTCAGAGCAGCTCACAGATTACTGCACCTGTTACATAGCCCATCTATAATTTAGCCCAAACAACTACCTCTTCCCCTACTGTATTTATTTATTTTGCGCCTTTGCACAACATTATTTATATTTCTACTTTGCACTTTCTTCCACTGCAAATCTACTATTCCAGTGTTTTACTTGCAATATTGTATTTACTTTGCCACCATGGCCTTTTTTGCCTTTACCTCCCTTATCTCACCTCATTTGCTCACATTGTATATAGACTTATTTTTCTACTGTATTATTGACTATATGTTTGTTTACTCCATGTGTAACTCTGTTGTTATATGTGTCGAACTGCTTCGCTTTATCTTGGCCAGGTCGCAATTGTAAATGAGAACTTGTTCTCAACTTGCCTACCTGGTTAAATAAAGGTAAAATAAAAATAAATAAATTACAACATTGTAATAAAGAATAGATATAGCCTTGCTAAATGTTATCCATGGAAGATAAATACAGGCATTCTCTGTTGACTAGAGGATGATATGAGTGAGGCAGAGCTCTGTCCCAAGAGGAGAAATTAAAACCCCCAGCTATCCTCCACAGGGTTGCTAAGATCCCCCGTTTACTGCAGATGCTTATAGAATGAAAACATTGCCTTTTCCTCAAACAACCTTACCAGTGAGAGAGAGAGAGAAAAAGAGGGTGAGACCTTTATCTGTTATTTTATTTGTCTCTCACTAGATCATGTTATTTAAAGTCAGCAACTGACTAGAAAATCTCTCCGTTGGATCAAATCAAAAACTGATCCTAAAGACAAAACCGGTCAACAATGCAGCCCAGTTGACCAGGATTGTGCACATCCATACTCAAACTCAACCTCATTGTACTACAGTACTTGTGCAACAGACTGCCTACTGATTTCAGCTTGCAGTAGGCGATGGTCTCACTAGCCCCGGGGACATGCGGCCCCTTTCCTCTCACAGCCATGGTGCTCAGCTGCAAGCAGGATCTATTTTCTCTCCTCACAAACCCCACAGGATGTCTTAACACCTCTCAACTCTCCCTGCTGCTCAACTAGAATGAACCAGCAGAATCAACTAGAATGAACCAGCAGAATGAACCAGCAGAATCAACTAGAATGAACCAGCAGAATCAACTAGAATGAACCAGCAGAATCAACTAGAATGAACCAGCAGAATCAACTAGCAGAATCAACTAGAATGAACCAGCAGAATCAACTAGAATGAACCAGCAGAATCAACTAGAATGAACCAGCAGAATCAACTAGAATGAACCAGCAGAATCAACTAGAATGAACCAGCAGAATCAACTAGAATGAACCAGCAGAATCAACTAGAATGAACCAGCAGAATCAACTAGAATGAACCAGCAGAATCAACTAGAATGAACCAGCAGAATCAACCAGCAGAATCAACTAGAATGAACCAGCAGAATCAACTAGAATGAACCAGCAGAATCAACTAGAATGAACCAGCAGAATCAACTAGAATGAACCAGCAGAATCAACTAGAATGAACCAGCAGAATCAACTAGAATGAACCAGCAGAATGAACCAGCAGAATCGACTAGAATGAACCAGCAGAATCGACTAGAATGAACCAGCAGAATGGACTAGAATGAACCAGCAGAATGGACTAGAATCAACCAGCAGAATCAACCAGCAGAATGAACCAGCAGAATCAACTAGAATGAAGCAGCAGAATCAACTAGAATGAACCAGCAGAATCAACTAGAATGAACCAGCAGAATGAACCAGCAGAATCAACTAGAATGAACCAGCAGAATCAACCAGCAGAATCAACTAGAATGAACCAGCAGAATCAACTAGAATGAACCAGCAGAATCAACTAGAATGAACCAGCAGAATCAACTAGAATGAACCAGCAGAATCAACTAGAATGAACCAGCAGAATGAACCAGCAGAATCAACTAGAATGAACCAGCAGAATCGACTAGAATCAACCAGCAGAATGGACTAGAATCAACCAGCAGAATGGACTAGAATCAACCAGCAGAATCAACCAGCAGAATGAACCAGCAGAATCAACTAGAATGAAGCAGCAGAATCAACTAGAATGAACCAGCAGAATCAACTAGAATGAATCAACTAGAATGAACCAGCAGAATCAACTAGAATGAACCAGCAGAATCAACTAGAATGAACCAGCAGAATGAACCAGCAGATATAGACACACACTTTATTTCTACACTGAGGGTGGATGGATGGATGAAAAGCCTTGCTCATTCAACATTTTGCAGTATAGCTACTGTATAAACCAGCACGCCGATTTGATTTGAGGGTTTTCCATGAATTTTGTTTAGCTTGTTGTATGTTTGTATTCACATAATAACAGGTAGTTTGTTAAAGTAGGTCAGAGTTGAGAGTACCGTGATGTCTCATGGGCAGTTGTTGGTGTATTGGTATATATTGGTGTGTATGAATCAATGATTTATATATACACGCCTTAGACTGTTGACAACATGTAAACTATATATTGTCTCCAATGTTTATTGATAACATTCATACATTTGCACTATGAGCACTTGTCTCACACATATTGTTAGTTGTTGGTTAGCTAGCGAATCTTAGCCATATTAGCATAGACGTGACATCAGTCAAAACACCTCAAAACAAGACATGTTATCAAGAACAGAATAAAACTAGCTGAAATGAGCCACCTACGATTCCCCTCATGGCAGCTTCTTCTTATTGTTGCTAGCTATCTGCACATCCAGAATTGCAACAACACAGACTTCTGCCCCATTGAAGCGTGCACATCCTTTTCGTGACGTTGTCAGCTAACACGTCTATGCATAGCATCAACAATCCAGGGTTTATATACATCATTGGTATGAATACACCAGTCTCAGGGCTGTTTCTACCTCAGAGGTTTGATAGAACAAGATCTATATTAGTAGCCTGCTAACTAGCTAAATGTCCCCTAAGATAACAATGTGATCAACCTTTCTGGGAGCCCCTCTCTTTCTTTATAAAGGCGTCCGCATGCTTCCCAGCAGAAACAGCTCAGAAGAGTTTGTGCATATATTATGACAACATTTGATGACGTTTTTGTTCGTTTTGGACTTCGGTAAGGGTTTTCTTGGCTGTTCAGGCACACCACATTTTTTCTTGATGCAAGCCGAAGCCAGTAGCCGAAGCCTCGCGGGAACACTCGTTTGGTTTGGATAGCGGAACTGAAGCATGCTGACGTCTCGCTCTCTCTCGCGCTCTCTTTCAATTTAAGGGCTTTATTGGCATGGGAAACAAATGTAAACATTGCCAACGCAAGTGAAGTAGATAATAAACAAAAGTAAAATAAACAATAAAAATGAACAGTAAACATTACACTCCCAAAAGTTCCTAAACAATAAAGACATTTCAAATGCCATATTATGTGTGAATAGTTAAAGTACAAAAGGGAAAATAAATCAACATAAATATGGGTTGTATTTGCAATGTGTGTGTGTTTGCTTGCTTGCACACATGTTTGTGCTTGTACTCATGCTTGCCAGTCAGATGTACGAAAGAGTGTGTGTGTGTGGGGGGCACTGAGTTTCCATAATGTAACTAGTCAGCCCAGTTTTATTAAAGCACATTCACCTCCCTTTATGTATGGTCGTGTTTGTGTGGTCGCGTAGTGTTTGTTTCTGTTTGATTGAGTGAGATACCATTTGTCTGCTGTCACGTCTGCTTCCCTTCTCTACAGTCCTGCACATGTTTGTCTGGTAGCCGACCCTGAACCATGCCGACATTACTGTCATAAACAGCAGACAAATATACACTACTACTGTTTGATTTGATGCTGAGGTCAGAGTTCACAGATTACAGTTGGATCAGATTATAGTTGAAATGTCTCACTATTCTCCAACAAGATTAAGATCAAACAAATGATCCAATAGGTGTTAATGAGATCAATATAAGCCCTGTGGACCAGTGGAAAAGCTACATCACCATGATATTCACGATAGTGTTTAGTTGAGTCTATGTCTCTAAACAAACAGTCACTGGCCTGATATATTAAAACACTAGAAGATGTCTTCTTTTCACACCATTTCCTTCTTAATTTCCTTCACAGGTTGATTGACGACCTATCATATGAAGATGTGAAGAAATGCTACAGGGGTTCGGTGAGTAGCAGGTTTCCTTTCTAATGTATTATAGATCATGTCTGTACCTTATTGATTTTGCATCTTGCCTAACAAAGATAAGCCAATTACAGCCAAGTTGGATGCAGGCCAAGCCAATTGTCTATTTCCTATCAGAGTTAAATTCTACACTTTATATTGGTTGACCCTTACCTCTCATATGTACTGCACATTCTGGAATAACGTTCATTTGACCTTTTTATGCACAATTAATATGCACTGACTGATTTTAAGACCTGTGTGACAGTGAACCCAGTCATTGCTTGCTTTTAGGAGTGGTCCTTTGAAGAGTTTCCTAGTATCGAGGGTGGCCAAGGCTAAGCTACAATTTAAACGAGGCATTGCGATCCTGAAATACAAACATGTATTAGATCTGTCTATAGACTTAGACAGATCAAGGTTTGATAGTAGCCTTGAGACTCTATTAAACATCCCACCTCGCTAATCCAGCCCCAACAACTGATTATCTCCAGCCATTAAGATGTAGTACCGGTGATTTGATTGTATTCTTCAGGCTCAGAACTCAACGGTTATTCAATAGGTGAGGAGGTCATCCATTAACTCAAACACACTCTCTTTTGGCGAGATCAGCAGGCCATCATGCCAGATTAAAGGAACTGTACCGTAGCTGCGATTATTATCTCCATGTCTCCCAAAGGGGAATATTAAGTAGAGCTGCTGAGCCCCACAGTCACACCAGCTGGCTGCAGATATTAACAGGGGTGACAGTTCTGACTGTCTCATGTGCTTGGTGAGAGAGGATGGAGGGGGTGGTGCCTGTGGGCAGCAGGCTGTTATCAAGACAAGGATAGGAGGGTAAGGAGGCGGCAGCATGGGTTGGGCTGGCATGGTGTGAGCATAGGGGGGAGTCACTGTGCACTGTCGTGTTGAAACAGCAAGAGAGAGGCAGGAAGGGAGGACTCAGGGTGTCGGTGTCTGTGGCTGAGAAGGGCAGTGTATGAGAGTGTGTGTGGTCGGGTTTCAGACCAGTGTTGAAGGGTGAGAGAAAAAGAGAAAGGGCTCAGTGATGGTCTGAGGTGCACACTGTGTCGGACCGGAGTGGTGTGTGTGTGTGTCTGTCTAACGGAGAACTGCCCCCTCAAACCTGCACAAAGGACACCGGTTGACATCTGACTAGTTGGAGGACAGTCTGTGTCTTGCAGTGGGGTCCGCCACGCCGTCTGTGTGTGTGTGTGTGTGTGTGTGCGGCTGTGTGTGCGGCTCCAGCATGCTGAGTCTGGTGCAGCAGAGCTCTCGTCCTCTGAGAGAGAGTGCGGCTGCCGGTTTGCCGGTGCCGGTGGGAGGGAGGCCAGCCAAGGAACTGCTCATGACTCTGCCCTGTCCCTCTGCTCAGACTGTCAGCAAGTACAACTCGCAGTACCACAAACTCTTCCAGTGCGTTCCGAAGGACGAGATCCTAATGAAAGGTACTGTCAACAACAATGCTACATGCTAACATCTGTTGTAGTATCTCTGTATGATGTATGTTTATTTAGGTTAACATGCTAGTGACTGTAGCATGTCTGTAGCTCACTGTCTATATGCTGTGCATTGACTTCAGGCTATCGCCCTATTAGCTCCATATGCTGTGTTTATGTACCGTTAGCTAACTTGCTAGCTACGGTAGCATCTATTTTTTTCCCATGGCAAAAATGAAAACAAGAAACACATTTAACACTTCAGTCCTTTAAAAACCTGTTGTATGTAAAATATTGTGAGCTATAGATAGAAAATAAATACATGTGACTGGATGACAACATAATGATGTTTGTTTTCAACATTAGGGCTGTTTTCCTAAAGAAATGAAATCCACTTTGTGTTTTGTTCCCTTGCCATGATACTACAAGTATCGCAATACTGGTATCGTTCCAGCCCTAATTACTATTATTAGTAGAAGTACTTTCACTGTCAAATGTTGTCTACAATAAGTATATACTTTCTCTTATGTTTCTGTCCCCACATACTGTATGAGTTTTAGTCATTTCAGTTTTGGTTTTGGAACTCTATGTGCTACTCAGTGTGTTTGAAACCATCTTTTTGAGTCTCTGGAAAGGATTTCTGGTAATGGTTTCTGGTAAGGGTAACCAGCCCTCAGGCCCTGAATAGGAAGTTGTATGGTTTGAGGTCAGGTTATGCAGATTAGGTCAGGGTTGGGTTTCCCAAAAGCTTCGTAGCACTAAGATCAACTTTCGTCCATTTAGATTCAATGGAATTAAGATGATCATAGTGCTACAATGCTTTTGGGAAACCCAGCCCTGTTCTATTTTAGACTGATGATGGTAAATACAGTTTTGATCTGTTTAACTGATATGTACGTACCAGTTACTTTATTCAATGCCTATGAACCTATTTTAGAAGCATCTATAGGCCAAGTCAAAGACACATGAGCTATAATTATATATAATATATGCCGTTTAGCAAACGCTTTTACCCAAAGCCACTTAGTCATGTGTGCATACATTTTTAGTGAGAAGCTACAAACAGTGTTAGCAATGTCCTTGTCTTGAGTTAGCAGCTACTTTTAACCTGTTTATGTCTCCTCTCCCTCAGTATACTCCTGCGCTCTGCTCCGAGACATCCTGCTGCAAGGCCGTCTTTATATCTCCAGAAACTGGCTGTGTTTCTATGCCAACCTCTTTGGCAAGGACATCAAGGTAAGTCAAGGCCTGGCAGATAATAGACAGATCGTCAATAATGAATAATATATGACACTTTTATCTGAGTGCATACATCTTAGAATGTGTGACCCCAGCTGGAACAAACCCACAACCCTGACATTGCTAGCACCACACTAATACCAACTGAGCCACACAGGACCGCAGGACCCTCGATGGACAGACAGAGAAGTAGACAGGACCGCAGGACCCTCAATATCTAGATGGACAGACAGACAGAGAGAAGTAGGCTGAGACTTTCAAGGCCAACTATGTCACTACTCACCTTCAACCCCACTTCCAATTGGAACAATGTGCTGGGAGCTGTTAGTCAGGCAGCCGATAGAGCTGTTAGTCAGGCAGCTGATGGAGCTGTTAGTCAGGCAGCTGATAGAGCTGTTAGTCAGGCAGCTGATGGAGCTGTTAGTCAGGCAGCTGATGGAGCTGTTAGTCAGGCAGCTGATGGAGCTGTTAGTCAGGCAGCTGATAGAGCTGTTAGTCAGGCAGCTGATGGAGCTGTTAGTCAGGCAGCTGATAGAGCTGTTAGTCAGGCAGCTGATAGAGCTGTTAGTCAGGCAGCTGATGGAGCTGTTAGTCAGGCAGCTGATGGAGCTGTTAGTCAGGCAGCTGATGGAGCTGTTAGTCAGGCAGCTGACGGAGCTGTTAGTCAGGCAGCTGATGGAGCTGTTAGTCAGGCAGCCGATAGAGCTGTTAGTCAGGCAGCTGATGGAGCTGTTAGTCAGGCAGCTGATGGAGCTGTTAGTCAGGCAGCTGACGGAGCTGTTAGTCAGGCAGCTGACGGAGCTGTTAGTCAGGCAGCTGACGGAGCTGTTAGTCAGGCAGCTGACGGAGCTGTTAGTCAGGCAGCTGACGGAGCTGTTAGTCAGGCAGCTGACGGAGCTGTTAGTCAGGCAGCTGACGGAGCTGTTAGTCAGGCAGCCGACGGAGCTGTTAGTCAGGCAGCCGACGGAGCTGTTAGTCAGGCAGCCGACGGAGCTGTTAGTCTGTCAGCCGACGGAGCTGTTAGTCTGTCAGCCGACGGAGCTGCTAGCCAGGCAGCCGACGGAGCTGCTAGCCAGGCAGCCGACGGAGCTGCTAGCCAGGCAGCCGATGTCCATGAGCAAATCATTTGCGCCCAATCAAATCAAAGTGTGCGTGCGTGCAGGTTTTCAGTGAATTTATGTAAATCATGAAGCTCATCTGCAGTGCAGGAAAATTCTCAGCAACAAAAGAGTGATCAAATTAAGACCCGGCACCTGTCTCTGGCTCTCTGGCCTGCAATAAGCTCGTTAGTCAGAGTGTGTCTGGCCCAGTATGTCCCCCGTGTCTGGCCCAGTATGTCCCCCGTGTCTGGCCCAGTATGTCCCCCGTGTCTGGCCCAGTATGTCCCCCGTGTCTGGCCCAGTATGTCCCCTGTGTCTGGCCCAGTATGTCCCCCGTGTCTGGCCCACTATGTCCCCCCGTGTCTGGCCCACTATGTCCCCCCGTGTCTGGCCCACTATGTCCCCCCGTGTCTGGCCCAGTATGTCCCCCCGTGTCTGGCCCAGTATGTCCCCCCGTGTCTGGCCCAGTATGTCCCCCCGTCTCTGGCCCAGTATGTCCCCCCGTGTCTGGCCCAGTATGTCCCCCCGTGTCTGGCCCAGTATGTCCCCCCGTGTCTGGCCCAGTATGTCCCCCCGTGTCTGGCCCAGTATGTCCCCCCGTGTCTGGCCCAGTATGTCCCCCCGTGTCTGGCCCAGTATGTCCCCCCGTGTCTGGCCCAGTATGTCCCCCCGTGTCTGGCCCAGTATGTCCCCCCGTGTCTGGCCCAGTTAGTCCCCCCGTGTCTGGCCCAGTTAGTCCCCCCGTGTCTGGCCCAGTTAGTCCCCCTGTGTCTGGCCCAGTTAGTCCCCCCGTGTCTGGCCCAGTTAGTCCCCCCGTGTCTGGCCCAGTTAGTCCCCCCGTGTCTGGCCCAGTATGTCCCCCCGTGTCTGGCCCAGTATGTCCCCCCGTGTCTGGCCCAGTATGTCCCCCCGTGTCTGGCCCAGTATGTCCCCCCGCGTCTGGCCCAGTTAGTCCCCCGCGTCTGGTCCAGTTAGCCCCCCGCGTCTGGTCCAGTTAGCCCCCCGCGTCTGGTCCAGTTAGTCCCCCTCTCTACAAGGTATAATATTGTGTTCTCTTTTTTCCCACCTCTTTCCCCCATCATAGGTTGCTATCCCCGTGGTCTCTGTGAGGCTGGTAAAGAAGCACAAAACAGCAGGTCTGGTGCCCAACGGCCTAGCCATCACCACAGATACCAGTCAGAAGGTGAGCGTTAGCCTCTTAGCGCTTCTGGGCACAGTGAATGGAAACACAGCTAACTGGCATTAGCGCCACACCACGTTCTTTCCACCAACCACAGGTAGATGGAAAATAAACAACACCTCATGCTAACATGCTAAGCTAATGCAAGTCAGCACATGGTTCGGTAACACTGAAAGGGTGTCAAGGTCACAGTCTATTTTGGTAGTGTCCCTTCTTGGTTCCTCTCCAGTGTGTGGGAGAGAACGGTTCACCTGCCTGCCTGCTCCTTTACATCGGAGCAAATGTCTGGAAAATGTTTCTTATTGCTCTGTAATCTTAGTGTGTTGTGAAGTCTGTTGTGAATGTATTGTAATGTTTTTAAAATTGGATAACTGGCTTAATTTTGCTGGACCCCAGGAAGAGTAGCAGCAAATGGGGATCCATAATATATACAAATACAAATCTTTAATTTCTGATATTTTATGACTGTCTATTGTCTGGTAAGTGATTTAAGGATTCATACACTCTCATTGAAAATTATTTATGAAAGAGTGGTGTTTTCAGTAGAGGTACAGTACAGACACCATGTAAGAGGAATGAAATATCACTATGTCAATTTACTAGATTAAGCCGTAATCTGTCAAATATAAACCGTGGTAGATTGAGTTACTGTTCACAATAACTATTTAGAAAAAATTGCATTCCTGGTAATGAGTTGATGTCCTAATGGATCTTATAAATCTTCCTGACATCGGTTTTATGAGCACATGATGAAATGCTTAATACATGTGTTTACATGTGTGCATGCATGAGTGTGAGCGTACGTGCGTGTGTATGCTTTCATTCACATTTGAATTGGCTAACGCTCTTTCTCTCCCTCACTCTCTCCCTCGCTCTCTCTCTCTCCCCCTGTCCGTCCGTCCTGCAGTATGTCTTTGTGTCTCTGCTGTCCAGAGACAGTGTGTATGACGTGCTCCGGAGGATCTGCACACACCTCCAGGTCAGAGAACACACACACACTCATCCAACCACACACACTGGCTACCACTACACACGCACACACACACACACACACTGGCTATCACTACACACACACCTCCAGGTCAGAGAACACACACACACTCACACACACTGGCTACCACTACACACACACCTCCAGGTCAGAGAACACACACACAGTCACCCACACACAACCACACACACTGGCTACGAACTACACACACACATCCAGGTCAGAGAACACACACCACACACACACATCTACCACTGAACCAGCTCACTCCCACATCAACAGGTCTATTGGCCTTAAAAGTGTACAGATTGTAAAATAGTGTACTGAATATTTCCCATATCTCATCGTTCCCTCTCCAGGTCAATGGGAAGAGTCTGAGCTTGAAACACTACATGGAGGTTCCCCATACCTTATCTCTGGTAAGTAAGCTTTGGACTCTAGCCCCTCACTCCAGACTGATCCCTGTCTCTTATTGGTTAGAACATTGACCAACTCCAGACTGATCCCTGTCTCTTATTGGTTAGAACATTGACCAACTCCAGACTGATCCCTGTCTCTTATTGGTTAGAACATTGACCAACTCCAGACTGATCACTGTCTCTTATTGGTTAGAACATTGACCAACTCCAGACTGATCACTGTCTCTTATTGGTTAGAACATTGACCAACTCCAGACTGATCCATGTCTCTTATTGGTTAGAGTATTGACCAACCATAATGTACACAAATACAACATGAATCACATTATTATTATGAACAGTACTGACGTCAAATGGGAGAATCAAGGACACGGGTGGTTCCTAATGATGTGAGAATCTCGCTAGTGTTTACAGAACAACTGGTTCTGCGAGATTAGGATCAGGATTTCCAATTGTAACAGTAAGCAACTGTAACAAAATGGATCACTGCAGTGTAGACGTTATTATGAGTACATGTTGCATGGATTGCTAAGGCATAAGAATATGAAAGTGTGTATTCTTATTTTAGATGTATGTAGTTCTGTACCTGTCTATTAATGATATATATTATATCATTTTATGTAGTTCTGTCCTTCAGCTGTAATTGTCTAACAAAGTTATGTATTATGTCGGCGGGGAGAAACTGCGGCCCTTTATGATGAATTCAGATTTTATGTGGCCCCCACCCCCATCAAAGTTGCCTATCCCTAGTCTACTTCATTTCTGGATTTAGTTAATGTATTATTTAATGTCTTAGTTAACGGCTTAGTTAATGTCTTAGTTAATGTCTTAAGGTCTTAGTTAATATCTTAGCTAATGTCTTAGTTAATGTCTTAGTTAATGTCTTAGCTAATGTCTTAGTTAATGTCTTAGCTAATATCTTAGTTAATGTCTTAGCTAATGTCTTAGCTAATGTCGTAGTTAATGTCGTAGTTAATGTCTTAGTTAATGTCTTAGTTAATATCTTAGCTAATGTCTTAGTTAATGTCTTAGTTAATATCTTAGCTAATGTCTTAGCTAATGTCTTAGCTAATGTCGTAGTTAATGTCTTAGCTAATGACTTAGCTAATGTCTTAGCTAATGTCTTAGCTAATGTCTTAGCTAATGTCTTAGCTAATGTCTTAGCTAATGTCTTAGCTAATGTCTTAGTTAATGTCTTAGTTAATGTCTTAGTTAATGTCTTAGCTAATGTCTTAGCTAATGTCTTAGCTAATGTCTTAGTTAATGTCTTCATTAATGACTTGTGATGAATAACGCAGGAACTACAGTATTTCAAAAGATAACGATAGTTTCAGAATCTCCATTATTGGGGTAACGTCTGTGTCATAACCTATAAGACGTGTTTGGGGTAACGTCTGTGTCATAACCAATAAGACGTGTTTGGGGTAACGTCTGTGTCATAACCTATAAGACATTCTGTTTTTCCTTGTGTTGCTGCTCCTCCACTAAACACAGAACCATTAGCAGTGCTGTGCTTTGTGTCAAATTGATTTTCTACTGAAGTAACATCTATTAGCCCGTGGTTAAGATAAGAAGTCTGTTGTGATTAACAAGGAAATCGCCGGTCTGAATATCAAGCTGACTCACAAGCTATAAAGCTGTACTATCTACAATCTGAGTCTGTAATTGCAGTCATTCGAATGCAGCTGTTACAATGAAAACCAAAACAGAAAGGATGTGTGTGTCTTACTGCTGTATCCTACTGCTGTGTTCCACCCTTCTGTCCTACTACTGTGTCCTACTTTGGTGTTCCACCTGCTGTCCTACTGCTGTGTCCTACTGCTGTGTTCCACCCTTCTGTCCTACTACTGTGTCCTACTTTGGTGTTCCACCTGCTGTCCTACTGCTGTGTCCTACTGCTGTGTTCCACCCTTCTGTCCTACTACTGTGTCCTACTTTGGTGTTCCACCTGCTGTCCTACTGCTGTGTCCTACTGCTGTGTTCCACCCGCTGTCCTACTGCTGCGCCCTACTGCTACTCTATTAGTGTAATAATGAGTAATCATAATAAATAATTAATGTTTTTCTAAAGTGTATGTACTGTATTTGTTAGGAATCAATATCCATATGTAACCTTGTCTCTAGATATGTGTAAGAGTAGGCTGACCCAAGTCTGCCATGGCCATGCCCCTCTGTGACCTTCAACAATGACCTTATCAATGACTTCCTGGAAAAAAATGGAAGTAATCAATATTTGGTTCATTGTTGTCTGACTCTTACTCTGTCTCAATGACTTTCTCCTGAGTGGGCCCACACGATGCAGCCATCTTGTATGACAGTTGATCTTCGTAACATATGAACGTAATATGTATTAATAATGTATAGTTCATATGTCATAGATTGATTATGGATGGATGGCTATAGGTATGTTCAGTACCAGTCAAAAGTTTTAGAACACTTACTCATTCAAGGGTTTTTCTTTATTTTTACTATTTTCTACATTGTAGAATAATAGTCAAAACATCAAAAATATGAAATAACATATGAAATCATGTAGTAACCAAAAAGTTTTAAATCAGAATATATTTGAGATTCTTCAAAGTAGCCACCCTTTGCCTTAATGACTGCTTTGCACACTCTTGGCATTCTCTCAACCAGCTTAATGAGGTAGTCACCTGGAATGCATTTCAATTAACAGGTGTGCCTTGCTAAAAGTTAATTTGTTGAATTTCTTTCCTTAATGCGTTTGAGCCAATCAGTTGTGTTGTGAGATGGTAGGGGTGGTATACAGAAGATAGCCCTATTTGGTAAAAGACCAAGTCCATATTATGGCAAGAACATCTCAAATAAGCAAAGAGAAATGACAGTCCATCATTACTTTAAGACATGAAGGTCAGTCAATCTGGAAAATTTCAAGAACTTTTAATGTTTCTTCAAGTGCAGTCGCAAAAACCATCAAGCGCTATGATGAAACTGGCTCTCATGAGGACCGCCACAGGAAAGGAAGACCCAGAGTTACCTCTGCTGTAGAGGATAACTTCATTAGTTACCAGCCTCAGAAATCAGCAATTAACTGCACCACAGATTGCACCTCACAGAGTTAAAGTAACAGACGCATCTCAACATCAACTGTTCAGAGGAGACGGTGTGAATCAGGCCTTCATGGTCAAATTGCTGCAAAGAAACCACTACTAAAGGACACCAATAAGAAGAAGAGACTTGCTTGGGCCAAGAAACACGAGCAATTGACATTAGACCGGTGGAAATCTGTAATTTGGTCTGATGAGTCCAAATTTGAGATTTTTGGTTCCAACCGCCGTGTCTTTGTAAGACGCAGAGTAGGTGAACAGATGATCTCCACATGTGTGGTTCCGACTGTGAAGCATGGAGGTGTGATGGTGTTGGGGGTGCTTTGCTGGTGACACTGGTGAGTTATTTAGAATTCAAAGCACACTTAACCAGCATGGCTATCACAGCATTCTGCAATGATACGCCATCCCATCTGATTTGCGCTTAGTGGGACTATCATTTGTTTTTCAACAGGACAATAACCCAACACACCTCCAGGCTGTGCAAGGGCTATTTGACCAATAAATAGAGTGATGGAGTGCTGCATCAGATGACCTGGCCGCCACAATCCCCCGACCTCAACCCAATTGAGATGGTTTGGGATGAGTTGGACCACAGAGTGAAGGAAAAGCAGCCAACAAGTGCTCAGCATATATGGGAACTTCTAAAAGACTGTTGGAAAAGCATTCCAGGTGACTACCTCATGAAGCTGGTTGAGAGAATGCAAAGCTGTCATTAAGGCAAAGGGTGACTACTTTGAAGAATCTAAAATATATTTAGATTTTTTTAGCACTTGTGTTATTTCATAGTTTTGATGTCTTCACTATTATTCTAAAATGTAGAAAATAGTTTAAAAAAAATAAAAAACCTTGAATGACTAGGTGTGTCCAAAATTTTGACTGTTACTGTAGATAAACTATGCAGCATTGAGAGAGTGGAACACTTTCTTTGCTGAAGATTTGGTCAATTCAGATCAATAATGCCTCGCACATCTCTGATTTAGAGGGGTTGGGTTAAATGCGGAAGACACATTTCAGTTGGACAACTGACTAAGTATCCCCCTTTCCTTTCTATACCTCCAGGATGAGTTCCCAGTGGCGGATGAGTTCCCGGGGGCGGATGAGTATCCTCCGGTGCTGAAGTGGAGGAGAAAACCCTCGGTGGTGTCCGTGTCCTCGTCCCTCCCTGACCTCCTGGGTAGCTCCACCGGTAGCCTGACTGCGGTGGACTCCTCCTTCCAGACAGACCAGCCTCTGGAAGGTGAAAAGGGAGGACAACCTAGCCTGGACCAACATTGGTTTATGCTGTATTATAGCCAACTCTTGTTTGGCATCAGAATGACCGTAGGGGTTTGGCAAGACGACACAAGCAGATCTGGGACCAGGCTAGGGACAACCTATTTTTCGTGTATTTAATTTCACAAAGGATGACAAACTGACAGATACAATGGCGAACACAGCATTTCTCATGAATAGCATAATATAATAGCCATATCTATTGAGGCTCTGCCACATGAGGTGAGCTCTGCGTTTTTTCTGGTGCATTAAGAGATTGGAGGTGTTCAGTTTTGTCCACTCCTGGCCGGAGTTATCCATTGATGTTAGCCGGCGGGGGCTGGGCCATCACGTTTGCAGAATGTTCAAATCCCTGATTATGTGTAGGAGGGGAACTGGGAAGGGAGAGTTGTGTTTGGATGGGCACAACCCTCTTATGCAATACAGGATTAAGCACCAAATGGAGATTTTAGCATGTAGGGACTTGCTCTGTCCTTCTACTCTGTCCTGCTACTGTGTCCTGCTACTGTACCCTACTGAACCCTGCTACTGTGCCCTACTGAACCCTACTACTGTGTCCTGCTACTGTGTCCTGCTACTGTGTCCTGCTACTGTGTCCTGCTACTGTGTCCTGCTACTGTGTCCTATTACTGTGTCCTGCTACTGTACCCTACTACTGTACCCTGCTACTGTGCCCTACTGAACCCTGCTACTGTACCCTACTACTGTACCCTGCTACTGTGCCCTACTGAACCCTGCTACTGTGTCCTGCTACTGTGTCCTACTACTGAGCCCTACAGTACCCTACTACTGTGCTCTACTGAACCCTACTACTGTATCCTACTGAACCCTGCTACTGTACCCTACTACTGTGCCCTACTGTACCCTACAACTGTGCCCTACTACTGTATCCTACTACTGTGCCCTACAGTACCCTACTACTGTGCTCTACTGAACCCTACTACTGTACCCTACTGAACCCTACTGCTGTACCTTACAAACTGTACTCTACTACTGTACCCTACTACTGAACACTACTACTGTGCCCTACTGAACCCTACTGCTGTACCCTATTACTGAACCCTACTACTGTACCCTATTACTGAACCCTACTGAACCCTACTACTGTACCCTACTGAACCCTACTGCTGTACCCTATTACTGAACCCTACCACTGTACCCTATTACTGAACCCTACCACTGTACCCTATTACTGAACCCTACTACTGTACCCTACTGAACCCTACTGCTGTACCTTACAAACTGTACTCTACTACTGTACCCTATTACTGAACCCTACTACTGTGCCCTACTGAACCCTACTGCTGTACCCTATTACCGAACCCTACTACTGTGCCCTACTGAACCCTACTGCTGTACCTTACAAACTGCACCCTACTGCTGTACCCTACTGTTGGCTACATTTAGATGATCTGAAAGAGACTAGAATAAACTGCCCAGTTATGTATACAGTACATAACACTACTATTGTCTCATAATTGTGACGTCTGTATGCAGGCTTTACTATGAGATATACGACGGGTTTCCCAAACAGCCTCATTTTTTTTGGGGGGGGGGGGCATAAACGACTGTAAAAACGCCAGCAAATCCCCTCCAAGTGATTTTAATTTGGGAAATCTGTTCCAAAGTATTCCCACGCATTATAGAGATTTATTATATAAACAAATTTAAGCAAGGTTTGAAATTATTGTTTTAGTCAAATATTATCTGTTTGGTCTTCTTGCGGTCAATTTGCAGTCTACATGATTAGTCATAATGTTCCGGCCCCCTGAACATAGTGGACTTTTTCCATATTTCATATTTGTTTAAGATGTGTTTACTATGACGTAACTGTCTGGGGTTGCAAAAGAGTTGGAAAACCTGAGTGTAGATTGATCAAATTAAAACTTTGACCCACAATACTTTTGCACAGCCAGATGTGGTCACATATATATTAGCGTCATTGCACTTTACAATGAAGTGCAATGGAGCAGAATGTTCAGGGGATTTTTTCTTTTCAAAACTGGTTGAATGGCTCATTTTACCCCGTAGGCACCTGCAACTTACCACAATATATTTGATGGCATCTGTAAGCAACAATACACTATCACCTACGTAGTCTATTAGATGGCTATATTAATGTGTGTGTGTGTGTGTGTGTGTTGTAGACCGGGGCTTAGAGACAGAGAAGATCCTACTAACAGAGCCTGTTCCAGAGCTGGGCCCGATGGAATATCAGCTTCTCAAGTTCTTCATCATACTGTAACTATTTCCATGCCCCACAACTGGCTTCCTCACAGCAACAATCATATCATTAGGACCATCATTGTTTTATTTGATTTTATTTCACCTTTATTTAACCAGGTAGGCTAGTTGAGAACAAGTTCTCATTTGCAACTGCGACCTGGCCAAGCTAAAGCATAGCAATTCGACACATACAACAACACAGAGTTACACATGGAATAAACAAAACATACAGTCAATAATACAGTAGAACAAAAAGTCTATATACAGTGAGTGCAAATGAGGTAAGATAAGGGAGTTAAGGCAATAAATAGTCCATGGTGGTGAAGTAATTACAATATTTACCTTGTGTTGTCGAATAAATATACATTCATTGGCAGCATTATGCTCAACATAATTTTATCTGTGAAATAAAATCTGAACAAGGCCTAATTTAATATTCTAAAATGGATATGATCACAAAAGAATCCAGTTTTACTGCCACCTAGTGTACACACACACTTGGTACATCCTAATGTCAAACCTTATTGTCCATTGCTTCAGAATCATCCTCCTCATCCTGTCTTCCTGTTACCTGGCCTTCCGTGTCTGCAGCCTGGAGCACCAGCTGTCCTTCCTCAACAACCCAACACGGCCACCCCGAGAGAGGTGAGGTGGAGCCAGACTTAACTTTAGCCAAGTGTGTGTAACTGTTTTGTCATTCTGTTTTATACTACTGATAATAATAATAGTTAGAATAAACTGTTACGTTTATTAAATTAGGATTCCACCCTCAGAAAATCCTGTTATTCAAATGTCACATTTTTGGAGGGAAAGCTATTTTACTGACAATTCTATTGTCTTTGGTCTCTTCCTCCTAGGTAAGTGCTGCTCTGCACTGTGATCCAATACCACTTGACTGTCTCCCTTTACGGATACATTCCTCTCTGTGACCACCTCCAGACTATGCAAACAGACTATTTATTTTTCAGGATTTTACTTCACTGTAGACTAAAAGAGGGCAAACCCCCCCAACTCCACCATTTTGTTGTAGGTAAGAGACATTGGCAGGTGAAAGACAATGGGCAGCCCGATTGAAGAGCCAGCAAACTACACTCAAACCAATTGTGGATGGACTGAAAAGCCCGGGATTGGTGGAAATGGCTGGGAGTCAGGACTGGGAAGGATTCTGATTGTTGGAGTTTGTCTGATGGTTTTTGAAGATTTCTGGCCATTTTTGCCAACATTAGAGTCAACTGTGTTTTTTCCCTCCTGTCAACTCAACCAGGAATGAACTACAGGACTTCAGAGAAAAGTCAAACCATTCATCTTTCAGAAATATATAAATATATGGTACTTTCAAGGAAATGATTTGGATGCATTAACACACTGACAGTGGAAGAAGCCAATATCGGCTTTACAGAATTTTAAAAAATTGCCCATATGAACTTATGAGGATCAGTCCACTATTTCAAATGTTCATCATCATCAATGAGGTCTAACTATGTTGCCATTCTAACAGGCATGTTATTCCTGGTAAACAGTGCAATACAATTTGCAAAGTATCCAGCCTAGACTGACTTTTTAAATGTTGAAATATTGTTCTTTAACTCTGTGTTATCATGACACCACAGGTATATGTTTACCAAAGTGGGTAGGATTGTACTCTTTCATGTCTGAAAAATATTGTTTAGTATAACATCTTGTCTTTTGTTTTAATTTGTATAAATGCCAGTTGTCAGCTTTGTATTGTAAGCTACCTTTAGCCAGACACAATGTGTCACAGTGAGTGATCCGTCTCCTATCTAAATACTGAACACAGTTGTCTGAATGAGTAAACAATGAAGACATTGACTGAAGTGAAAGAGATGTTTTCTTTCTTACACTCTGTAAACTTAAAAGTTAAATCTGCATTTTAGCCGGGAAGAAAACTAGCAAAAGATTTCTAGTTCTTTTACTCAGAATGTCTGAACAGATGCATTAGGAACAAACACACCCCACTTTGACGATTACAGTAATATTGTTGAGGAAACAGAGCTGCAGTATGTACGGTATACTTTACTACCATAACTTAGTATGTATTATCTGGTCTGTTTTGGGTCTAGACACATCTGCAACTATGTAAAAGTGGTCACTGATCTTCAGTCAATGGTGAAAGAACAAACTGTCCCTGTAGACACTGAGAACAGATTAACCCTGTAGCACCCCTAAACAACCCATTACAAGACTAACACTGTACAACCCAACTGTGACGGTTTCTAATAAACAGCCATTTGATCTTGAGATGGTGTCACCTTTTTGGAAAAGTCACCTGTCTTCGCCGATGCATGTACCAAGAGGTACTTTATATGTGCACCTCTTTTAGGGGCCAGCAGTATACCCCCCTGCATCCCACTGCTGGCTTGCCTCTGAAGCTAAGAAGGGTTGGTCCTGGTTGGTCCCTGGATGGGAGAACAGATGCTGCTGGAAGTGATGTTGGAGGGCCAGTAGCAGGTTCCCTTTTCTCTGGTCTAAAAAAAAAAATCCCAATGCCTCAGGGCAGTGATTGGGCATATTGTCATGTGTAGGCAGCTGTTTTTCGGATGGGATGTTAAACCGGTTTCCTGACTCTGGTCACTAAAGATTCCACAGCCCATATTGTAAGAATAGGGGTGTTAACCCCAATGTCCTGGATAAATTCCCAATCTGACCTTCATACCATCATGGCCACCTAATCATCCCCAGCTTCCAATTGGCTCATTCATCTCCCCTGTAATTTTCCCCAGGTCGTTGCTATTATCTGTGCATAGTCACTTTACCCCTACCTACACTACCATTCAAAAGTTTGGGGTCACTTAGAAATGTCCTTGTTTTTGAAAGAAAAGCCAATTTTTTTGTCCATTAAAATAACATGAAATTGATCAGAAATACAGTGTAGGCATTGTTAATGTTGTAAATGACTATTGTAGCTGGAAACGGCAGATTTTTTTTAATGGAATATCTACATAGGCGTACAGAGGCCCATTATCAGCAACCATCACTCCTGTGTTCCAATGGCACGTTGTGTTAGCTAATCCAAGTTGATCATTTTAAAAGGCTAATTGATCATTAGAAAACCCTTTTGCAGTTATGTTAGCACAGCTGAAAACTGTTGTTCTGATTAAAGAAGCAATAAAACTGGACTTCTTTAGACTAGTTGAGTATCTGGAGCATCAGAATTTGTGGGTTCGATTACAGGCTTAAAATGTCCAGAAAAATACCTTTCTTCTGAAACTCGTCAGTCTATTCTTGTTCTAAGAAATGAAGGCTATTCCATGTGAGAAATTGGCAAGAAACTGAAGATCTCGTACAACGCTGTGTACTACTCCCTTCACAGAACAGCGCAAACTGGCTCTAACCAGAATAGAAAGAGGAGTGGGAGGTCCCGGTGCACAACTGAGCAAGAGGACAAGTAAATTAGAGTTTCTAGTTTGAGAAACAGACACCTCACGTCCTCAACTGGCAGCTTCATTAAATAGTACCCACAAAATACCAGTCTCAATGTCAACAGTGAAGAGGCGACTCTGGGATGCTGGCCTTCTAGGCAAAGTTGCAAAGAAAAAGCCATATCTCAGACTGGCCAATAAAAAGAAAAGATTAAGATGGGCAAAAGAACACAAACACTGGACAGAGGAACTTTTGATGTTATTTTAATGGACAAAAAAAATATTTTCTTTCAAAAACAAGGACATTTCTAAGTGACCCCAAACTTTTGAACGGTAGTGTACATGTACAAATTACCTCAACTAACCTGTACCCCCGCACATTGACTCGGTACCGGTACCCCCTGTATGTAGCATCATTATTGTTATTTTGTGTTAATTTTTTACGTTAGTTCATTATTTAGTATATATTTCCTTAACTCTACAGTCGTGGCCAAAAGTTTTGAGAATGACACAAATATTAATTTTCACAAAGTCTGCTGCCTCAGTTTGTGTGATGGCAATTTGCATATACTCCAGAATGTTATAAAGAGTGATCAGATGAATTGCAATTAATTGCAAAGTCCCTCTTTGCATGCAAATGAACTGAATCCCCCAAAAACATTTCCACTGCATTTCAGCCCTGCAACAAAAGGACCAGCTGACATCATGTCAGTGATTCTCTCGTAAACACAGGTGTGAGTATTGACGAGGACAAGGCTGGAGATCACTCTGTCATGCTGATTGAGTTCGAATAACAGACTGGAAGCTTCAAAAGGAGGGTGGTGCTTGGAATCATTGTTTTTCCTCTGTCAACCATGGTTACCTGCAAGGAAACACGTGCCGTCATGATTGCTTTGCACAAAAAGGGCTTCATAGGCAAGGATATTGCTGCCAGTAAGATTGCACCTAAATCAACCATTTGTCGGATCATCAAGAACTTCAAGGCGAGCGGTTCAATTGTTGTGAAGAAGGCTTCAGGGCACCCAAGAAAGTCCAGCAAGCGCCAGGACCGTCTCCTAAAGTTGATTCAGCTGCGGGATCGGGGCACCACCAGTACAGAGCTTGCTCAGGAATTGCAGCAGGCAGGTGTGAGTGCATTTGCACGCACAGTGAGTTGAAGACTTTTGGAGGATGACCTGGCGTCAAGAAGGGCAGCAAAGAAACCACTTCTCTCCAGGAAAAACATCAGGGACAGACTGATATTCTGCAAAAGGTACAGGGATTGGACTGCTGAGGACTGGGGTAAAGTCATTTTCTCTGATGAATCCCCTTTCCGATTATTTGGGGCATCCGGGAAAAAGCTTGTCTGGAGAAGACGAGGTGAGCGCTACCATCAGTCCTGTGTCATGCCAACAGTAAAGCATCCTGAGACCATTCATGTGTGTGGTTGCTTCTCAGCCAAGGGAGTGGGCTCACTCACAATTTTGCCTAAGAATAAAGAATGGTACCAACACATCCTCCGAGAGCAACTTCTCCCAACCATCCAGGAACAGTTTGGTGACAAACAATGCCTTTTCCAGCATAATGGAGCACCTTGCCATAAGGCAAAAGTGATAACTAAGTGGCTCGGGGAACAACACATCAATATTTTGGGTCCATGGCCAGGAAACTCCCCAGACCTCAATCCCATTGAGAACTTGTGGTCAATCCTCAAGAGGCAGGTGGACAAACAAAAACCCACAAATTCTGACAAACTCCAAGAATTGGTTATGCAAGAATGGGCTGCCATCAGTCAGGATGTGGCCCAGAAGTTAATTGACAGCATGCCAGGGCGGATTGCAGAGTTCTTGAAAAAGAAGGGTCAACACTGCAAATATTGACTCTTTGCATCAACTTCATGTAATTGTCAATAAAAGCCTTTGACACTTATGAAATGCTTGTAATTATACTTCAGCATTCCGTAGTAACATCTGACAAAAATATCTAAAGACACTGAAGCAGCAAACTTTGAAAATTAATATTTGTGTCATTCTCAAAACTTTTGGCCACGACTGTATTTTCTTAAAACTGCATTCATTGTTGGTTAACGGCTTGTAAGTAAACATTTCACAGCAAGATCTACACCTGTTGTATTCGGTGCATGTGACAAATAAAATTTGTTTTGATTTAAATGAGAATGTGTTCATCTACTGTCAAATCTACCATTCCAGTATTTTAATAGCTATATTGTATTTACTTTGCCACCATGGCCTATTTATTGCCTTTACCTCCCTTATCTCCCCTCATTTGCTCACATTGTATATAGACTTATTTTCCTATTGTGTTATTGACTGTACGCTTGTTGTACTCCATGTGTAACTAACTTTGTGTTGTTATATGTGTCAAACTGCTTTGCTTTATCTTGGCCAGGTCGCAATTGTAAATGAGAACTTGTTCTCAACTAGCTTACCTGGTTAAATAAAGGTGAAATAAAAATAAATAAAATAAAGTCAACTTACCTGGTAAAATAAGAGTTAAATAAAATTATCTTTAAAACGGGTAAACCCATGGTTTGATTTGAGGTTCCCTCAAAAGCGTTTTAGGAATAAAAATGTTTATTTTTAACCTCATAAAGTGTGATGCAAGAAAGTAGCGCAATGAAGTGACAACGGAACAAAATGTAGAATCCACAATACCACTTTCTGCAAAGAAAAAGCTGTCGTTTCTTTTCTGATCACAAGATGGAAGCACAGACCTGAAACCCAACCCTTTCTAATTTATTAAATGTCCCAATTGCCCCATGGGTTATACTCAGTGGCGACCCGTCATTCAGGGCAGGTGGGGCTTTCGAGCACCCCACTTTTAGGTTAAAATAAATAATACCATTTATTTTTTGGGGGGGCTTGCCTGTTTTGCTTGTTAATTTGGAATTAATACGTGTCTCATATCAGTTTGCAAACAATGTAAAAACAATAAAAAATCTAATTGAATTAGTAAAGCCGCATACAAACATGGTCTCTTTTTTGTTTTCTTGAGTAAAGCAGCTCCAAAATGCAGGCGTTTCAGCCTAGCTCAGTGCTTTCTGTGGTGGTGGGGCAAGCCAGCAAAAAATAAGAGCATTGCGCCGTGATTGGCTCAGTGTTCTGTCACTCATGGGGACACTACGTCATTGTGAAGTTTATGTCCATAGTAACTGTAGGCATCCAAAATTTCAGCCCTTTGGGTCCTGCCATAGAGTTATTAGACGTGCCCATCCAAGAAGGCTCAAGGTCATTCATTGGTCACAGATATAATGTGATTTGATGTCATTCTATCTACAGTAGCTTTGATTGGACTGATCATGTCAACATCTTACTTTCAAAGTCTTAGCTAGCAGTCATCAAGTCGACAATCTACTGGCAAATCCTTTTTAATCCTTGTCATATGAAGAGAAATAATGAAGATAAATTATAGATAAAACATATCGGTGCTCATCAGCCATTGTACATAAAGATTACACAAGTTGGAAATGCAAATTCAACAATAAGTTGTTTGGAAGATATCAGTGGCTAACTGCAAGCTTTGCAAAGAAGCCGCTAACGTTAGCCTGCTATTCAATGGAATGGCTATGTTTTTTTCCCGAGTTCCAGTGAGTTCCATAAATCCAGAGAATGCCAGACTTTGATGACAAAGTTTGATGACAACATTTGCCCACAAAGGACCTCTACGTGAGTCCAAAAATGTCTTGTATGCTGCTGCATAAATGATGTAATATGCCAGGGGGAAATGTATACTGTAGTTAAGAAAGTAATACACTAAGTGTATGTTGTGTAGTAAGCAGTTAGTAGCCCTTGTGCCTCACCATAATAATTAGGTCTATTTTCACCAACATGGTATTGTAAACATATAACGTTGGCTTGCACATGCAAATTCAGCACACACAACATTATTTTGTATACAATTGTGTTATTTGACGTGTCAAATTAAAAGCTTATTTAACATGTCAAATAGTGTTTGTTATATGACGTATCTTTTTTGACACGCAAAGACCCAAACGGCGTTCAATGTGCCTCACCCTAATCAGTTGGTCTATTTTCACCTCTTAATTTCGCCTACAACAGTAGACAAAATTAAGAGGTTCTAACTTGGTGGTGCACAAATAGCCTATAATCTGTTTTAGAGAAATGTAATCATTGAACATTGTAAGAGCTGTCATTGTCTGTTTATGTGCCCCCTTTATTTATCCTACAGTTCTGATGTGTACAGGGAGAACACTGTAAGAACAGCCCATGTTCTGAATTCTGTCGCTGTACATTTAAAAAGTGCTGAACAAATAGTTATATTGACTACGTCTGTCGTCGCTTCCTCAATAATGTCTTAATCAAAATTACGGATTGCCTCTTATCCACTTGTCGTCCCCTTATGCCATAATTTGTACATTTCAATTGTCAGTAGAAACCACATTTGTTTAAGCAAGTCAGCCATATCAGCTATGTTTTTTTAAAAGGCAGTAAATGAGGCTGAATGAACTGTTTTGCTGCCAGACAAGGCGCCGCTGATAGCCAGGTTTAGCAGTGGTAAGGTGTTGTTGGGACAGCTTTATGTAGGCCATAACAGTACACTGTGGGCACTGTTAATTGCGCCACCATTATAGTGCAATTAATGTATGGTTTAGTGTTGTGTTGTGTAGTGGCTTTGCTGGCATGCATCCCACTTTTTTGTGTTTGCCCCACCACGATTTACATGCTAAAACCGCCACTGGTTATACTGTACCAGTGGTGAGCAAGAATTTTGTCTTGAGGGTCACATCGGGATTTCAAAATTCAGCAGAGGGCCGCACAGATTTTTTTCTCCCAACGATTTGCACGTCAAAAGCAAAAGCAAAAGACCAGTTATTTGAAAATGTCTTAGGTCCATTATCATTTATACATACTATATCTAGTTTTAGACGTTCAAACTGCAATTTCAGGGAAATGTTACCGTGTTGCATCTAATTTGATTCAATGCAATTTCATCTTTGAAGACTGCAACCATAGAAATACTATGTATTTATGCCAATAATAAGCCATTGTCAACTTCCAATCTATGGTTATTTTGGTCACCGCTCACTGTCACACTATGTTTACATATTATTGATTTAGTAGAGAAAAAAATAAAATTCAAAGCAACTGGGGCCATGTAAATAATTGTTAGATTACTAATTTGGAATCCACCTGTGGCACCTCCTGTGTGTCCCATAAAAGTCTGTGTGCAACCTGGCACACTTGAAAAGGTACTGCCCCTACACCTTTAAGGCCCTTCACATGTTCCTAGCCTTCACCACAGAAATGTAACTACCATGGTAATTTGGAATGTCCAGTCAATTAGCATTAATGTAGTCGTCATTCTACAGATTCCAAATTGGTTTACATCGTTTACATTATGCCATCTTAATTTCCCAAAGAAACCGTGCCACTCCAAACACAAAAACAATTGGAAAATAAACAAAAATACAAATCACAGTGGTTTAAAAAGTGGAGGGCGACTTGCTCTCAAAATTGTAGGAGTAGACCCTCCCCGCAGCTGAGAGGTTTACGGTATTATAATACACGCAGCCTAGATCATATACATTTTATACAGTTTAGAACGCTTCATCTTGAAATCATCCAATAAACATTATACTTTTAAACTAAAAGCCTATCTTCCCGTGTCTAATGTCACAGTGGATCAATGTTGTTATATCTATAGGAAACGTTTGGATCAAGAAATGAATGTAGCTTAATGCTGCAAATGAGCACAAACTAAACCATAACGGTACAATGCATCATCTGATTTAACGGTTGATGATTGAATGTGTCACAGTTTTCAATAAATATATTATTTGAATGTATTTATTTATTAGGGACAGATTCAATTATTAACCGTCAAATCAGATATTAGGGTATTATTATTATCTCAAATCTATTATTAACTCTACCGCCTAAAAAACCTATCTACTAATATAAAGTCGTAACAGTTTTAGTTAAAAGCCCATCTTTTATTTAAGCAGACTTTAACACCTCTACACTACCAGGGGTCGGGAGGGGGCGGATAGGTCAGGTAGGTTACCCGTCCTGTCTAACGCCTCCTGCGGCCGCCTCTCCTGCGACGACGTCGGGACACCCTGGGGCGGCGGCGCCTGCGGACAGGTCGTCTGGAGGATCTGCGTCTTCTGGGCATTGTGATTGATGGATAAGACTTTTAGACGGGCCGTGCTCCCTTTTATAGGGCTGGAGGGGGGCTGGAGTGATGTCATTATGGGATAAATGATGATGCAATAATTATTAATGACAGTTTAAATTTAGAAAACTTGTGAATTCTGTGATGTCATAGTAGCACTGGCAGGATGATGCAATGATATTTTTTATTTTGTAAATTTAAAAAGTTATATTTTTTTGTCCAACCCAATGAACCATGGTAGAAATAATCAATCAGGTCTTTATTTAATGGTGATTTGGAATGTTGTAAGAGGAGATCCTACTGCAGCATAGAATGCTTAAGGCATATTATAATACAGATAGGCTATCATGTGTAAAACACATATTCACTAGATTATGCCAAAATAGAACAGAGGATTTAAGTAAAGTCTATTTAATCATCCATTTCCTGCAGTCAAATAACCCAGTAGCCTCATGGGTAATATTACATTAATATGATTCATAATTTCATAATTAATAAACATTATTTCAAAAAAATTGCCGAAAATCCGGTGTTTCTACGTCAAACGGTTTTGTTATATTTCAGTCTTCTGTGATGTATATAAAGTGTAATATTGGGATGTAAACTCAAAATGTAATACATGTCAACTCTATATCTGACATGGTACCGGTGTCTTCTGTATACACCTCACACCCATAACCATGTGTGTGAGGTGTATACTTTTGTTTCAAAGGAGTTTTGACTACCAAGAAACACTGTGTGACCCTGATTCAGCCCACTGCAGTTATTATTCATGACTTCTGCTATTACCCTTGACATGTCAGCCATATAATCAATTAGAAAGTCTGAAACGACTGAATATGTTTATTACAACCAACCTCTCAACTACTGAGTAGGTTCTCTTATCCATTTGATACTGTATATCAGTGGTCAGTTGAATCAGCTTCTTTCAGCTAAACTGTTCAGAAAGTCTGTGTAACTACTGCAACCAGCCTCTCAGAATCAGATTGCTGTGATGTCACTGAAACTGCATTGTGATTCAATGGCACCACCACAACAAGTTGTGCATAAAGCAAGTCATTATGCTCATCAAATGCTGGTATACAGTAGATTGTTATTAGAATGGGGTATTATAAAAGTAATTTCCCAAATAATAAACTCAGTCAAACATTTCATCCTCTACATATTTTATTTGATCTCATATAGAGAATGCTCTCTAAAATGGTGGATCTTCAGGAGCCTAGGTTAGTTCCCACAGCCTGGTGGGCGGGACCAGAGGGACACCTGGTTCAGAGGTTCAAGAGGCCCTACTCTGACTCTCTCCTAGTGATGCCAGGAATTCCCCTAGCTAATTACCTAGGGAAGCTAGACACTGAACACACAGGCTTTAAGGTTGATAGGCCAGGCTAAACAAACCACACTGGAGCTAAGTGGCTCTGTTCGTGCGTAGACCCATCTCTCTAAATATTCACATTTCTCTAAATAAATTGGGCACAGACATCAAATTACCTTAGCAATAGATTTTGTTGTTTCTGTCAATGCATAACCTCTTGTTGATCCTATAGGCATACCTCCCATGCCCTTACTGACGTAGGTCTCCATAACAAAGTATTCTTCATACAAAGAAAAGAGACAGAATGGACACAGTTCGGAAATCCACAAGATCCACATTCCATGATTTCAGTACACTTGATTAAAAATAAACATATCCAATGTTGCATAATTGTTGCATAATGTAGAACCCAAATTCTGAGAGGGGGCTGTATTGGGCTGGAGAGAGGCAGAGGTCAGGCTGAAGCAGATGGCCAGACACACTACAGCCGAGACCATTCCTCTTGGGACATACTGTATACTAGTGAATGTTAAATCTGCATTTCAGAGAGGAAGAAAACTAGCAAAAGATTTCTAGTTCTTTTACTCAGAACGTCTGAACAGATGCATTAGGAACAAACACACCCCGCTTTGATTATCAAATCAAATTTAGTTATAAAGCCCTTCTTACATCAGCTGATATCTCAAAGTGCTGTACAGAAATCCAGCCTAAAACCCCAAACAGCCAGCAATGCAGGTGTAGAAGCACGGTGGCTCGGAAAAACTCCCTAGAAAGGCCAGAACCCAGGAAGAAACCTAGAGAGGAACCAGGCTCTGAGGGGTGGCCAGTTCTCCTCTGGCTGTACCGGGTGGAGATTATAACAGAACATGATCAAGATGTTCAAATGTTCATAGATGACCAGCAGGGTCAAATAATAATAATTTGCAACAGGTCAGCACCTCAAGAGTAAATGTCAGTTGGTTTTTCATAGCCGATCATTCAGAGTATCTCTACCGCTCCTGCTGTCTCTAGAGAGTTGAAAACAGCAGGTCTGGGACAGGTAGCATGTCCGGTGAACAGGTCAGGGTTCCATAGCCGCAGGCAGAACAGTTGAAACTGGAGCAGCAGCACGGCCAGGTGGACTGGGGACAGCAAGGAGTCATCAGGCCAGGTAGTCCTGAGGCATGGTCCTTGGGCTCAGGTCCTCCGAGAGAGAGAATTAGAGGGAGCATACTTAAATTCACACAGGACACCGGATAAGACAGGAGAAATACTCCAGATGTAACAGACTGACCCTAGCCCCCCGACACAAACTACTGCAGCATAAATAGTGGATGCTGAGACAGGAGGGGTCGGGAGACACTGTGGCCCCGTCCAACGATACCCACGGACAGGGCCAAACAGGCAGGATATAACCCCACCCACTTTGCCAAAGCACAGCCCCCACACCACTAGAGGGATATCTCCAACCACCAACTTACCATCCTGAGACAAGGCAGAGTATAGCCCACAAAGATCTCCGCCATGACACAACCCAAGGTGGGGCGCCAACCCAGACAGGAAGACCACGTCAGTGACTCAACCCACTCAAGTGACGCACCCCTCCCAGGGACAGCATGGAAGAACACCAGTAAGCCAGTGACTCAGCCCCTGTAATAGGGTCAGAGGCAGAGAATCCCAGTGGAGATAGGGGAACCGGCCAGGCAGAGACAGCGAGGGTGGTTCGTTGTTCCAGATCCTTTCCGTTCACCTTCACACTCCTGGGCCATACTACACTTAATCATAGGACCTACTGAAGAGATGAGTCTTCAGTAAAGACTTAACGGTTGAGACTGAGTCTGCGTCTCTCACATTTAGCTGTAAGTCTTCCATGAAGGCCACTTCTGACCAGACTTCTCTGGACAGAAGTGTCTGCCTGGGAGAGACCTTGCTGATGCAGTATAACTACCTTGTGTCTTGTTGCTGTGCTCAGTCTTGCCATGGTGTATGACTTTTGACAGTAAACTGTCTTCAGCAACCTCACCTTGTTAGCTGAGTTTGGCTGTTCCTCACCCAGTTTTATTCCTCCAACACAGCTGTTTCTGTTTCAGTTAATGATTGTGTTTCAACCTACATCTTGAATTGATGATTATTAGCACATGTTTGGTATAATTGTTTAATCCTACAGCTGACTATATGCCTACAAAATCTCTGACTTTGTGCAAGTGTACCTAGAAGAATTGATGCTGTTTTGAAGCCAAAGGGTGGTCACACCAAATATGGATTTGATTTTGATTTTTCTTCTGTTCACTCACTTTGCATTTAGTTAATTGATAAATATAATCTATTAACATGTCTATTTTTGAAAGCATTCTTACTTGACATAATTTTTCACACCCACCTAAAACTTTTGCACAGTAATGTATCTGCAGAAGATTGCCAGGGATGGACCAGGCATGCCAAAATATTATTTCCTTGATGTATTGCCCAAGATGACATAAGATGTGACGTGGATGAGAACCTGTGGCTAAATGCAGAAGACAGGGTTGACTAGCATTGCTACTGTATCTGTATCGGTAGATGGTGTATATACAAATTCTTGTATTTTGGAATCACTCAATACCAAACAAATGACATAAACCCTATTGAAGCACATTGCATCATGTCTGATTCATTCCTGGAACATTCCATGCAGTGAATTCTAAACAGTAGAGAGGTGTCATTCTTGTTTTGTAAATACATTTTACAAAAGAAAACATTGCGTAATACCTGTTTAGTGTTGTTGTTTTATGAGTGACAAAGTGTGCTTGTTGGGTGACAAGCTTTGATAGTGTTATGGAAGAATGAGTTGATTTGAGACATGTATGAAGTGTTTTGGTAGTTTTAGTGCGTTTTGGATGTGAAATTAACTGCTGTGCCAAGCTAAAAGTTGGTTAGGAGAACTGTGTAAAGAGTTTTGAAAAAGTGACCTAACTAAGTATTGAGAAATGGGTCCTAGCGAAAAACTGTAAGAGGTGAAAATAGACCAAATGATTAGGGTGAGGCACATGGCCTATTAACAGCCTACTACTACACAACATACACTTAGTATTACTTTCTTAGCTACAGTATACATATCTCCCTGGCAAATTACATCATTTATGCAGCAGCATACAAGACATTTTTGGACTCACCTTGGCTTGTGAGATGCTCACTTAACCATGAAGATGGCGCGGCGGTTTTGACATCAATCTTTGTCATCAAAGTCTGGCATTCTCTGGATTTATGGTGGGAACTCAGAAGAAAAAAAACACACAGCCACTCCATTCAATAGCAGGCTACTGGTTGCTTTGCACTGCTTGCAGTTAGACACAGTCCTTCCAATGACTCATTGTTGAATTTGCGATTTCCAACTTGTTGTGTAATGTTTATGTCCCAATGGCCGATGAGCACCGATACGTTTTATCTATAATTTCTCTCCATTATTTCTCTTCATATGACAAGGATTAAAAAGGATTTGCCAGTAGATTGTCGACTTGATTCATGGTGATGACTGCTAGCTAAGACTTTGAAAGTAAGACGTTGACATGATCAGTCCAATCAAAGCTACTGTAGATATAACGTGATTTGACTTCATTTTATCTGTGGCCAATGACCTAGAGCCTTCTTGGAAGGGCACTTCTAATATACCTCTATGGCAGGACCCAAAGGGCTAACATTTTGGATGTCTACCCTTTCTAAGGACATAAATATTTTTTGCTGGCTCGCCCCCCACCACCACGGAAAGCACTGAGCTAGGCTGAAACACCTGCCTTTTGAACAGGATAGACAATAGACAGTAACATAAGTGTGTGTGTGTGTGTAGCGTCAGTATGCATGTGTGTGCATGTTATGTGTGTAGGCAGGCGTACGTGGTGTGTGTGTGTGTGTGTGTGTGTGTAGCCTCAGTATGCATGTGTGTGCATGTTATGTGTGTGTGTTCCAGATTTGGTACCACTTGCCGTGCGGTAGTGGAGAGAACAGCCTGTGGTTTGAGTGGCTTTGACAATTTTATAAAATAAGTGAAACCATATATTGATTTGAGGTTTCCTCAAAAGGGTTTTAGGAATAAAACTGCATAAAATGTGATTAGAGAAAGCAGCGCAATAAAGCGACAACGGCACAAAATGTAGAATCCACAATTCCACTTTCTGCTTGGAAAAAGCTGCAGTTATTTTTCTGATTACAAGATGGAAGCACAGACCTGAAACCCAACCATTTGTCATTTCCAAATTGTCCCTTTCCCCAATGGGTTGTTATACTGTACCCATGGTGAGCCACATCTGGATTTCAAAATTCAGCATAGGGCCGCACATAAAAAAAATACAAAAAACATTCAGCGGAGGGACAAAAAAAATACAAAAATTAAAATACAGAACATAGTAGCTTATAAAGTGGTCAGTGTCATGTAACTGGAGAGGATCACGCGCTTCTTCTGGTCCTAAAACAAAGAAAAATAGTAGGAGTAGACCCTCCCCCAGCTGGAGAGGCTTACGGTATTATAATACAGTCTAGAAGGTATTAATACAGCCTAGAAGGTATTATAATACAGTCTAGAAGGTATTAATACAGCCTAGAAGGTATTATAATACAGTCTAGAAGGTATTATAATACAGCCTAGAAGGTATTAATACAGCCTAGAAGGTATTAATACAGCCTAGAAGGTATTATAATACAGTCTAGAAGGTATTAATACAGCCTAGAAGGTATTATAATACAGTCTAGAAGGTATTATAATACAGTCTAGAAGGTATTAATACAGCCTAGAAGGTATTATAATACAGTCTAGAAGGTATTATAATACAGCCTAGAAGGTATTATAATACAGTCTAGAAGGTATTAATACAGCCTAGAAGGTATTATAATACAGTCTAGAAGGTATTAATACAGCCTAGAAGGTATTAATACAGCCTAGAAGGTATTATAATACAGTCGAGAAGGTATTATAATACAGTCTAGAAGGTATTATAATACAGCCTAGAAGGTATTATAATACAGTCTAGAAGGTATTAATACAGCCTAGAAGGTATTATAATACAGTCTAGAAGGTATTAATACAGCCTAGAAGGTATTATAATACAGCCTAGAAGGTATTAATACAGTCTAGAAGGTATTAATACAGTCTAGAAGGTATTATAATACAGTCTAGAAGGTATTATAATACAGCCTAGAAGGTATTATAATACAGCCTAGAAGGTATTATAATACAGTCTAGAAGGTATTAATACAGCCTAGAAGGTATTAAAATACAGTCTAGAAGGTATTAATACAGCCTAGAAGGTATTATAATACAGCCTAGAAGGTATTAATACAGTCTAGAAGGTATTAATACAGTCTAGAAGGTATTATAATACAGTCTAGAAGGTATTATAATACAGCCTAGAAGGTATTAATACAGTCTAGAATGTATTATAATACAGTCTAGAAGGTATTAATACAGCCTAGAAGGTATTATAATACAGTCTAGAATGTATTATAATACAGTCTAGAAGGTATTATAATACAGCCTAGAATGTATTATAATACAGTCTAGAAGGTATTATAATACAGTCTAGAAGGTATTATAATACAGTCTAGAAGGTATTATAATACAGTCTAGAAGGTATTATAATACAGTCTAGAAGGTATTATAATACAGTCTAGAAGGTATTATAATACAGCCTAGAATGTATTATAATACAGCCTAGAAGGTATTAATACAGCCTAGAAGGTATTATAATACAGCCTAGAAGGTATTATAATACAGCCTAGAAGGTATTATAATACAGCCTAGAAGGTACCGTTTGGAATGATCTTGAAATGATCCTATAAACGGTATAAATACTTTCTAAACTAATAGCCTATCTAATAATGTATATTCTCGTATTTATTCTGTTCCTTAGTTGTCTGTCAATGTTGTGCAATGTTACAGCTATAGGAATGATTTATGGAATCCAACCGTTTGATCAATAAATGGCTGTAGATTTATGCTGCAAATGAACGCAAACTTAACCATTATGGTGCAATGCATCATCTGACTTGACGGTTAAATGTCTCAATAATGTTTTAAATAAAAGCATAGTTTGAATAATGTTTTAAATAAAGGCATTGTTTGAATAATGTTTTAAATAAAAACATTGTTTGAATGTATTTATTTATTTGTTAGGGACAGACACAGTTGATTAACTCTACTGCCTAAAACGTATAGCCAAAAAAAACACCATCTAATAATATGAAGAAAGTCGTAACAGTTTTAGTTAAAAGCCCATCTTTTATTTAAGCAGACTTTAACACCTCTACACTACCAGGGGTCGGGAGGGGGCGGATAGGTCAGGTAGGTTACCCGTCCTGTCTAACGCCTCCTGCGGCCGCCTCTCCTGCGACGACGTCGGGACACCCTGGGGCGGCGGCGCCTGCGGACAGGTCGTCTGGAGGATCTGCGTCTTCTGGGCATTGTGATTGATGGATAAGACTTTTAGACGGGCCGTGCTCCCTTTTATAGGGCTGGAGGGGGGCTGGAGTGATGTCATTATGGGATAAATGATGATGCAATAATTATTAACCTCTTTTAAAGACAGTTTAAATGTAGAAAACTTGTGAATTCTGTGACGTCATAGTAGCAATGCCAGTATGACGCAATAGTGATATTTTTATATCACTGCCCCTGAACTGCCCCTGAACAAGGCAGTTAACCCACTGTTCATTGTAAATAAGAATTTGTTCTTGCCTAGTAAAGGCAAAATAAAGGTTAAATAAAATATGTTGCAAATGTAAATCGTGATCTGTGTCTTTGGCCAACCCAATGAACCCTGGTAGGAAAAAAGGTCTTTACTAAATGGTTATTTGGAATGTTGTAGGAGGGGATCCTACCGCAGCATAGAATGCTTAGCTTGTTATAATACAGATATGCTACATATTCCATAGGTTATGCCAAACTAGAACAGAGGATTTAAGGAAATTCTCTCATTAATAACCTCTACTATTAACATTGACATGTCAGCCATATCATCAATTAGAAAGTGAAACTACTGGATATGTTTATTACAACCAACCTCTCAACTACTGAGTAGGTTCTCTCATTAAATCTCTTATCCATGTATCCTGTATATCAGCGGTCAGTTGAATCAGCTTCTTTCAGCTAAACTGTTCAGAAAGTCTGTGTAACTACACTCTTAGAAAAAAAGGTGCTATCTAGAACCTAAAAGGGTCCTTTGGCTTTTCCCATGGGAGAACCCTTTTAAGTTCCCTTTCTGGTTCCATGTAAAACCCTTTTGATTCCAAGTAGAACCATTTTGGGTTCCATGTGGAACCCTTTCCACAGAGGGCTCTTCATGGAATTCAAAAGGATTCTACCTGGAACCAAAAAGGGTTCTTCTATGGGGACAGCTGAAGAACCCTTTTTATTGAGTGTACTGAAACTAACCTCTCAGAGTCAGATTGTTGTGATGTCTTTGTAGTTCCATTGTGACACAATATAGTACCAAAGTATAAGTCATAATACCCATAAAACCTAGAGGTCAAACAGGGAAATTGTTCCAATAGTTTTCACACCATTTTTCCCATAGGGGATTTTAGAAACACTTAAAATAAGGTCTGTGCTTCGTGTAGGCTAACATTGTGGGGACATTTTGTTAACTGTGTAAATCTCTCTAGGTGACTGTTATCAATATATTCACCTGTATTTTCCCCCCAAAATGAAATGCTAATTAGCTGCTAATGTGGCTATCATAAAGAACTAGAAATACCATGATGATCTGGACGAGACTGCCGAATCAAATCAAACTTTATTTGTCACTTGCGCCGAAGTTTAGACCTTACCGTGAAATGCTTACCTACAAGCCCTTCAACAACAGTGCAGTTCAAGAAGAGTTAAGAAAAGATTTACCAAATAAACAAAAGTAAAAAATAATAAAAGTAACACAATGTAATCCAGTGGCCATTTGATTAATTGTTCAGCAGTCTTATGGCTTGGGGGGGCCTTTTGGTCCTAGACTTGGCACTCCGGTACCGCTTTTTCCACATTTTGTTACGTTACATCCTTATTCTAAAATTGATTACGGTAAATCGTTTTTTCTCCCCTCAGCAATCTACACATAATACCCCATAATGGCAAAACAAAAACTGGTAAAACATTTTTTTTATCACATTTACATAAGTATTCAGACCATTTACTCAGTACTTTGTTGAAGCACCTTAGGCAGCTATTACAGCCTTGAGTCTTCTTGGGTATGACGCTACAAGGTTGGCACACCTATATATGGGGAGTTACTCCCATTTTTCTCTGCAGATCCTCTCAAGCTCTATCAGGTTGGATGGGGAGTGTCGCTGCACAGCTATTTTCAGGTCTCTCCAGAGATGTTCCATCGGGTTCAAGTCCTTGCTCTGGCTGGGCCACTCAAGGACATTCAGAGATTTGTCCCGAAGCCATTCCTGCATTGTCTTGGCTGTGTGCTTAGTGTCATTGTCCTGTTGGAAGGTGAACCTTCGCCCCAGTCTGAGGTCCTGAGTGCTCTGGAGCAGGTTTTCATCAAGGATATATCTGTACTTTGCTCCGTTCTCCTTTCCCTCGATTCTGACTAGTCTCCCAGTCTCTGCAGCTGAAAAACATCCCCACAGCATGATGCTGCCACCACCATGCATCACCGTAGGGATGGTGCCAGGTTTCCTCCAGACGTGACGCTTGGCATTCAGGCAAAAAAATTCAATCTTGGTTTTATCAGACCAATGAATCTTGTTTCTCATGGTCTGAGAGTCCTTTAGGTGCCTTTTGGCAAACTCCAAGCGGGCTGTAATGTGCCTTTTACTGAGGAGTGGCTTCCGTCTGGCCACTTTACCATAAAGGCCTGATTGGTGGAGTGCTGCAGAGATGGTTGTCTTTCTGCAAGGTTCTCCCATCTCCACAGAGGAACTCTGGAGCTCTGTCAGAGCGACCATCGGGTTCTTGGTTAACTTCCTGACCAAGGCCCTTCTCCTCCGATTGCTCAGTTTAGCCGGGCAGCCAGCTCTATGAATAGTCTTGGTGGTTCCAAACTTCTTCCATTTAAGAATGATGGAGGCCACTGTATTCTTGGGGACCTTCAATGCTGTACCCTTCGCCAGATCTGTGCCTCGACAAAATCCTGTCTCGGAGCTCTACAGACAATTAATTCAACCTCATGGCTTGGTTTTTGCTCTGACATGCACTGTCAACTGTGGGACCTTATGTTGACAGATGTGTACCTTTCCAAATCATGTCCAGTCAATTGAATTTACCACAGGTGGACTCCAATCAAGTTGTAGAAACATCTCAAGGATGATCAATGGAAACAGGATGCACCTGAGCTCAATTTCAAGTCTCATAGCAAAGGGTCTGAATACTTATGTAAATCTGGTATTTCACTTTTTTATTTTGTCTAAATTAACAAACATTTCTAAAAACAGTTTTTTACTAGTTTTTGCTTTGTCATTATGTGGTATTGTGTGTAGATTGATGAGGGAATAATGTAATCCACTTTAAAATAAGGTTGTAACGTAACAAAATGTGGAAAAAGTCAAGAGGTCTGAATTCTTTCTGAATGCACTGTACATAGTTATCAAAACACCACGCCAGGGTAAGCCTAAACCAAACACAGACCTTATTTTTAGTGTTTCTAAAAACCCCTACGGAAAAAATGAATGGTGGAAAAACGATTGGAACCATTTTCCTGTTTAACCGCTAGGTTTTATGGGTATTATGACACCTCTACTGTGGGGCTCCAAAGAATACATTTCTCAAAGAATAAACTCAGTCAAACATTTCATCCACTATATCTTTTACTGATATCATAGAGCGAGAATGCTCTCCAAAATGATGGATCTTCAGGAGCCCACTCCACCTGGATACCATGACAACCCTCAAGTGATTGACACTTGACAGGTTAGTTCCCACAGCCTGGTGGGCGGGACCAGAGGGACACCTGGTTCAGAGGTTCAAGAGGCCCTACTCTGACTCTCTCCTAGTGATGCCAGGAATTCCCCTAGCTAATTACCTAGGGAAGCTAGACACTGAACACACAGGCTTTAAGGTTGATAGGCCAGGCTAAACAAACCACACTGGAGCTAAGTGGCTCTGTTCGTGCGTAGACCCATCTCTCTAAATATTCACATTTCTCTATCTAAATAAATTGGGCACAGACATCAAATTACCTTAGCAATAGATTTTGTTGTTTCTGTCAATGCATAACCTCTTGTTGATCCTATAGGCATACCTCCCATGCCCTTACTGACGTAGGTCTCCATAACAAAGTATTCTTCATACAAAGAAAAGAGACAGAATGGACACAATTCCATGATTTCAGTACGCTTAATTAAAAATAAACATATCCAATGTTGCATAATTGTTGCATAATGTAGAACCCAAATTCTGAGAGGGGGCTGTATTGGGCTGGAGAGAGGCAGAGGTCAGGCTGAAGCAGATGGCCAGACACACTACAGCCGAGACCATTCCTCTTGGGAGCCATACTGTCTGTACTGGAATGTTCCTCAGGGGACCCTTACTTACTCTTGTTGTGTCAATGTGCACAAGCTGCCTGCAAAGATACAGTAACAGTCCAGCTTAATTTTTTTATACTGCATTGTGATGACATGACACCAGTTCTTGTTTGTGTTTGCTATGCAAAGGCCAAACAAATGAATTCATAAAGACGTTCATCTTAGATTTTGCTGAAGCGATAAGTGTATTTTTTTCTCATAGAGGTGGCAATGACATCAGCATTGTTTGCTATCCAAGCTAGTCACATTGAGATAGTAAGTTTTGCATGCTAGGCCTGTGACATACAGACTGGACCCCCTGATGTGGTAGGCCGTCATTGTAAATAAGAATTTGTTCTTAACTGACTTGCCTAGTTAAATAAAGGTTAAATAAAATAAAAATACATACTGTAGCGATCCTCGCTATGTGAGCCACGTTACAATTCCCACAAAGTGGGTTAACCCTATTGGCAAGATGCGTAGGGTGTTTGCCTATCACGCCAGAGACATGGGTTTGCTTCCCTGGCCCTCCATTGTCGACATTGGTGTCAGAAGTGGGATGGCGGCTGTCATGGCCCAGATGTGTGAGGGGGCTGTGGTTAGTCGAAGCATGAGGACGTGCCTTCCCGTTCGGAGGGGGCAGTGTAGCGATCCTCGCTATGTCAGCCATGTTACAATTTCTACCAAGTGGAAACCCTATTGGCGTGATGCATAGGGTGTTTGCCTTTCACGGCAGAGATCGGGGTTGCTTCCCTGCCCCTCTGTTCGCTACAATACTGTGTTGATAATGAATAAATGAACATATAATAATCCTTGATACAGATGCATTTAAATAGAACCAATAACCATTCATCTAGCTCTCACCCATGATGAAGTGTAACCTGTAAACATTTCAGTATTTCACCCTGTTTCCTGTGATGTTGAAAGTCGGCCATATTGTGAGCCATGAGATGTCATGACCCTGAGTGTCCAGGGGAGATTTCCATGGCTGACAGATGAAGAGGTTGTCCTTGGGTTTGAGTCCCCCCAGACTTCTCTCTGGCAGTCTGGACCCCCTGATGTGGAAGGGAAATGGGAGCTCTATCTCGTTCTTCACGGCTGGATTAACGATTTCCCCACTAACCCTCTCTCTCTCTCTTCCTCTCTCTCTTTCTCTCTCTTTCTCCCTCTCTCTCTCTCTCTCATTTATGTTGCCATTTCAATTAAACTTGCACAATTCACAGAAACACCTCAATATCATTCCCTAGCATCCTTTCCTCTCTCTAACATTAAACTTAGAATGATAAAAATCCCTGGAACGTCGTGTCCTCTTCCCTCCGACTACAACAACCAGTTGTCCCTTCCTAAACCCGCCTCTATACCACTGAGAGCAGAACCAGACCAATACCTGGAGAAGGAGGAACATCCAATCTTCCAAAATGTGCTAATGCTATGTTCTCCCTGATGCTAACGGCGATGCTAGTGAGTGTTTACAGGGAAAGAGCATTTAGGGTGGGTGTTCATGCTCCAGAACACTGACTGACTGACTGGCCTACCCAACACGACGCTGTCAGACCCAGAAGGACTGGTACTGGATAGTCCATACTCACTCTCAGTGCATTTCCATACAGGATTTACCTCAGTGTTTTACCCAAAAGGCTCAGACTTTTCTGTTTCCATCTACAGTACACGGGCTGGCACTCGTGTCTCACTGGGCCTTGGCTCCGGCGGACCTGCTCTCACTTGGAGCCAAAGTCGGTCAACTGGTACTTTTCAGCTTTAACACCTTCTCACAATGCAACTGTTTTGATGATGCAGAGGTTGTTGATTCTGCTCTTCACAAGTCCTCACTGTCAGCCCTAGCTATGGAAACACAATTTCTCTAGTGTAACATAAGGGTGTATACACTAGTGTAACATAAGGGTGTATACACTAGCGTAACATAAGGGTGTATACACTAGTGTAACATAAGGGTGTATACACTAGTGTAACATAAGGGTGTATACACTAGCGTAACATAAGGGTGTATACACTAGCGTAACATAAGGGTGTATACACTAGCGTAACATAAGGGTGTATACACTAGTGTAACATAAGGGTGTATACACTAGCGTAACATAAGGGTGTATACACTAGTGTAACATAAGGGTGTATACACTAGTGTAACATAAGGGTGTATACACTAGCGTAACATAAGGGTGTATACACTAGCGTAACATAAGGGTGTATACACTAGCGTAACATAAGGGTGTATACACTAGTATAACACTGGTGTTACAGTGGAAAAGCAGCATGTGTCTCCATAGCCGTCTAGAATGACACAGACAGCTTGTTGATGTCTAGACTGTGACTCTGTGTCAAACAGCCAGCTGGTGTGTGTATGTTCTCTCTGTAACAGTATGATATGACCAACAGTCCCATACTATGATACACCACCACTGTGCTAACGGAGAGACAGTGTCCTCCAACAGGTTAAATATAGAGATGAAGGGTCTAGCTGCTGTGTAGCTTGCTCAGTCTCTCCTTGCAAAATGTCATAGATGGAAATATGTATGTTGAGGATAAAGAGCATAAACATCTAAATGAATTATTATAAGATAACTTGAAATGTAAAAATGCTGTCTTGCTTGAACCGTAGATGTTGGACCAAATTCAGAAATAACAGAACACACCTGGCCACTTTCATTTTCTGAATGGTTTCAGGCACAGGAAAGGATGGCGCTTGTTCTCAATTAAAGTCACACATTTTGTTGAAAATGGGTCTAAAATGATTTCAGGTTGTTGTAGTTGGTTTCAGATGTGTGTGTGTGAGTGCATGCATACCTACGTGTGTGTGCGTGCAGTTTACACTGTTTGGAGACAATCCTGAAAGACTTCTAAAAACAGATAATGTGAAACACCTGAGATGCTCCAGGGAATCTCAGCTCCTAGTAAGAACTCCCCAACAGCCATGATAACAGACAGCGCTGATCAACAGACCAGATCAATTAACCCTGTAAATGGAACAGCGTGTGTGTGGAGGTTTTAACATCTCACATGAGTGTTTGTTGTGTGTACAAAGCCTTAGCCATAGCAGACAGGCAGGCTTGGTACCGTCTGGTGAGCGTTCTCATGATGAGAGGGTGTTGGTGAGTTCCCTGCAGGGCAGACTCAACCCTGGCTCATAAGCATACCACCCACAGCCAGGTCTACAGAACTGTATCACTTGGAATGGGAAAACATCTGCCCGTGTATTTTATCTTGGCATTCTCCACAGCCAACATGTACTCAATGCCATGACAGAGGGCATTACCCATGCAATGCTGGCACCATGTCTCTAAACAACTGTCCTGTTTTCTTTCAGATGGGTACTTTCACTGTTTTAGGAGAATGAATGTGCGGTTAAAATCCCTCATTCATTCACAGGTCAAATCTGCTCTCCTTTATTGTGTGTTACTCTGCAGCGCTCAGAGAGGAGAGACAGAGAGGGGGAGATATTTCTCTAATAGAGTTTGCCTGCCAAGGCAGCGAGTGGTCCCAGTCTTGTGTGGTTTATGGGGACAGTAGTAAACCTTAATGGGATTGTCTGTCCGGGCAGCTAGGCACTCCTGGTGAAATATGACTGTCGGGTGTGAATGGGCACATGACGCCAGAGGCACTAGACAGTCTCCATGCACCAAGCGGAGAAACTCTCAGAGCAACAGGGCCCTCGGCCAACGATACCATGGCAGTACCCGTCTCTCTCGCCCATTCTCAAGTGCATGGCACAACAGACAGTGGTCTAAACAGTACGGCTGCCTCTCAAATGACACCCTATTCCCTATACAGTACACCTTATTTCCTATACATTACACCCTATTCCCAATACATTACACCCTATTCCCTATACATTACACCCTATTCCCTATACATTATGCCCTATTCCCTATACATTACACCCTATTCCCTATACATTACACCCCATTCCCTATACAGTACACTGTATTTCCTATTCATTACACCCTATTCCCTATACAGTACACCCTATTCCCTATACAGTACGCCCTATAGCCTATTCGTCTCTGGTTACAGGTACAGTATAGTGCACTAGAGGGAATAGCTTTTTGTCAAAAGCAGCGCACTATATAGGGAATATGTTGTCAGTATGCAGTCCCGGTACGTTAATTGATTATAGAGAACCAATAAGGATAATCAACAACATTTGGGGCGGCAGGTAGCCTAGTGGTTAGAGTGTTGGACTAGTAACCAAAAGGTTGCAAGATCGAATCCCTGAGCTGACAAGGTCAAAATCTATCGTTCTGCCCCTGAACAAGGCAGTTAACCCACTGTTCCTAGGCCATCATTGAAAATAAGAATTTGTTTATAACTGACTTGCCTTGTTAAATAAAAATGTAATAAATAAAAAAGACAGCCATTTTCAAGTCTTGCCATAGATTTTCAAGCCGATTTAAGTCAAAACTGTAACTAGGCCACCCAGGTACTGTACATTCTATATCGTCTTGGTAAGCAACTCCAGTGTATATTTGGCCTTGTGTTTTAGGTTATTGTCCTGCTGAAAGGTGAATTTGTTTCCCAGTGTCTGTTGGAAAGCAGACTGAACCAAGTTTTCCTCTAGGATTTTGCCTGTGCTTAGCTTTATTCCGTTTATTTTTATCCCCCCAAAAATTCCTAGTCCTTGGCGATGACAAGCATACCCATAACATGATGCAGCCACAACCATGCTTGAAAATATGAAGAGTGGCATTGTGTTGGATTTGCCCCAAACATAACGCTTTGTATTCAAGACATAAAGTACATTTCTTTGCCACATTTTTTTTTGCAGTTTTACTTTAGTGCCTTATTGCAAACAGGACGTATATTTTGAAATATTTTTTACTCTGTACAGGCTGCCTTCTTTTATGTTAGTATTGTGGAGTAACTACAATCTTGTTGATCCATCCTCAGATTTCTCCTATCACAGCCAATAAACTCTGTAACTGTTTTAAGGTCACCATTGGCCTCATGGTGAAATCCCTGTGCGGTTTCCTTCCTCTCCGGCAACTGAGTTAGGAAGGACGCCTATATCTTTGTATTGACTCTCTGTATTGATACACCATCCAAAGTGTAATAAATAACTTCTCCATGCTCAAAGTTATATTGAAAGTGCTGTTTTTTACCCATCTACCAATAGGTGCCCTTCTTTGCGAGTCATTGGAAAATCTCCCTTGTCTTTGTGGTTGAATCTGTGTTTGAAATTCACTGCTCGAATGAGGGACCTTACAGATAATTGTGAGTGGGGTCCAGAGATGAGGTAGCCATTAAAAAAATCATGTTAAGCACTATTATTGCACACAGAGTGTGTCCATGCAACTTATGTGACTTGTTAAGCAAATGTTTATTCCTGAATTGATTTAGGCTTGCCATAACAAAGGGGGTTGAATACTTATTGAAATTTCAGCTTTTCATGTTGTATTCATTTGTAACAATTGTGTAAAACATCATTCCACTTTGACATTATGGGGTATTGTGTGTAGGCCAATACCCCATAACACATCTCAAGGAGTTTGAATAATTTCTGAAAGCACTGTATATGGTACTGCATAACGGCATAGCTGTGACGACCGTGATCTAGAGCCTTCATAGGTTGACTGGAGTATTACGACGTATTATGACGTGTGAGGTGTCTGTGGAATGTCATGTGCACTCCACCACAATCCTGCAGTGGATCATCTCTGGGCTATCTGCATCATGGCCATCCCCGCTGACAAGCTAAGCCTGTCTAAAAGTCTAAAACTGATACCACCTATAAATATGGATGGTTCAGATTCTACCGCCGACTGATACATTTGTGGAAAAGAATAGCCCGTTCTTATCCTGACTGTTTCCCATAGCCATGGGCTTTAAAATACAATCTGTGTTGACTGAGTGAAGGCTTTCAGATGAGATGGAGGTCAGGAATGATCACTATAGGCACCCATTCTCAACGCTGTAGACTAATTCTGTAATTCTGTTTATGTATTGTATCCCCAGATGGATATAGTCTGAGGGGGTGTGTAATAATTCTGTTTATGTATTGTATCCCCAGATGGATATAGTCTGAGGAGGTGTGTAATAATACTGTTTATGTATTTTATCCCCAGATGGATATAGTCTGAGGAGGTGTGTAATAATTCTGTTTGTGTATTGTATCCCCAGATGGATATAGTCTGAGGAGGTGTGTAATAATACTGTTTATGTATTGTATCCCCAGATGGATATAGTCTGAGGAGGTGTGTAATAATACAGTTTATGTATTTTATCCCCAGATGGATATAGTCTGAGGAGGTGTGTAATAATACTGTTTATGTATTGTATCCCCAGATGGATATAGTCTGAGGAGGTGTGTAATAATACTGTTTATGTATTGTATCCCCAGATGGATATAGTCTGAGGAGGTGTGTAATAATACTGTTTATGTATTTTATCCCCAGATGGATATAGTCTGAGGAGGTGTGTAATAATACGGTTTGTGTATTGTATCCCCAGATGGATATAGTCTGAGGAGTTGTGTAATAATACTGTTTATGTATTGTATCCCCAGATGGATATAGTCTGAGGAGTTGTGTAATAATACGGTTTGTGATGACTGGCTGCAAGCCTCTGCTGGCCCTTTGGAAGGGAAATCTAGATCTTCCCAGAAACAACCCCCTACTTCAACCTAAGCACCTGTGTAGATCAGAGGGCAAGTTGAAGCATGCGTGTTTATGTTTCTTTCTATCCAATTCATTCAGACCTACATGAAGTGTGGAGAGGGTAAGGGGACAGGCCTATTTCCAGTCAAAACTCCAAATGTCAGGTAACAGTCCTTTAATTACACTACACTACAAACAGTCCTTTAAATGACACTACAATTACACTATACTACGGTCATTTTAACTACACTACTATTACACTACACTACAAACAGTCATTTTAATTACACTACTATTACACTACACTAAAAACAGTCATTTTAATTACACTACTGTTACACTACACTAGAAACAGTCCTTTTAATTACACTACTATTACACTACACTAGAAACAGTCATTTTAATTACACTACTATTACACTACACTAGAAACAGTCCTTTTAATTACACTACTATTACACTACACTAGAAACAGTCATTTTAATTACACTACTATTACACTACACTAGAAACACTCCTTTTAATTACACTACTATTACACTACACTAGAAACAGTCCTTTTAATTACACTACTATTACACTACACTAGAAACAGTCCTTTTAATTACACTACTATTACACTACACTAGAAACAGTCCTTTTAATTACACTACTATTACACTACACTAGAAACAGTCCTTTTAATTACACTACTATTACACTACACTAGAAACAGTCCTTTTAATTACACTACTATTACACTACACTAGAAACAGTCCTTTTAATTACACTACTATTACACTACACTAGAAACAGTCCTTTTAATTACACTACTATTACACTACACTAGAAACAGTCCTTTTAATTACACTACTATTACACTACACTAGAAACAGTCCTTTTAATTACACTCCTATTACACTACACTAGAAACAGTCCTTTTAATTACACTACTATTACACTACACTAGAAACAGTCCTTTTAATTACACTACTATTGCACTACACTAGAAACAGTCCTTTTAATTACACTACTATTACACTACACTAGAAACAGTCCTTTTAATTACACTACTATTGCACTACACTAGAAAGAACAGCAGCAGGCTCCAGTGAGAGCCGCCGGCAGTCTGGATGGAGTTGTCGTTGACAGCCAGGAAGACCCAGCGCCGGGAAGCTAGCCCCAGCGGCTCCAGAAACAGGGCTAGTTCCTCCGGGCAGGCAGCACACTTGATGAACTGGGTGACCTCGGGGCTGATGAAGATGGCCGCTTCGCCAAGGCCTTTGAAGAGCTCAGCGGCAAAGTACTCGAAGGCAAAGCCAATGACCTGGTCGTTGAGCCAGTGAGGGCCCTCCAGTAAGGCCACATCAGAGCGCCGCAGGAGGCTGTCCTGGTAGCTCAACACAACAGGATCCATTCTCTCCAAGGCAGGGTGGGGGTGGACAGGTAGACAGGGTCAGTCTGGAAAACATGGAGGAACCGGTTTTGGGAAGATTAAGTTAAAGATGAAGCAACACTACTATACACAATCCCAAACTGTCATCTTGTCAGATTTTTCAGGAATGAGCGCTAGCTAATTCATTAGTTGAGTGTATGAGCCACAAAACATGGTTTTCTACTAGTTAGCTATAGCCTAGGTGCTGAAAGTACTTTCCAGATACCTAACCTTAGCTATGTTGGCAGGCTGATTAGCTATGAATAAATAAATAAAACTTCTACTGGATATAATCTTCAATCTCACAATTAGCACTATAGCTATAAAGGCTATATAACAACACACTAAGTTAGCTAGTTATAGCTAAAATCTTTTTTATTTTGGTCAAAGTTGGCCGGTTTGCTGGCGCTACATTGCGTTTTGCTATGCTAGCTAGTGTTGACTCCCAATCCAATGGGTTTGGCATGAGCAGTGGGTTTTACGATGTACGAAATTAATAAACAAACAAACATTTTATTTCACATACCTTACCATACACATTCACTAAAAATGTCCATAAAAAATGCAACATTCCTTCCTCGTTGCAGTAAGAAACGTAAACGAGTACGAACTGCTCCACTCCTGTAAACATTTTGCGACAGTACTGCGGGGCAAGTGGGCTTTCCCGAGACATTTGGGACCCGCTGTGTCCATGCGGGTGATTCGCTGAATGAGTCTGTACATCCAATCCCCTCGAACCTCTCTGGGAAACCCACCCTCCCTGATTATTTCACCCCGCCTATCAAGTAGCGTGAGCGCGCACTGTTTAGCAAGGGGGAAAAGGCAGCAGAGGTTTCATCGAACGTCACCGGGGATAGGAAGAGCTGCTTTTAATACATTTTAAGAAGAGAAGAAAATAGGACAAATATGCGGCACTGTTCGGGACTGATCTGAATTTTGAGTATTCTTTTCGGGGGACGTTATTTGGAGAGAAGAACGAAGACGTAGTTGTTTAAGGAAACCCCGGGAATTAAAAATCAGATTTGAGAGTTGCATATGTGTGCTAAATACCCTGTCCCAAATGAGAAGGCTTCAGCGCACAACAGATTTGGATTAACGTTCATTGAAGTAGTAAGGTAAGAAGTGTTGTTACTGTCCCAAACGGGGCTTTTCATGTGCGTGTAAAAAATATATATGTACCAATCACTGGGGTATGGAACCAATAGGCAACGTTTTGCTATTGACGATATGATTTTTGGAATTCCATTCATCGCGCAATGAACTAACATTACCCTTCCCACTGAACCACAGGGAGTTTATTGCGTGTAGTTACCATTACTTGAAACGCGGTGTTAATTTATTGACTGGATTTATAGCTTGACCACTTTGTGATTGTGCGTGTAGTAAAGAAACCGCATCTTTGCATACAACATTTGTTATTTTTACTTTGTCAGTAGTGAGACACCCACTATTACAAAAGTGTATTGCTTTCGAGTAGCAAGTTATTGTCATGAGCTGTTAGATAACTGATGATGTAGTTTGTCAAGGGAACCGAAAGTTTATAACCTACGCACTATAGTTTTTAAACAAAATGATTTCAAGTCAAATCAAGACAGTATCTGTCAACGTCCATGCAGATGCATTGTATCCTATCAAATGTATCAAAATATGAAGGTTACAATGTCCCGCCAACTTCAAGTGATCTCAGACCACCCTCTTTTGACACATTGTAATCGAACAATAATTGAGAGCACTAGCAATAGCAGAGGTGTGTTGTCTATCTCTGTCTGGGGCGGGGAAATATCTGCATGTATTATTTAGTGGAGGTTAGCCAGAATAGTTTATAATGCAGTGGATGCAGTACAGACTGCAAGGCAGGGGAATTGTAGAGGAGGTATAATGGGGTGAAGAAGCTGCTGAATCATGGGGCCTGCCCAGAGCAGCACTCCTAAGCCCATAACATTTGTTCCATAGCTTTATCCACTACTTATCCCTCAAGCTGACCTATCCTCGTACTGAGTTGATTGAGAATGTTTATATGATCTTTGGAGAATGTTATTGTTTGTAATGCCAGTGTAGAGGCTGTAGCCTGTATTCTATACATGTCTTCTGTAGTTTGGATATTGTTTAGCCTGTAGATTATTTTTTATATCAATAAGCTTCTCTGGAGTCTGATATGGGTATGATGGGAAACCATTACTCAATGGTGAGCAACAACGAGACATTTTGAAATTACAAAAATATAACGAATGTTTAGTAACTAACTTTTATTTCCTATTGTTGTTGCATTGTTGAGCCTGCAAGTAACCATTTCGTTGTACTGTGTATACCATGTGTATCCCGTACATACGTCTAATAAAACTCCCAGGTACTACAACTATATTCTCCATAAAGTTTGTTACTTGGACCCATCCTCTGTACAGGTGATCAGAGTGGGTCTGGAGGAATGCATTGGAACTGAGAAGACACAGCTGCCTGCTGGGGTAGCACCAGAGAGGCCTGCCATGGGCATGACATTAGAGTCCAGCAACTTGTCCCACTGACATGACTCCCGGCAGGCATCTCCTCTCTCTGACATTTCTGAATGGCAGACCTCTTGGCTGTATCACGTCATGGGGTAATAGAACACTTCAGCTCTAGTTAACTCTATGGTTAACATCCAATGAATAGTCATGATATGATGTTCTGGTGATGTCCATGGTTGGAGCTGGTATACCTGAAACGTGTAATAGCCTGGGTCAGGACTAGGCTACAGGATATTTCTGATCTCAACTGGATACATTGTGACGTTTGGGTTCATCTTGTTGAACTAAAGGCCTACAGGATAATATGGAAAGCAAGCCATCAAACAGAGATGAAGGCTTGAGAAAAACCATGTTGTGCTGATATGAACATAGAGAGGTTCAAAAGTGGGAGTGATTGTCAGCGCAGCAGAGTAGCTATAGCAGCTGTTGTAGCCACAGATCTAACACCTGATGCAGTAGAAGCAGTGCAGATGCAGTAGAAGCAGTGCAGATGCAGTAGAAGCAGTGCAGATGCAGTAGAAGCAGTGCAGATGCAGTAGAAGCAGTGCAGATGCAGCGTCTGAAGGGAACTATGTCACTCTATCTGCAGTTTGGAAATGCTCAATCGTGAAGTATTCATCTGGGAATAAAAATGTTATGTAGGTTTATTAGGCTATATCACTATCTATGACAGTGGAATATTACTGACTGGGGCTATGGAAATTGTTCATGAATGTTCTTAGGTGGGGTATGCTGTGGTATACTTTAGAAACCGATTATCTCTGAGCTGGATCAGTGAAATCAATGTGAATGGCCATTTGGCTGCACATTATTTGGTCATTGTACGCTACTCTGTAGACACTCCAAAGTCTGAGCTGTGGGGTGCTGCTTTGACAAATGGAAACAAGCTTTACAGCAGTAGCAGAGTTCTTCCAAAGTTTTGATGGCTAGCCTCCATGATGGAAAAGACCATTGCAGAAATGTACAACTATTGCATCACCCTAAAGCTATTGCTCCCTAACCACAGAGACTGTAGCCAATATGTTGACTGTGTCAGTTCTATCCTGATTGTTTTGTTCACTGGTGGACCGAGGCGACAAACCGCTCCTCTGTGACCATGCTGTGCTTTTCCCATATAGGACTACACAATGCCTTTGAGGATTCGAAAACTCAACATGACCTCAAATGAGTGACCTCATTGCCATATGCTTCTGTGGGGTTAGGTGGGGTGGGGTGGTAGGTCACGTGCTGAGTCACTTGGTCAGCCGCACATGAAAAGTGTTGTGCGGCCGCATGGCCGGATTGTATGGCGTAAGTGAGTGGCACGCACATGAAGTGAAGTCATTAAAGTGGAACATGCCTGTTGCCCATGAACAAAGCTCCCCATTCTCTGTGGCCATTACAGAAGGAGGCTACGGGACCTCAAAGGCTTTGTATTTCCCCTCGTTAACTCCTCATGGTGCTCAGACTGGTCAGGATGAGAGTTTCTAGTTTTAATGTCACATGCACAAGCACAGTGAAATGCCTTTCTTGCAAACTCAAAACCTAACAATGCAATGATCAGTAACAATGTATTACTAGAAAAAACCCCACAAGAATAAGAAATATAAAATACACAAGTAAGTAAGCATACTAAATATAGGACATTTTTAATAAGTCAGTTCCAATACCATATTTGCATGTGCAGGGATACTGTAGTGATGGAGGTAGATATGTACAGGGGTAAGGAGACTAGGCAACAGGATATAAGATATAAACAGAGTAGCAGCAGCTTGTATATGAGTGGGTGTGTAGAATCAGTATAAATGTATGTGCATATTATGTGTGAGTGACCAAATGATGGAGTGACAGTGTGTGTGAGTGTAGGGCCCTGTGAGTGTGCATAGAGACAGTGCAAAGATTTGAAATAAAAGGTCAATTAAAGGTTAACTCAGTCTGTGTAGCTATTTTGTTATTTATCAGTCATATTGCTTGGGGATAGAAGCTGTTCAAGAGCCTGTTGGTGTCAGACTTGATGCACCGGTACCTCTTGCCGTGCGGCAGCAGAGAAAATAAGTCTATGGCTTGAGTGGTAGGGTCAGCGTGGCTGAGGTGATGTTGCCTACCCTCGCCACCCGGGGTCGTACCATCAGGAAGGATCCAGTTGCAGAGGGAGGTGTTCATACCCAAAGTCCTAAGCTTGGTGACGAGCTTGGATGAGACAATGGTGTTGAACGCTGAGCTATAGTCAATGAACATCATTCTCACATAGGTATTCCGCTTATCAAGAGTGATTGAAAACAAGGAATTGTTTTTTCTTTTCCTAACATTACCAACGGTGTTTTCTGTTTTCACCAAATTGAGTCGGCCTAAATGCAGGTCAGGCCTATTATTTGGCTACTAGCCTACTTGGTCACTAGCCTACTTGTTACTTGGTCACTAGCCTACTTGTTACTTGGTCACTAGCCTACTTGTTACTTGGTCACCAGCCTACTTGTTACTTGGTCACTAGCTACTTGGTCACTAGCCTACTTGTTACTTGGTTACTAGCCTACTTGTTACTAGCCTTGGTTACTAGCCTACTTGTTACTAGCCTTGGTCACTAGCCTACTCATTACTTGGTTATTAGTGTCCCTTTAAAAGTACGGAGTTCGCTCCTACAGTAGTTCTCCCCTAAAAAGGAGTGTCTGTTGTGGAAAGAGGACGAGGCCAAATCTTTGTTTAATTCCTCTCTATTGAGAAACCCCTGTTGAGATGCTAGAACAATCACAGGAAACTCAAAGGGCATGTAGCGAAAGTTGCTTCTGGAAGAAAGCCCTTGAGTTAATTTAACCTACTGCTTCATCGCTCTTAGCAAATGAGATCTATGGTATTTCATAATTTAAGCACTAGATTTTATTTAGCTTAAATGGTTACGTCAGTAAAATGATTAGGCCAAGATGGAATTACCGTTTACCCTCACTTCTTGGACATACCAGAGCCTTAGATATGCAGTTTTAGAAACTGTTCTTTGTCCTGTAAGCCTTACATGGCAATGCAGGAATTTTGATAGTGCACACTGCACAGTGCTGCAGGCCAGAAGGTTGTGGGTTCACAGACCACCATGGACAAGAGTAGTGGAAATATCTCCTTTATAGTAAAAGCATTTCATGAATCTATAATCATATTTACAGACCCAAGAAAATATAGCCTTTTATAAACATTTCATTAAATTCTACATCATTTTAAACATTAGCAGAATATTTTTTTAATACGACACAAATTACCAAAATTATAGCATAAGAATGGACACCGACGGGCCTCCCGAGTGGCGTAGTGGTCTAAGCCACTACATTGCACTAGAGATCCTGGTTCGAGTCCAGGCTCTGTCGCAGCCGGCCGCGGCTGGGAGACCGATGAGGCGACGCACAATTGGCCTAGCGTCCTCCGGGTTAGAGGAAGGTTTGGCTGGCCGGGATGTTCTTGTCCCATCGCGCACTAGCGACTCCTGTGGTGGGCTGGGCGCAATGCACGCTGACACGGTCGCCAGGTGTACGGTGTTTCCTCCGACACATTGGCGCGGCTGGCTTCCGTGTTAAGCGGGCGTTGTGTCAAGAAGCAGTACAGCTTGGCTGGGTTGTGTTTCGGAGGACGCACGGCTCTCGACCTTCGCCTCTCCCGAGTCCATACGGGAGTTGCAGCGATGGGACAAGACTGTAACTACCCAATTGGATACCACAAAATTGGGGAGAAAAAGGGGTAAAATAATATAAAATAAAATGGACACCGAGATATGTGTTCATCTTATCATATTTCTCCCAAAATGTTACATTTAACTTCTGGCTATTCTTCCGTGGCTTATCCCAATGAGAGAAGGTCAAGTGTTTTGCTAAAAGCTGTCTGAGGTTAAACATCTTCTATTGTACAGAAAGTGAATAGCTTAATCAAAGGATAGTGAAATAATTAGATTACTTCCCAAGCAAAGTGTATTTTTTTGTCTCCTCTGCTATAGAAGGTTGTAGCTCAGCCTCTGAATGTCAAATAAATGAAACCATGATATCCCCATATGTGTCGGAGTCACGTCTTTCCCGGGCTTCTACACCTGCATTGCTTGCTGTTTGAGGTTTTAGGCTGGGTTTCTGTACAGCACTTTGTGACATCAGCTGATGTAAGAAGGGCTTTATAAATAAATTTGATATTTTACATCTTGTTTTTAACATAAAGCATCGCGGACCATAGCGCTGTTATAGATCACTTTATATACTTTTACATTTTAGTCATTTAGCAGACGCTCTTATCCAGAGCGACTTACAGTAGTGAATGCATACATTTCACAAATGTTTTTCTCTCTGTACTGGTCCCCCGTGGGAATCGAACCCACAACCCTGGCGTTGCAAACACCATGCTCTACCAACTGAGCCACACGGGACCACATAATATAATCAGAGCTGTTTTATTTTCATTCAAATAAGCTTAAGCTGGCCATTTTCACTCCATTATGGAACTTCTACGGGTTTATGACATAGTCCCTCTAGTAATTGAATTCATTGGTTGCATGTTGCGTGACAATATCTTTTGTTTGTTTTAGGACTGATGCCCAACTGAGCATTCTGCTCAATACATCCTTATTGGGTGCTGATGAATATTTATTCTAAAGTGCATTACTGTGGCATGAAAACACAATGACATTTCTTAAGAAGGCAAATCATTATTAGGAAAACCTTTTATTATTATTTTGATGTCACCAGATTGACTTTAGATGCAGTATTACTTTAACTAGGTAGCTAAGATTGAGGGGAGACCTCCAGATTTTAGCTAGCTAACGTTAGCATTGCTAGCTATTTTTGACGAACTTTTCAAGCTAATGTCATTGCCATCTGTCTAAAGTAAATTTGACAACATGATGTTGATGATGGCAAAGTTGTTTACTACTATTTTATGAAATAAGCCCAAATCCTAAAAACATTATACCGACCTATAGAGTTTACAATTGCATTGATGAACAATCCCCCCTCTGCCCTCCCTTACTATATAATTTCTTTGTCTACCCATTGTTTTTAGAATGCATGGTGTTTGTTAGTTCCCCCATTGAACTCCCTGACCTCCCCTCTCAGTGTACGATAACGCTGTGTTGTTTAATATACTTCATCAGACACGCGGTCTGCTAAAGCCGTTAGCGTCGTCAATGTTCACCTCAGACAAAGCGCCTGTCTTGTCCTCCTTTGACTGACTGATCTGCCAAACTGAGCTGGCCAGTCGTCATGTTGAAGAGTCTGAGAGAGCCCTCTGAACACTGACCTATAGTTAGAGGTCATGTTGTTTCTAATGCGCTAAGCAGATGTGCTTAACATTCAGCCCTGCAGTTAATGTCATAGCCTGCCCATTGTACTGTATATGATGAATATTTCATTAGTGCCATCATGGCTGCCAATGCATAAGCTATACCGTTTTGTTATACATGGGAAACCCAATGGTCATCCCAATTGTTGCCAGCAGCACAATTACAGTCACCAAAGCTCTGGATAACATGAAAACAACCTAACCAGCTATGCCAGGGTGAGTAAAATGGTCAGTGAGCTGTTCTCTCATTTGTGTCTGGAAGTAGCTAGCAAGTTAGTTTGGGTGCTTGACTGCCGCTCTGATCAACCCTACTCTTCCGCCAGACTGTCCAGTGTGCGCTCTGTACGATCGAAGAGCAAAACACTCTGAATTTACCAACTGACAATACTCTGAATTGACAAATGCGCATGCTAGCACTCCAGATTGAATTTACAAACACACCCAAAGTCGAATGATTTCATATGTATATAATGTATTCTATTCTACTGTATTTTAGTCAATGCCACTCTGACATTGCGCTTCCTTATATTTATATTTCTTAATTCCATTATTTTATTTTAGATTTGTGTGTATTGTTGTGAATTGTTAGATACTATTGCACTGTTGGAGCTAGGAACACAAGCATTTTTCTACACCCGCAATAACATCTGCTAAATATGTGTATGTGACCAATACAATTTGTTTGATGCCAAGCTAGTCATTTGTCATGCTAACAGGCTAGCAAGAGGTTGCATAGCAACAGCATCAACTTCGTGTAGACAGGCGAAGTGCTAGTATGCTCAATTGAAAGGATACCGTTCGTTTACAAACAGTATACTAAAAGGGAACGAATAGTATGTAGTGTATATTCATTAAGTATGTAGTATACAGTATGTTAGTATGGGTATTCGAACACAGCTATGGATTCTGTTATGGAGTGTGTGTACTATAGGACTGCCAACGACTCCAGTTGATTGAATTGAACCGGATTCGTTTATGATGGAACTCAGGATTACCTTGGACAGCATGACATCATATGGCTGGGTTGTATCTTTGAGGTTTCAGTCTAAACTTATTTTTATTATACTAAAAGTTGTACGCCCTCCAGTGTGGATTAGGGGTGTGAACGTTAGAAAAGTCCCTAACGGGAAAAACGTTTATTTTGTTTTTTCTCCCCACTAAATTAAAATAACACTGCTGCTGGCTCGCTTGCTCTTCGCTAATGATACGAGTGTGTGTTCAGTCTTCGTTCTATTGCTTGTAGAATATCCTACCCTATTAATTGATGATAGGCCCTGCTTTACTGAAGTTGCAAGACTTTGCAAGCCAAGAAATTGCGAAATACAGCATTCCATTGCAAGATACAGCTTTTGATTGCTGATAGATAGGCCTAGTGCCTTCTAACTCCTGTCTGCCTGGTGGCCAACGTGCCTGGTCATGTCTACATCTTTTGTCAAATTTGTTGTAAAAAGTATATATATTTTTGCATTTCAGCTAACCCCCCTAACCTTTATCAAATGATCCTAACCTGCTACGTTAATTCTCCTAACCTGCTGCATAAGTTTTCCTAAACCTATGAAAAGTACATTTTGACCAAAGTGTATGCCTTCTAGACAAAACCACCCTGCCTGTAATGTAATCCTCTACTCTCTCTGTCCCTCGCTAGCTCTATATGAAAGATGCGAGTGTTCTTGGAAGTATTGGAAACTAAACCAGTCTACTTCGTTCCAAAATCTTAAGAGTCGCTTCCTAGCAAATGATGTCTTATTTCTACAAAATGTCTTGATTTAAATCACAGTATTTAATAAACAGGCAGGCTGCGCGCAGGTAGTTTGAGATTATTTGATTGACAGTTCTTTTTGCCTAGTGATGGACGTTAGTCACGCTTCAGAAGCTGCGTTCCTTTACAGACAAGTAAAATACCCGTTCAGTGGCGCTTCGAAACTATCTCCAGAGAAGGTTTCGTGTCCGCATTTAAAAAGCCTTAGTGTAACTTTACAGACAGACAAACAAACATGCCGTAGCTGGGTGCTTTCAAGGGGTATATGACAGTGGTACAGAACTTCATTGCCTGGCCCTAGCGGTCATATAATGCGACCATTATTCTGCATTGTGAATTGACGTTGAATTTTATGATTTTTCTTATTGTTTTTAATGGAAAACTGATTTTAAAAAATGCTGTTTTTAAACGGTTACTTTAGATGTGTGTAGCCTTTCTTTTTTAACATAAGAAAAATCATACAATTCCACGTCAATTCACAATGCAGAATGGTCGTATTATATAACCGCAAGAGCCAGGCAATGAAGTTCTGTACCCTTGAAAGCACCCAGCTACGGCATGTTTGTTTGTCTGTAAGGTACACAAAGTCTTTTTTTAAACGTTAAGCAAAATTGTCCTTTTGTAATTTGTCCATAGTATGGGATACAGTTATGAATCAAGACATCAGAAGTGACAACTGCAGTGTGGTTATGTAATTAATGCCTCACAAAGGAATCATCCTGCAGCTAATTCGATCAACATCAACACAGTTAATTGACTGTGCTGGTTAGTTTGATTCAGATTTTCATACCCTGCAGGCCTAAAGACTGTTTGTTCAGTTGGTTGCATGACCGCATCATTCCAAAGACTAATGGGGCATCTTGAACAGGAAACAGACCATTTATCAGTTCAGATCTGTTGGCACTGAATATTCAAGGCAGGTTGTATCTCTGGCACTGTAATGGGAGCAGAAGTCCTCAGCAGACAGCTCTCAAACAGGACATGAGTCCTAGTGTTTGCTCCCTGTCTTCTGTCTGTGTCTCTCGAACTTGCATTGTTCATATCTTGCATTACTCATCTCATATGTGTGTATATAGTATTCTATACTATTCTACTGTAGCTTAGTCTGTTCTGCTCTGACATCGCTCGTCCGTATGTATATAGTCTTAATTCATTCCTACTTAGATTTGTGTGTATTGGGTATATGTTGTGTAATTTGTTAGATATTACTCCACTGTCGGCGCTAGAAACACATGCATTTCACTACACCCGCAATAACATCTGCTAAACACGTGTATGTGACCAATACAATTTGATTTCAATTTGTATGCGCTTGCGTGTTAGTAAGAACGGTTACATGCACACAATAATGCGATTTAATTGGCTAATCCGATTAATATAATGATGATTATTGATTAAAACATGTACAGTGGCTTGCTAAAGTATTCACCCCCTTGGCATTTTTCCTATTTTGTTGCCTTACAACCTGGAATTAAAATAGATTTTTTTTTGGGGGGGGGGGTTTGTATCATTTGATTCATACAACATGCCTGCCACTTTGAAGATGCAAAATATTTTTTAATGTGAAACAAACAAGAAATAAGACAAAAAAAAACAAACTTGAGCATGCATAACTATTCACCCCCCCAAAGTCAATACTTTGTAGAGCCACCTTTTGCAGAAATTACAGCTGCAAGTCTCTTGGGGTATATCTCTATAAGCTTGGCACATCTAGTCACTGGGATTTTTGCCCAATCAAGGCAAAACTGCTCTTGCTCCTTCACGTTGGATGGGTTCCGCTGGCATATAGCAATCTTTAAGTCATACCACAGATTCTCAATCGGATTGAGGTCTGGACTTTGACGAGGCCATTCCAAGACATTTTAAATGTTTCCCCTTAAACCACTCGAGTGTTGCTTTAGCAGTATGCTTTGGGTCATTGTCCTGCTGGAGGGTGAACCTCCGTCCCAGTTTCAAATCTCTTGAATACTGAAACAGCTTTTCCTCAAGAATTTCCCTGCGTTTAGCGCCATCCATCATTCCTTCAGTTCTGACCAGTTTCCCAGTCCCTGCTGATGAAAAACATACCCACAGCATGATGCTGCCACCACCATGCTTCACTGTGGGGATGTTGTTCTCGGGGTTATGAGGTGTTGTGTTTGCACCAGACATAGCGTTTGCCTTGATGGCCAAAAAGCTCAGTTTTAGTCTCATCTAACCAGAGTACCTTCTTCCATATGTTTGGTGAGTCTACCATATGCCTTTTGGCGAACACCAAATGTGTTTGCTTATTTTTTTCTTTAAGCAGTAGCTTTTTTTCTGGCCACTCTTCTGTAAAGCCCAGCTCTGTGGAGTGTACAGCTAAAAGTGGTCCTATGGACAGATACGCCAATCTCGGCTATGGAGCTTTGCAGCTCCTTCAGGGTTATCTTTGGTCTCTTTGTTGCCCCTCTGATTAATGCCCTCCTTGCCTGGTCTGTGAGTTTTGGTGGGCGGCCCTCTCTTGGCAGGTTTGTTGTGGTGCCATATTCTTTCCATTTTGTAATAATGGATTTAATGGTGCTCTGTGGGATGTTCAAAGTTTCTGATATTTTTTTAATAACCCAACCCTGATCTGTACTTCTCCACAATTTTGTCACTGCCCTGTTTGGAGAGCTCCTTGGTGTTCATGGTGCCACTTGCTTGGTGGTGTTACAGATGCTGGGGCCTTTCAGAACAGGTGTGTGTATATATACTGAGATCATGTGACACTTAGATTGCACACAGGTGGACTTTATTTAACTAATTATGTGACTTCTGAAGGTAATTGGTTGTACCAGATCTTAATTAGGGGCTTCATAGCAAAGGCAGTGAATAGATACAGTGAGGGGAAAAAAGTATTTGATCCCCTGCTGATTTTGTACGTTTGCCCACTGACAAAGAAATGATCAGTCTATAATTTTAATGGTAGGTTTATTTGAACAGTGAGAGACAGAATAACAACAAAAAAATCCAGAAAAACACATGTCAAAAATGTTATGAATTGATTTGCATTTTAATGAGGGAAATAAGTATTTGACCCCCCCTCAATCAGAAAGATTTCTGGCTCCCAGGTGTCATTTATCACTGTATGCACGCACCACTTTTCCAAATTTAATTAAATTTTTTTGAATAAAGTAATTTTTTTCACTTCACCAATTTGGACTATTTTGTGTATGTCCATTACATGAAATCCAAATAAAAAATAATTTTTAAATTACAGGTTGTAATGCAACAAAATAGGAAAAATCCCATGGGGGATGAATACTTTTGCAAGGCACTGTACATGCTTTGTAAGAAGAACGATTTCCCTCATAATAATCCTGTTTCCATGGAGCCATCTGGAATCAGGCTACCTGATGGGACTCTGAAAAATGCTGAAAATCACCAATCAAAATAAATGTTCTACCACAGCGACTGTTATTTTTGGGAAGCAGATTTGATTATGAGTTCAAACATATGTTTGTATGTGAACTATTTCTAAGAGGCATACATTCAGTTGTTCCAAACTCACTTCACTCACACTAAAGAGGGTGCTTCACTCGCACCTGGCTGGTGCTAGCACATGCACAGATCAAATACACCTTTGGAATGCCGATTGTTAGGTGTTTACATGTCCTAATAATTAGAAAGATTTCTCAGAAAACCAGGTGTTTTTTAATCGCAGAGTAAGGTGTTTACATGACTATTGCATAATCTGTCTACTGCCATAATCAGTTTAATATAAAATTATTACTGTGCATATAAACGTACTCGGTGTGAGCGTGTTTATTTACCAGCCAGTGTGTCAGGAGGAGTCCACCCGCTGGTGCCCGGCTCCTCCTCCTCTTGTCCTTGAAGCTGCCTTGCCCCAGGCCAGGACCTGCTCAGCTGAACCAGGCCTTGGCTTAATGGCTACCATTCTTATGGGGAAATGAAGTGTGTGTAATCCAGGTCACTGATACCTCCTACAGTAGCCTCCCTGTGTCTTCTTCTTCACCCTCATCTCCACTCCCTCTCTGCTGCTTTTTCTCCCTCTGACCAACCCCATCTGCTTGCTTTCAGCACCGGCAGAGTGGATGTTCTGACATCGCCCCACTCACTCATCTAGAGTCGAGTGGTTCCCAACGTTCCCAGTAGAGGCTGTTGGCATCAGGGTTGGGGTCAATTTCAATTTAAGAAGTACACTGAAGTTCTCTTTTAGAGTATATTTTCCTCACTGAAGAGAATTGGAATAGGGTTTACTTTCTGAATTGAAATGGAATTGACCCTAACCCTGCTTGGCATCATACAGTCATTTGCCATGCAGCTCACCACCAGACAGATTTGTGCTTGAGGTGATACCTTTCTAGTGGTTAGACTTGGCAAACTTCTAAAGAGGTGTACAAGCCAGCTACACATGAGCTCCAGGGTGTTCTTTATTCAGTAGCTCTGGGCTTCCTGCCACACACACTGAACTTCTTTCCAGTATGAATTGATGAGCGGCTTTACCAGGAAATGTTTTTAAATAAATCTGTGTGATGACTATATATTCCATGCCAGCAAGTTCCCCCATGACTTTATTTTTTATAAAACGAGTTGGCAAAGAAATCCACAACTGTCTGGAGATTAGAGAATGGCCAATTTTGACAGATTTCTCTTTCCTGAGAAAGGAACATCCTACTCCTCCCCTATACTAATGTTTAAGTAAGTTAATACCCCAGTGTAGAAGATTCATGCTGTTAATGATTAAGTTCCATTTGTAACACGGATGTTGTTTTTGCCAAGTCTTCATCCAGATGATACTGATATCTCTGATACCATGGCTGCGTTTACACAGGCAGCCCAATTCTGCATTTTTTTCACTAATTGGTCTTTTGACCAATCAGATCAGCTCTGAAAAATATCTGATGTGAAAAGATCTGATGTGATTGGTCAAAATATCAGAATTGGACTGCCCGTGTAAACGCAGCCCATTTGGATCAGGCTACCTCATACTTATTTGGTTGTATGGTATGATTGGCATCCTTTTAATGGTTTACTGTTGGAATGCCCTCTATCATCTCTTACTGTGTCTAGTTCTGAATCATTTCACATGGACACTATCATTATTGAACTAACTATAGAACTCTCACCTTTCAGCTGTGACAGAGACACAATCAGAGGGGGAGATGGACAGAGAGGGGAGATAGAAGGGGGAACGGAGTGAGAGACTGAGTGGGAGATGGATGGTGTGGGAGAGAGCGACTGGACGACAGTGAGAACCAGCCAGAGAGGTTTGGAAAGGGCCAGATCTCTGTGTGTTATTCTCCCAGGTTCCTGACAGGTGTCTGTAGCCCTATCTACATCCTACGCCGGTGCTCTGTCTGCAGCCAGTCAGAGGAGCGTGGGAATGGTGAGAGTCCTCCAGAAAAAGCTCACATGCTGTCTGACCCACGGACCTGTTTGGCAGTCTGTCCATCCGTACTGTTTTCTAGGTAGTGTCTGTTGACAGGAAGCTCTGGCAGTCTCCTCACAGTTGGCTGTCTGCTGTGAGAATCCCTCTCAGGTTGGGATGTCCTGTTTAATCATGTTCCTGTCTGTTGTAGTTCAGAGGCAGACATCAATGTTTTATTTCCTCTTTTGTCATAGTATTTTGTGTAATCTTCTCTTTTCTGACTTAAAGGGCAGGGAATTTAAGAGCCCCTGTTGGCTATGATTTTGTAGCTAGATGTTAAAAGTTGACATACGGCATCAATTTCACCCCCAAAGAGTTAAAGTTCCTCAAACTGGGAACATTGTAGCATCAAACAGGGGACTTAAAAGTTCATAATGAGGTTCACGCTTTGCTATCAGTAGAAAGTGTAAAGGGAGCCGTAACAATGTCACAGTGTTGTTGTTGTGGAGAAGCCCCCTGAACCACGCTTCCTGCTTCGCCCATGCTGGGGTCATTGTCCTGGGAGTGGATGAAGGAAGTAGGCCTCACCATTGCGACCACTCAGGGGTGGTCCTGTTTACTCTCCCTGTCTCCAGCGCTCTTTTCCATGTAAACCCCTTCAGTGGTATTAATAGGAGTTCCTTTCAGGAACCTGCCTTTGAGTTCACTGGCATGACAAAGTCTGTTGGATTGTTGGGCCCAGAGTGACTAGTATTTTCTGAAAGGCCCATGAACCATCCCCTTACTGTATGTAGAGAGGGGACAGCATAGCCCATTGAAGGCTGGCCATGTTGATAGAAATGGAAGTCCTGCGACCTACCTCGAGTTACAAAGATTTCCTCATTAGAGAACGCTATTATGGCGGCCATCTTTGATTTAGGTTATGTTGCCTTATTCTTCAAAGTTGGAATCTTTGTTGACCAGTGGATTACATTGACATTTAACTGCTGAAATGAAATGGTGTCCTTTCATTATAAAGTCAACATTAAGAAATCAATGAACATGGCTATACAAATGGCTACGGGTGTAGTTATTCTTGGCTAAGTAGTGACATGCTCTTCCTGCTACAGACTCAGTTTGTCCTGGCTTGTCACTGGCCAGGCCCGGATGTCTCTCTTGAAGAGTTGCAAGTTTTACAAGGCTATAAAAAGGCCATTTAGGCTTGACTCTGTGGTGGGATTGCTCTCCCATTTCTTTCCACCTTTACATTTAACGATAGGCCGTTTATTTATATACATATTTTATTGTAATCTCATAATTCTGTTTTCTTCTTTGAATGTGGCATTAGAGCAATTGTGAACAGGATCAGCACAGTCTAGCATCCGATCATTCCTAGTACATCTTCCCCCTTTGTTTAGCGAGCGAGCACTCCTTGTTCTGTGACCACACACTGTGCTAACTGGGCTCTGTACTAATAATAGCACCAGCATGGCCAATCTCGGCTCTTATTTTAGCAGTGACACATGGCACTGTCACCCTGACCCACCAAACAAGATCCTCCGGGCCTCCTCAGCGAGACAACTTCATATTTGTGTACGAGTGCAAATCCACAGTTGTGCCACCACCACACACCTGTCAGCGTTTGGCGTAAGGCAAGCATGTTCCTATTATAGCAGACATGTGGAGGGAGTTAGCATGGCAGTTGTATTTCATTTAGAATACCCATTATTATCTCTGTGCTGTGTTGTGCACACAGGCCCAGGGAGCCTTTGGTCGGCTGTAAATTACAGTGAGAACGGTGAAGTTTGGAAGGGATGTGTCAGTTGGGTTAGCCACATGCTAGCATGCTACCCTGCTAGGTTAACAGGTTAGCGTTATTGCACTTTGTGTAAGCCCAAACTCTGCTTGACTTTATTTCTCAATGCCTAGGCCTGTCTCTTTTAGACATTGTGATTGAATTACTAAGGTATTTGTGATATCTTATCTATGAAGTTGTAAACAGAGCACCAATATTTAGTGAGGAAGGAACTTCAAGTAGGCATAGGTGAAGGTGTGACATACAGGCAACAATCTCATCTCATCCTGTTTCCCCTTCATCAAAGAGTCGGGGAGGCTGAAGGATCTCTGTTCCCACTCAGAGGAGAAGCCAGTGACGGCGCGGCCCTATAAGTGACTTGGCACAGTGGCAGTGTTTCTGTTGGCTTTGAAGGCGTGGGGCAGCCATGTTTCCTCTCCTCTCGCTGACCCTGGCCTACTGACTCAGGTGTCTCCTTCCAGCTCACAGTTCATACGCTGTACACAAATAGTTTATGACAAGCCCTGTGTTAAGGTCCTGGCAGTGAATCAGAGAGACTGCATCAAAGTAGAGCTACTGTAACTGTTTCATCTCTCTTTGGCTCTTCTCACATAATTCCTGGCTGTCGTTTGATCAAGAGCTTTTGATAGTGTGTTTATATCAGAGCATCAGTTGACGCCTGAATAAAGTTCTGAGAGGCCATGGTTGTGTTGTGTTCTCTCTGGCTGTAAGGAGTCCACATGTTTATTCAGTGTAGATGGCTGACACTTTCCTTACATGTAATTCATCAGTCTGGAGAACCTGCCTTTTCAACCCAAAAGTTGAATACAACCTGAACCTTTCCAGCCCAGCATGACTGTGTGCCTGAATTATGTAGAATTTATTTGTTTTCCACTGTTTATCTGTTTATTCACTTAACACATTTTGATTGAATAAGGCCCTTACTGGAAGAGGCAATATCTTGCCAGCCCACCAAATATGCTACATTTTCAACCTTTAACATTGTAAAATGGATTGTGGCAGTAAACAATGACATACACAACTTAAAACAAGGTCAAGGACATGTAACAAAAAACATTTAGCTACAAGCAATAATGACTCAAGGTCTTTGCGTGTTTCTCTTCCCGTATTTAATTGGTTAGCCGTGAGTTTCACCTCAGAGAGCTGTGTTTTTAGAGCACGCTATTGGATTTACTAAGGCTGTTTTAGAAGAGTTGCCAGCGCACCACATCAGAAGTGTACTACTAGCAGGATGTCTGTTCTCCCCTTGAGACCCTCTCTTAACTCAAATCTGGTTGGATTCACTAATGAGCTACTAGCAGTTGTCTGTTCACGTAGTTTACTTTGATCTTGTACATCTTGTAGGTCAAACACTTTACAGCTTAAACTTGACGATTTCAACTTCAATTGCAGTAATGGTTCTGGCAATGCGTTTAGACTATGTTACAAACATTGAAAGACTTGTGTTCGTGTGACATTGATTGAAGTATGGAGCACAAGGTTGAGTGAAAATGGCCACATATAAAGGGTTGGCCTACTTTTAGCTAGGGAGCAATAGACGGCGCTAGGCAGAGACAGTGCTTGAATTAGACGTGGTGTGGAGATTCAGGAGCCTCATGTCTTGGTTGTGGGGATATTATCCCACAAAAGCACCCACTACTGGTCTCACTGTGCCCACCACCACAGAGGACTATTTGCTATGCAAACAGAACATCTACCTGATCTGCTAGCCAAAAGGAACATCTATGTGAGAATGCTATTCATTGACTACAGCTCAGCGTTGAACACTGTAGTACCCTCAAAGCTCATCACTAAGCTAAGGATCCTGGGACTAAACACCTCCCTCTGCAACTGGATCCTAGACTTCCTGACGGGCCGCCCCCAGGTAGTGAGGGTAGGTAGCAACACATCTGCCACGCTGATCCTCGACACTGGAGCCCCTCGGGTGCGTGCTCAGTCCCCTCCTGTACTCCCTGTTCACCCACGACTGCGTGGCCAGGTACGACTCCAACACCATCATTAAGTTTGCAGACACAACAGTGGTAGGCCTGATCACCGACAACAACGAGACAGCCTATAGGGAGGAGGTCAGAGACCTGGCCGGGTGGTGCCAGAATAACAACCTATCCCTCAACGTAACCAAGACTAAGGAGATGATTGTGGACTACAGGAAAGGAGGACCGAGCACGCCCCCATTCTCATCGACGGGGCTGTAGTGGAGCAGGTTGAGAGCTTCAAGTTCCTTGGTGTCCACATCAACAACAAACTAGAACGGTCCAAACACACCAAGACAGTCGTGAAGAGGGCACGACAAAGCCTATTCCCCCTCAGGAAACTAAAAACATTTGGCAATGGTCCTCAGATCCTCAAAAGGTTCTACAGCTGCAACGTCGAGAGCATCCTGACTGGTTGCATCACTGCCTGGTATGGCAACTGCTCGGCCTCTGACTGCAAGGCTCTATGGAGGGTAGTGCGTACGGCGTGTCAGAGGAAGGCCCTACTCATAGATTGTCCTCTCTGCTACTGAATGGCAAGCGGTACCGTAGTGCCAAGTCTAGGACCAAAAGGCTGAACAGGTAATCAAATCAAATGGCTACCGTGTGTGTGTGTGTGTGTGTGTGTGTGTGTGTGTGTGTGTGTGTGTGTCCCAACCCCTCTTATGCTACTCTGTTTATCATATATGCATAGTCACTTTACATATTCATTCATGTACATACTACCTCAAATAGCCCGAATAACCGGTGCCCCCGCACATTGGCTACCTGGACTATCTGCATGGTGTCCCACCACCCACCAACCCCTCTTTTACGCTACTCTGTTCATCATATATGCATAGACACTTTAACCATACCTACATGTACAGTTGAAGTCGGTTTCCATACCCTTAGGTTGGAGTCATTAAAACTCCACAAATTTCTTGTTAACAAACTATAGTTTTGGCAAGTTGTTTAGGACATCTACTTTGTGCATGACACAAGTCATTTTTCCAACAATTGTTTACAGACAGATTACTTCACTTATAATTCATGGTGTCACAAGTTTACATACGCTAAGTTGACTCAGCTTGGAAAATTCCAGAAAATGATGTCATGGCTTTAGAAGCTTCTGATAGGCTAATTGACATAATTTGAGTCAATTGGAGGTGTACCTGTGGATGTATTTCAAGGCCTACCTTCAAACTCACTGCCTCTTTGCTTGACATCATGTGAAAATCAAAAGAAATCAGCCAAGACCTCAGAAACAATTGTAGACCTCCACAAGTCTGGTTCATCCTTGGGAGCAATTTCAAAATGCCTGAAGGTACCACGTTCATCTGTGCAAACAATAGTACGCAAGTATAAACACCATGGGACCACGCAGCCGTCATACTGCTCAGGAAGGAGACACATTCTGTCTCCTAGAGATGAATGTACTTTGGTGCGAAAAGTGCAAATCAATCCCAGAACAACAGCAAAGGACCTTGTGAAGTTGGAGGAAACGGGTACAAAAGTATCTATATCCACAATAAAACGAGTCCTATATCGACATAACCTGAAAGGTCGCTCAGCAAGGAAGAAGCCACTGCTCCAAAACCGCCATAAAGAAACCAGACTACGGTTTGCAACTGCACATGGGGACGAAGATCGTACTTTTTGGAGAAAAGTACGCACCGTCCTTGCTGCTTTGCTGCAGGAGGGACTGGTGCACTTCATAAAATAGATGGCATCGTGAGGGAGGAAAATTATGTGGATATATTGAAGCAACATCTCAAGACATCAGTCAGGAAGTTAAAGCTTGGTCGCAAATGGGTCTTCCAAATGGACAATGACCCCAAGCATACTTCCAAAGTTGTGGCAGAATGTCTTAAGGACAACAAAGTCAAGGTATTGATATCATAAGGTGAATGCACCAATTTGTAAGTCGCTCTGGATAAGAGCGTCTGCTAAATGATGTAAATGTATTGGAGTGGCCATCACAAAGCCCTGACCTCAATCCTATAGAAAATGTGTGGGCAGAACTGAAAAAGTGCGTGCGAGCCAGGAGGCCTTCAAACCTGACTCAGTTACACCAGCTCTGTCAGGAGGAATGGGCCAAAATTCACCCAACTTATTGTGGGAAGCTTGTGTAAGGCTACCTGAAATATTTGACCCAAATTAAACAATTTAAAGGCAATGCTACCAAATACTAATTGAGTGTATGTAAACTTCTGACCCACTGGGAATGTGATGAAGTAAAAGCTGAAATAAATCATTCTCTCTACTATTATTCTGACATTTCACATTCTTAAAATAAAGTGGTGATCCTAACTGACCTAAGACAGGGAATTTTTACTAGAATTAAATGTCAGGAATTGTGAAAAACTGATTTTAAATGTATTTGGCTAAGGTGTATGTAAACTTCCGACTTCAACTGTACATACTACCTGAATTAGCCCGACTAACCGGTGCCTGTATATAGCCTCGCTACTGTTATTATTCACTGTCTTTTTGCTGTTGTTTTTTTTATTTCCTTACTTATCTATTGTTCACCTAATACCTATTTTTTTACTTAAAAATTGCACTGTTGGTTAGGGCCTGTAAGTAAGTGTTTCACTGTATTCAGCACACGTGACAAATTTTGATTTGATTTGAGCTCTCATTTCAGTGGAAGAAAGAGAAGAGGGCAACGGGAAAAAACTAGTAAAGGATTGGATTGAAGACGAGCTGAGAGAATATAGACCGGCAAGGACAAAGAATAGAGAGTAGACGAGAGGGCGAAGGAGAGCACATGCTTACTTCCCACTGTATAGGGCTGTTGTGCGTTTTGACAGGCCGCTGACAGACTATGGGCAGGTTCTGTAATCTCTCCCATCTCTCCGTCTCTCTTTCTCATACACACAGACACACACTTCCTTGTCACGAGGCCAGAATAAGGGCTGTGTGAGAGAGAGGTGGGGGGAGACTGTCACAACGCATACACGCAACACACATATGGTCAGTGTGACTCAACGTTTGTGGCACACTCAGTCCTTCCCGGTATGGAATTTCTGGAGGTGTGAGTGCACTGCTGCACTTGTTGAGATCTGCTAGCCAGCTGAAGCACTACTCTACTGTTCACTACAGAGACACACTCAACGTACTGGAAGAATGGTTGTACCCCAACTCTCTGTTTAAAGACCTGAAAGAGCTACACTTAGTTATCAGTCTAAGCAGTTATGTTGTTGCTGTCTTAAAACCAGACTTTTCTTCTTTTACTTTGAGGGACTCAGTGGCTTAATGCCACCTACTCATAACATTGAAGATGTCTGGTATGTGTACTGCATATTGGTTGGGTTGAGAGACACCTCAGTTTGCTTCAGGAGTCGGGGCATACGTCCATGCTTGCTTTTCCTCTTCAAGTCAAAAGATGAGGGAATTTGAATGTTTATGTCCTTGAAACTCTGGGGAGAAGGCGTTTAAGTGCAATGCTGTAGCCTATACTGGGATTTGTGCTGTGAACTTTAACTTCTAAGTCCCACCTCAGTGTTTTGTTCTGGATCTGGAATGAACAATGTATGAAAATAAATATTTGAAATGTCGACCTTTTGAGGGAACATTCTATTTGTTGGCACACTGTTGCTTGTGTTTTGTTTATAATTATTTGCATAATAAGTCTAACTACCGGTGAGATTAGACTGTAGGAGTTGGAGACTGAAGAGGAGGTTGCACGGCTGATTTGGAATTCAAATAGTTTTACCGCTCTGAGCTGACTTGTAACAGAATCATTGGCTGCGGTGCCAGCAGCTGCAGATCTTCTTTCCCATCAGGTCAAGCAAGACAAAAGGGAAACATCCCCCTGATGACTATGCAGTCAACCAATTGGTTAGAAACTAGTGGTTGAATTAAGTCACTATTGTATTTTGGCAAAGTTTTGCTTTGCAATGTCCCGGGCCTACAAGACGGGCCCTCCTGCAGAATTGGCCTACAAGACGGGCCCTCCTGCAGAATTGGCCTACAAGACGGGCCCTCCTGTAGAAGTGGCCTACAAGACGGGCCCTCCTGTAGAAGTGGCCTACAAGACGGGCCCTCCTGTAGAAGTGGCCTACAAGACGGGCCCTCCTGTAGAAGTGGCCTACAAGACTGGCCCTCCTGTAGAAGTGGCCTACAAGACGGGCCCTCCTGCAGAAGTGGCCTACAAGACGGGCCCTCCTGCAGAAGTGGCCTACAAGACGGACCCTCCTGCAGAAGTGGCCTACAAGACGGGCCCTCCTGCAGAAGTGGCCTACAAGACGGGCCCTCCTGCAGAAGTGGCCTACAAGACGGGCCCTCCTGTAGAAGTGGCCTACAAGACGGGCCCTCCTGTAGAAGTGGCCTACAAGACGGGCCCTCCTGTAGAAGTGGCCTACAAGACGGGCCCTCCTGTAGAAGTGGCCTACAAGACGGGCCCTCCTGTAGAAGTGGCCTACAAGACGGGCCCTCCTGCAGAAGTGGCCTACAAGACGGGCCCTCCTGCAGAAGTGGCCTACAAGACGGGCCCTCCTGCAGAAGTGGCCTACAAGACGGGCCCTCCTGCAGAAGTGGCCTACAAGACGGGCCCTCCTGCAGAAGTGGCCTACAAGACGGGCCCTCCTGCAGAAGTGGCCTAGAAGACGGGCCCTCCTGCAGAAGTGGCCTAGAAGACGGGCCCTCCTGCAGAAGTGGCCTAGAAGACGGGCCCTCCTGCAGAAGTGGCCTAGAAGATGGGCCCTCCTGCAGAAGTGGCCTACAAGACGGGCCCTCCTGCAGAAGTGGCCTAGAAGATGGGCCCTCCCTCTTGTAGAAGTGGCTTGAAAAAAGATGCTCAAATCCAGTAGTCTTTGACTCAATGCTTGGCTCGATAACACTGCTTCACTAACACTCTCTTAACAGTGTAACTGTGAAGTCATTGACTTCATGCTGAATTGTAGCATCTCTGTTGACAAGGTCATAACTAGTGCCGCTGAGTCACAATGGTGCCGCTGAGTCACAAGGGAAAAGGTTTTGGGGCCCCTTGCGCGCACACACACTCTCTCTCTCACACACACACACACACACACACACACACACACACACACACACACACACACACACACACACACACACACACAGCAGTCCTGTGTTATGTCACTCCTCTTCAACTGTCTTTTCCCACCAAACACCAGACTCATTATTGTGCTCTTGTGACCAGATCTTGCCCTGCTTACTGTACCCCCTCACTCAGCCAGATATCCCATGATCCTCTCTGCCTCCGCTGGTTGAATGCCCAGGGCTGCCAGCGATAGAACCCCCCCCCCCCCCCCCCTCCCCTTAATTCTGGAATTTAATTGAGTCGTTTGGCTAATTAAGACTTCTCCCCTCTGTATTCTATCACAATCCATAATGCCAAACATAAGGAGCTTTAATTTAAGGCTTGCTATTGGCAGCTCAGAGTTTTTGCCAGTTATGACAAACCAAAGCACTTAGCACATTGAGCTTTGAGCTTAGTCGACTGTTCTGTTCTGTGTTTCATGCCTGTTTTTCACAAGCCATGTTCTCTGCATTTTTCTTTATGGCTGTATGAATGTACTGTTGTAATGTGTTTTGTGTCCAAAGTGCAATTTCCTTTCTCTGACTTGCTAAGTGTTCGGTGGCTTTTCCCCCACATCTCTGGAGCCCTTGTAGAGGAAGAGGGACAGGACCAGTATAGATATTATGGAGGAGTCTGGCTCTCCACGACCCATTAGGTTCTAATGCAGTACTATAGGTGATGCATGGTCCAGAACATATATGCTATGCCATGTAAATGCATACATACACACATTCTTAATAAAGTGGTACAGGAGATCTAACAATGCCCGTTGTCTGACATGGTCAGCTGTCGGTGTGTTTGCGGTTGATGACACACAGCTTCTCAAAACCATGACGTAGTAACTTAAACCGGCCCAACTCCGTCCTCCACTTCTCTCACAACGACAGCCATTTAATCAGTCAGCACTAATACATTCTACCCTCCTCTGAGTGGGTGACCCTTTCCCATTGTTTCCCTGTTAGTGAGTCAGTTTCTTTACTGACTGAAATGTAGAGGGAACTTGGAAAGTGACACACACACACACACACACACACACACACTGCGGGACGTTTTTGTCCCTGTGGGTTCAGTGTGCTGTGTCACACTGAACCCACCAATAGAAAAGGTCCACCACGGGACCTCTATTAGTCCCCACAAACAGCAGCGCTCACTGTCCTCAGGCACCATTACATCATGGCTTAGACATTCTCTCTCTGTCTATGTCCCTCTGTCTCTCGGGTCTTTCTCTGTCTCTGTCTTTGCAGGGCCTTGTCTATCTGTATATCTCTTCTCTCTGTCTCAGGACATTTGCTTCAGCAAATGGCAAGATTGTTCAGTTTTTGTTTGCCAGTCAAATGGATAATAGTTTCAGAATGCGGCAACAGCAATGTGATATTCTGTCCCTGGCCGTACAGGGTGTGTTCACTGATTCATATTGACACTGTATCAGAGTGTGTTGACGGTGTAACGTGTTGTTATGGGGTTACGAGTGTCTAGGCCACTGTTCTTTAGAGTATACTACTATAGCCTAATTCTCCTGCTGGAAGGAATGTGTTGACTTGGGCCTATAGTTGTGTAGTTTTACTGGCCGTTTAAAAACAGATTGCTGGTTGTAATCATCAGTGAGTATGGTCTACTCTACACTGTTTATAACCTGGACACTATGTTTTATTTGATTGAATATACAGTTGTCATGTACGGTACTTCTACTAATCAATACACAGTACTTTACCACCCACCCTGCAAACATACAATCCTCTAACGTTATGCACTCCACCCCATAATCAGCTTCAGTCTTGGGCTGACACAAGCTCCCCCCTCTACCTCAGCTGTGAATAAAAGGATTGTGCCTCTCCAATCCAAACTGGAGATGAGATTCTAGACCCCACCCAGACAGTTGCGGTGATTGATAAGGGCTGGTGATTCCCTGGAGGAGAGCATTAGTTGATTGTCCTGATGTGGTGAACATGGTTCGGCATGGCCAGCCAGTCAGCCACGGAGGGAGAACAACCCTAAATCTATTAACCCCTATCCTTTAAGCAGTGCACTGTCCATCTGCTCCACCACCCGGCCCACACACACACACACACACACACAGACACACACACAGACACAGACACAGACAGAGCGAAGTGCACCATTAATACAAGTGCGCCTTATACAATCTGGTTAGCAGGGGTGTGTGTGTTGGACGCATGCAGGCAAGTGGGGGGGGGGGGGTTGAATGTAGGCCGGCAGGAAATTGGAGAGAAGGGTGCAGCATTGTATTAGGACCCAGCTGGCGATGGCGTGCCACCTATATGCTTCCCTGTTCCATTTCCTGTTTTCATTTTTTTTCTCCCCACATGCAGGTTTTTATGGGCAGGAACAGTTTGGTCCTTAGCAACAGAAATAACACCATATATTGGACTGACAAAGCAGCATCTGTGTATGTTTCTAGCTGATACATTGTGAGAGGAATTGTGGTAAACACAATCATGTTCACATGGCAAATGGTTCTCATTGGCTCTGGTATTGGACATTCAATAATTCTTTGTCTACACCCATTCAGCATCGTTCACACCCTCTAAAGCCTTAGCCCCACCCAGCTCTTTAACCTCTCTAGGGTCGGCGGGACAAAATCGTCCCACCTACTCAACAGCCAGTTGAATCCCGTGGCGCGTTATTCAAATACCTTAGAAATGCTATTACTTCAATTTCTCAAACATATGACTATTTTACACCATTTTAAAGACAAGACTCTCGTTAATCTAACCACACTGTCCGATTTCAAAAAGGCTTTACAACGAAAGCAAAACATTAGATTATGTCAGCAGAGTACCCAGCCAGAAATAATCAGACACCCATTTTTCAAGCTAGCATATAATGTCACATAAACCCAAACCACAGCTAAATGCAGCACTAACCTTTGATGATCTTCATCAGATGACAACCCTAGGACATTATGTTATACAATACATGCATGTTTTGTTCAATCAAGTTCATATTTATATCAAAAAACAGCTTTTTACATTAGCATGTGACGTTCAGAACTAGCATACCCCCCGCAAACTTCCGGTGAATTTACTAAATTACTCATGATAAACGTTCACAAAAAACATAACAATTATTTTAAGAATTATAGATACAGAACTCCTCTATGCACTCGCTATGTCCGATTTTAAAATAGCTTTTCGGTGAAAGCACATTTTGCAATATTCTGAGTAGATAGCCCGGCATCACAGGGCTACCTATTTAGACACCCCCCAAGTTTAGCCCTCACCAAAGTCAGATTTACTATAAGAAAAATGTTATTACCTTTGCTGTTCTTCGTCAGAATGCACTCCCAGGACTTCTACTTCAATAACAAATGTTGGTTTGGTTCAAAATAATCCATAGTTATTTTCAAATATCCTCTGTTTTGTTCGTGCGTTCAAGACACTATCCGAATGGTAAAGAAGGGTGACGCGCACGACGCATTTCGTGACGAAAAAATTCTAAATATTCCATTACCGTACTTTGAAGCATGTCAACCGCTGTTTAAAATCATTTTTCTCGTAAAAAAGCGATAATATTCCGACCGGGAAAGCGTGTTTAGGTTCAAAGACGAAAGAAAATAAAACATGGGGTCGACTCGGGCACGAGCCTCAGTCTGGTACTCTGACCGGCCACTATCCAAACGCGCTAATGTTTTTCAGCCAGAGGCTGGAATTACATCATTCAGCTTTTTCCCGGGTTCCGAGAGACTATGGGAGCCGTAGGAAGTGTCACGTTACAGCAAAGATCCTCAGTTTTCAATAAACAGAGCCAAGAAGAACAAGAACTTGTCAGACAGGCCACTTCCTGTAAGGAATCTTCTCAGGTTTTTGCCTGCCATATGAGTTCTGTTATACTCACAGACACCATTCAAACAGTTTTAGAAACTTTAGGGTGTTTTCTATCCAAAGCCAATAATTATATGCATATTCTAGTTACTGGGCAGGAGTAGTAACCAGATTAAATCGGGTACGTTTTTTATCCGGCCGTGCAAATACTGCCCCCTATCCCCAACAGGTTAAGGATTCACATGTGAGGCCATGCACTAAACAACCAAAGGTTTCATGACTAAAGGCTGGTTTATACTACGGGTGTATTAATTTATTCCAGCTACGTCTATCGACAGTTGTCGCGGTGACGTCATGAACATTCTATTGAAATGGTTACTTGCATATGTAGACATGTAGCTAGCTAGCTAAACAATGAACCTTAATCCCAACTCATAACGTTACTACCCTGCATGAGTCTACAGGTAGCTAACCAACCAGGTTCAATGTTAGCTAGCTAACATTAGGCTATAACTAGCAATGCAAATGGCTCTGAGATATGAATAATATAACTACACAGATCATACACGTAACATTAGCTAGCGAGACCGCCAGCTAGCAGTACACTTGAAATGAAAATGACTTTCTGACAAAATTAGAAACGTGTAATATCTGAATGTAGCTAGCTACTTTCAATCTTACCCGTATACATAGATGGACACTTCTCCCTCACTGTGTCGGATGCCATGGTTGCCCTTAGTTTGAATATGTAATCCGGAGACGGGTGTTATATACAACAGCCTTCTGTGTGTTCTCTTTTTGACTCTGTCTGCATATTTGCAATCAAACGCCAGAATCTCCTTAGCTATCGTAGTCTAATTCCACTGATTTCAAAACTCGGCCCTGCAGAAAGTGGAGAGCAACACTTATACAGTCTACTAGATGATATCTTCTAAAAAAAACGGTGTTAGAAAGGATTTCCTACACATACTGACAAGCTAGCTCATGTTACAGATAGAAGCGTGCTACATGGAAGACCAATCCAAACTTATCTCTCTGCATGTCCAGCTCACTCATGATCTCAGCCAATCATGACTAGCGGGAAGGTTGCTCGCTTTTTCTGCGGCTAAACCAACTAGGCTCGTAATTTAACCTCTCTAGGCTAGGCGGGACGAATTCGTCCCACCTACGTAACAGCCACTGCTATCCTGTGGCGCGATTTTCAAAACCTTAAAAATCCTATTACTTCAATTTCTCAAACATATGACTATTTTACAGCTATTTAAAGACTAGACTCTCGTTAATCTAACTACACTGTCCGATTTCAAAAAGGCTTTACAACGAAAGCAAAACATTAGATTATGTCAGCAGAGTACCAAGCCAGAAATAATCAGACACCCATTTTTCAAGCCAGCATATAATGTCACCAAAACCCAGAAGACAGCTAAATGCAGCACTCACCTTTGATGATCTTCATCAGATGACAACCCTAGGACATTATGTTATACAATACATGCATGTTTTGTTCAATCAAGTTCATATTTATATCAAAAACCAGCTTTTTACATTAGCATGTGACGTTCAGAACTAGCATACCCCCCGCAAACTTCCGGGGAATTCGCAAACATTTTACTAAATTACTCACGATAAACGTTCACAAAAAGCATAACAATTATTTTAAGAATTATAGATACAGACCTCCTCTATGCACTCGATATGTCCGATTTTAAAATAGCTTTTTGGTGAAAGCACATTTTGCAATATTCTAAGTACATAGCCCAGGCATCACGGGCTCGCTATTTAGACACCCGGCAAGTTTAGCACTCACCATAATCATATTTACTATTATAAAAGTTTCATTACCTTTTGTTGTCTTCGTCAGAATACACACCCAGGACTGCTACTTCAATAACAAATGTTGGTTTGGTCCAAAATAATCCATCGTTATATCCGAATAGCGGCGTTTTGTTCGTGCGTTCCAGACACTATCCGAAATAGTAAAGAAGTGTCACGCGCATGGCGCAATTCGTGACAATAAAATTCTAAATATTCCATTACCGTACTTCGAAGCATGTCAACCGCTGTTTAAAATCAATTTTTACGACATTTTTCTCGTAGAAAAGCGATAATATTCCGACAGGGAATCTCCTTTTCGGCAAACAGAGGAAAAAATCCCAAAGGCGGGGGCGGTCGGGGTCATGCGCATAAGCCAGTGTCCCTTGATCGGCCACTTGAGAAAGGCGATAATGTGTTTCAGCCTGGGGCTGGAATGACGACATTCTGTTTTTTCCCAGGCTCTGAGCGCCTATGGACGACGTGGGAAGTGTCACGTTAGAGCAGAGATCCTTAGTAAATGATAGAGATGGAAAAGAAGTTCAACAAATGGTCAGACAGGCCACTTCCTGTAAAGGAATCTCTCAGGTTTTGACCTGCCATTTGAGTTCTGTTATACTCACAGACACCATTCAAACAGTTTTAGAAAATTTAGGGTGTTTTCTATCCATATGTAATAAGTATATGCATATTCTAGTTACTGGGTAGGAGTGGTAACCAGATTAAATCGGGTATGTTTTTTATCCAGCCGTGTCAATACTGCCCCCTAGCCCTAACAGGTTAACAATTTTATTCGTATTTACAGATGGCATACAAGTTTGTTATTAAGGCACATGAAAGTTCACATGTTCCAAACGGAATTTCTGCCCAGAAATGCATTTTGATTAACAACAAAAAAGTTTACATTCAAATGGCTCGACATACAGGAGTACGCCCAGTTTCAATTACATCAAATCAAATGTTTGTCACGTGCCGAATACAACAGGTGCGGACCTTACAGTGAAATGCTTACTTACAAGCCCTTAACCAACAATGCATTTTTAAGAAAAGTACAACTTTTTTTTTTTTTATTACAAGAAAAATGTAAAAATAACAAATAATTAAGGAGCAACAAAATATAACAGTAGCGAGGCTACATACAGAGTCAATGTGCGGGGGAAATGGTTAGTCGAGGTAATATGTAGGTAGAGGTAAAAGAGAATCAACAGAGAGTAGCAGCAGTGTTAAAAATGAGGGTGGGGGCAATGCAAATAGCCTTGGTAGCCATTTGATTAGATGTTCAGGAGTCTTATGGCTGTTAAGAAGCCTTTTGGACCTAGACTTGGCACTCCGGTACCGCTTGTCGTGTGGTAGCAGAGAAAACAGTCTATGACTACGGTTGCTGGAGTTTTCGACATTTTTTATTTTTATTTTTAATTTTTTTAGGCCTTCCTCTGACACCGCCTGGTATAGAGGTCCTGGATGGCAGGAAGCTTGGCCCCAGTGATGTACTGGGCCGTACGCACTACCCTCTGCACCGATTTTTAGCCCATTTATATTGTCCATCCTTCAATCAAATGTATTTTATAAAGCCTTTTTACATAAGTAGTTGTCACAAAGTGTTGATGAGTTTAGGACAGTCCAGTTGGACAGATGTTTTGTCTCTGACTGTCTCATAATGCTCTTCTCTTCTCTCTGTGGACACCAGTCACCCCATCAGGACCTTTGGGTGTATATTAAGGTTTTGAATGGTGTTATTGTGTGTTCAGTGGAGAAGCTGGCAGCTGCTAGTCTTGGCATGGGGATGGACTGCTGCTGCTGTGCAGTGTAATCTAGTCGGCCCAGATGCTGTTATCCCTGAATGTTCCAGTCTCTTTATGTTGGCCAGCCAGCTATAAACTCATTTGGACATTTGTCATAGATTACATAATAACATGAAATGCAATTTTTTGGGGTGGATTCAGTGACGAATGATTTACGGTGTTAACCTCTCTGTGTGTTGTCTTGTCATCTCTAACCCTCCTCTATTTCTCTGTCTCCTCCAGCGGTGATGTCTTGAGGCAGTCTCCCATCCGGCCTAGTGAAGGACGTGCAAGGTCAAGTGACTGCTAATGGGAACCCCTGTGACACCATGAGCGCTCGTGATGGCGGCCACGGCGGTGGGATCGGCGGCGTGGGCACGCTGGGCAGGCGAGGACGCTACGAGGACTCGGAGTTCACCCTGCGCATCTATCCGGGCTCCCTGGCCGAGGGCACCATCTACTGCCCCGTCAGCGCCCGCAAAAGCACCACGGCCGCCGAGGCCATTGAGCGCTGCCTGGAGCGCCTGCGTCTGGACCGCGACCGCTGCTATGTGCTAGCCGAAGTCAAGGAATTTGGCGGGGAAGAATGGATCCTGAACCCCAGTGACTGCCCAGTCCAGCGGATGATGCTGTGGCCCCGCGGGGCTCTGGAGCAGCGCTCAGGCTCAGGCGGCGGGGAGGACTACCGCTTCCTGCTGCGGCAGAAGAATCTGGATGGCTCCATCCACTACGGCGGCAGCCTGCAGATGTGGCTGCGTGTGACCGAGGAGCGCCGGCGCATGACGGAGCGTGGCCTGTTGCCACAGGAGGAGGTCAGGGGTGACCACGCCGACTTGTGCTGCCTGCCGGAGCTCACCGAGCGCTCGCTGCTGGACAACCTACGCTCGCGCTTCCGCCAGGAGAGGATTTACACCTACGTAGGCAGCATCCTCATTGTCATTAACCCCTTCCAGTTCCTCCCCATCTATAACCCTAAGTACGTCAAGATGTACGACAACCACGCTCTGGGAGACCTGGAGCCGCACATCTACGCCGTGGCGGATGTGGCCTACCATGCCATGCTGCAGCGGCGGAGGAACCAGTGCATCGTCATCTCTGGGGAGAGCGGCTCGGGAAAGACCCAGAGCACCAACTTCCTGATTCACCACCTGACCGCCCTCAGCCAGAAGGGATTCGCCAGCGGGGTGGAGCAGATCATTCTGGGGGCAGGGCCAGTGTTGGAGGTAAGGACACCCGTGCAATAAAAATCCTTTGGAATTTGTAACAGTGATGGTTATTTTGTCGCTGAGTTTTCTGGTGCTGTTTTCCTCTCATGGATACAAAATGAGCCAAAATGCTTTTGTTCTGTTTCAGTCAGCCAGTCTACAATGCTGTTTCAGTTAGCCAGTCTACAATGCTGTTTCAGTTAGCCAGTCTACAATGCTGTTTCAGTCAGCCAGTCTACAATGCTGTTTCAGTCAGCCAGTCTACAATGCTGTTTCAGTCAGCCAGTCTAAAATGCTGTTTCTGTCAGCCAGTCTACAATGCTGTTTCTGTCAGCCAGTCTACAATGCTGTGTCGTGTCTTTGGCTATGCCGGATTAAGTGATATGACATGCTATTCTATAAAAATCATTTCTCTGTAATTAATATTACCTGATTACGCTAATCAGGAAGATAATTAACGAGAAAGTCGGGGCACCACGAAATAATGTTTATAGCGCTGTTATCTTCCGAATAAACTCTTAAAAACCTAGTAATATTTTACATCAATAGCACTCAATATTTAATCCTCACCTTATTTCAGTCTCATCTGAAAGTTGTAAATTCTTGGTTATCTTCACAAACCCTGGCTAACAAGTTGAATCAGCAATACAAACTTTGGTTTAATTATTTATTTACTAAATACCTAAATAATCACACAGAATTACATATACACAGAATGCAAATTATGTCATACAGAAAATGTCCCTGGTAGACGGAGCAGACATGACGGCTGGTTACACAAAGGAAAGGAGGTTGGGTTTGAGTGAAAGAGCGGGAAGACTGAGGAACAAAGGGAGAAGCTATGCTATCGTAAATACAGTATCTTATGCATTCTAAATTACCGCCCATTTGGAAAAGGAAAATGCAATAAATATTTACTCTGCGCTGCGCTTCAGTAGGTTGGTCGTAGATGCTGGCCGTGTTGCCCGACAGAGATCTTCCTGTCCTCGGAAGAATGTCTCTGGTGGTAAACTGGATACGTTGTAGTATCGTCGTTGTGTGTTAGACTGTATCCGTCGTCCGTCCTTTCCTAGCCCACGTTTACAGCGGCCGCTGCTAACTCAACGGCTAGGAGGTATCACTTCTGTAGTGAATAAGAGCTCAAAGTTCCTACCATTCGCAACCAAAGCTCACGCTGAGGTTGGCTTAGTTCTGTAGTTGACATTTTAGTCCTTTTAACGTGGGACCGTCGTCCTCACGTCCTCGGAACAGCTTATTATCTGAATCTTTCTGACATTGGACCGTCGCCCTAATGTACCCGGAACAGAAAGTTATATTTTCGTAAAGGGCTTATATAGTGGAGGGAGAGAAGGGTGTGTTGCATAGTTTACAACCCATGTCTGTTCACATGGGCGGGCCAATGAGTTGAGCATAGTTCACTCATGAAAACCCAATTCTCTCATTTGGAAGCTAAAATTACATTTCATCTTTTCACAAATAGTTTCATATTTAAACATTTAAATTGCACAACAATTTCATGTGAATCTGATAACTATAATGTGAAGACTTTCTAAGAATGAGTTTGAGTTTGTCGTCCTGTCATTAATAAGAATGTCTCAGATGACAACCGAACTGACATCATATTCATTAAGTACCAACACATATTTTCAACTGGTTGGATTACCGAAATATGGTTCCTTTCCCCCCACCTTTTGATGTTCCCAGACTCTATATGTTTAACAAAGGCTTTTCAAGATTCCTTCTGTAGAGTCGAGAGAGGGAAGGGAGAAAGGTATTTATGGGGGGGGGGGTCATAAACTACCCCCAGGCCAACGTCATGACAGCTGTTTGTGTCAGCCAGTCTACCGTGCTGTTTGTGTCAGCCAGTCTACCGTGCTGTTTGTGTCAGCCAGTCTACCGTGCTGTTTGTGTCAGCCAGTCTACCGTGCTGTTTGTGTCAGCCAGTCTACCGTGCTGTATGTGTCAGCCAGTCTACCGTGCTGTATGTGTCAGCCAGTCTACCGTGCTGTTTGTGTCAGCCAGTCTACCGTGCTGTTTGTGTCAGCCAGTCTACCGTGCTGTTTGTGTCAGCCAGTCTACCGTGCTGTTTGTGTCAGCCAGTCTACCGTGCTGTTTGTGTCAGCCAGTCTACCGTGCTGTTTGTGTCAGCCAGTCTACCGTGCTGTTTGTGTCAGCCAGTCTACCGTGCTGTTTGTGTCAGCCAGTCTACCGTGCTGTTTGTGTCAGCCAGTCTACCGTGCTGTATGTGTCAGCCAGTCTACCGTGCTGTTTGTGTCAGCCAGTCTACCGTGCTGTTTGTGTCAGCCAGTCTACCGTGCTGTTTGTGTCAGCCAGTCTACCGTGCTGTTTGTGTCAGCCAGTCTACCGTGCTGTTTGTGTCAGCCAGTCTACCGTGCTGTTTGTGTCAGCCAGTCTACCGTGCTGTTTGTGTCAGCCAGTCTACCGTGCTGTTTGTGTCAGCCAGTCTACCGTGCTGTTTGTGTCAGCCAGTCTGTGTAGTAGTACAGCAACTGTGGTTGATGTTGCAATAAAAACAGTTTCCAGTAATGAAGAAACCGTTGCTCTATGATCAACCTGGTTTGTACCTGATAGATGGGATGAGCTGTGTGTTCTTATGCAACAATGTCTGGCCCCAGCTGTCCCTGTGGCCAGAGTCCTCCTGCTCTATAGAAAGCTTTATTGCAGTTTTCATCCAGCTGTGCAGGGATTATATTGTACACAGAGGAGCTTTTTCCTCTGCCCACAGCAGCTTCTGAATGGCTACAGTTGTGCCTTCTTGTTTCACTGTTTCCCCCTTGTTTTTGGATACCAGACCAGAACCCAAAGCACCAGCCAAGGTTGTCAGTACATAATAGTTCAATCAAATCAATTCTGAATCTGTTGAGATGGGCGGCAACAGAGCTTGGAAGGAAGGACAAACTCAAAATGAGTTGTTTATTACTGAGTTGTGCTACCTTTGTCAGAGGCGTAGGTTGTCTGAATAACAAGCCCAGTAGGTTATTTTGGGGCACCCTCTTTTTCTGAACATTCCAGAGGGATTTACAGCCCCCCCCCCCCACATCCTCTGTCATTCATCTGTATGTCACACAACAACAACACCTGAACCTTATTTCACCAGAATACCCTGGCAACTACAGCCACACAGCCTGGCAACTATCCTCTTTTTTCCATATCGGTGGTTCGCCGTTTGACCACAGTCTGTTTACAGTAGCTTGGGTTTCATTGAACGTGGGAGTGTACACATTCCTTCTGACATTCCTTGAGGAGGACTTCAGAGTGGCACCACACTCGTACTGTGTGACTGAGGACTATATTGTTTTAGGTGGCTTTGGAAAGTGTACAGTTTTAGTGTTCTGAACTAATTGTAAGAACTGGACAAGCAGGTGTTTTGGTCAACCCTGACCCTGATTGGTGTACAGTACTTACTTGCCTCGTTCTATATGAGAACATGAACACCTATACTGGAGGCCTATTACAAGTCAAGTGTTTGAGGGAGAAATATTGCTCTAGATTCATCCAGCCGTACTGTTAAAGCAGTTTCTGATACCAGTCTGAAAGCCAAGTGTTTGAAATGACAAAACGTGACCAAGATCAAGGGGTGCTATTTTTTACAGCCTCTGTGTGTTTTTACAGCTAATGTGTGTGTCTCCACTCTGGACAGCTAATGTGTGTGTCTCCCACTCTGGACAGCTAATGTGTGTGTCTCCTACTCTGGACAGCTAATGTGTGTGTCTCCCACTCTGGACAGCTAATGTGTGTGTCTCCCACTCTGGACAGCTAATGTGTGTGTCTCCCACTCTGGACAGCTAATGTGTGTGTCTCCCACTCTGGACAGCTAATGTGTAAGCCCTGTGGGTTAATCTCTAACACGCCGGCACAATTGAGTGGTTTTTGAGTGCAGAGGTGCAGCATTTAATTGTTTGCACAGTGAGATTGCGTAGCTACCCTTTACTGATTTAGTAATGCTAAGGCCCAGGAGAGGGGGACTAAGGGAACTAGGAGAGGGGGACTAAGGGAACTAGGGCCTAGTCCAGTCCACTCTATAGCTGACTAGTACCAATATTGACATCTTCCTTTCCTCGTCTCCTTTGCTCATGATCACTGACCATGGAACTGGCCCCAACCTTGGAGATGGAACACTCCTCACCCAGACAGTCTAACCTTAGAGATGGAACACACCTCACCCAGACAGTCTAACCTTGGAGATGGAACACTCCTCACCAAGACAGTCTAACCTTGGAGATGGAACACTCCTCACCAAGACAGTCTAACCTTGGAGATGGAACACTCCTCACCAAGACAGTCTAACCTTGGAGATGGAACACACCTCACCCAGACAGTCTAACCTTGGAGATGGAACACACCTCAGTCTAACCTTGGAGATGGAACACACCTCAGTCTAACCTTGGAGATGGAACACACCTCACCCAGACAGTCTAACCTTGGAGATGGAACACACCTCACCCAGACAGTCTAACCTTGGAGATGGAACACACCTCACCCAGACAGTCTAACCTTGGAGATGGAACACACCTCACCCAGACAGTCTAACCTTGGAGATGGAACACACCTCACCCAGACAGTCTAACCTTGGAGATGGAACACACCTCACCCAGACAGTCTAACCTTGGAGATGGAACACACCTCACCCAGACAGTCTAACCTTGGAGATGGAACACACCTCACCCAGACAGTCTAACCTTGGAGATGGAACACACCTCAGTCTAACCTTGGAGATGGAACACACCTCAGTCTAACCTTGGAGATGGAACACACCTCAGTCTAACCTTGGAGATGGAACACACCTCACCCAGACAGTCTAACCTTGTAAATGGAACACACCTCACCCAGACAGTCTAACCTTGGAGATGGAACACACCTCACCCAGACAGTCTAACCTTGGAGATGGAACACACCTCACCCTGACAGTCTAACTTTGGAGATGGAACACACCTCACCCAGACAGTCTAACCTTGGAGATGGAACACACCTCACCCAGACAGTCTAACCTTGGAGATGGAACACATCTCACCCCGACAGTCTAACTTTGGAGATGGAACACATCTCACCCAGACAGTCTAACCTTGGAGATGGAACACACCTCACCCAGACATTCTAACCTTGGAGATGGAACACATCTCACCCAGACAGTCTAACCTTGGATTACTCAAAAAGGGACAGTGGCTTTAAGAGGTATAGGGAAGTAACAGTGTGAACTCGGTTTAAATCAAGAATCTATTCATCCAAGGTGCATTTCTACGAGTTAGTTGTGTGGAACAGAATCCTGCTTCCCTCTAATATTCTTAACAGAGCTTTTAAGACTGTTGTTAAGGTTGAATTAAGACACTGGGAGTGTCTCCATTCCATACTCCTCTCTCCTTGCCTCTTTCTCAAAACCCATTGGAGCAGAAGGTCAGAGGGGAGGGACCTCTGGCTTTCTCATCCAATGGGTTTTAAGAAGGAGGCGAGGAGTATGCAATAGATATCTTCCTGTCTTTTCATTCCTCTCTCCCTCCCTTTGATGGTACATTACCTTGACTTGACTCCCACTCAAACATGGGGGGCTGGGTCGGCCACCATTTCACTCCTGAGAGAACGATGTGCTACTGGTCTTTACGCTAATGTCAGAGCCCCCGGACTAGCTAGCTAGCTAACACACATCTAACCTTTGGTCCAGCTGTCAAGCACTATTCAGGCAGTCATTATGTACATATATCCACTGACATAGCCATTCAGCTGGACCTACAACAGAGACTATAGAGTAGTGTTACCTGTCAAACCACTACCTCAGTTAACTCTAGGCTCAAGGTCAACATTTGCGAACATAGAAATCCATAATGAGAATATAGCAACATACCTGCTAGCATTGTTCTGACAGATGTGATTTATGATGCACATTATTCTCTTGGCTTTAGCCTTGAGATAGTATGAGACACTCCCTTCAAGCACGTAGCTCATGCTCTAAATAAATGCCTACCACAAACAGTAACGTTATGAAGGCTGTTTAAGATAATGGCTCATTAGCTCACTGCATTTGCTAATGGCCATAAATGGTTGAAGCGATTCAATACTTTATCATTGAGCTTTGTTAAAGTGGTAGCACTGCTTATTAAACGCAGAGGATAAGGTCGGATAAGGTCGGATAAGCGTTATGAGTAGGATACCAGGCTGTATCACTAACGGCTGTGATTGGGAGTCCGATAGGCCGGCGCACAATTGGCCCAGCGTCGTTAGGGTTTGGCCGGAGTAGGCCGTCATTGTAAATAAAAATTTGTTCTTAACTGACTTGCCTAGTTAAATAAATAAACATATTTCCTTCAGGGGATTTCTATATTATTGTTGCAAAACCAAAGCTGGGCACACAGTCATTTTCCAGTGGCTGTCAGTTGAGAAGCTCACCTCGGGGCCACGGGCACAGACAGGATGTTAACGCTTGACGGAAGATATCACTTACGAGAGGCTTTACTCTGTTTGGAGCTCTGCCAACACCAACAGTTAGCTGTTAGCTCCTGACATGCCCTGTCTCTCAAGTGCTCCAATTAATCAAGCTTCGGATTGATTGAGATGAATAGTGACACTCAAGCTGCCATCAGCCAGGCGCATGTCTCTGGAACTACTGAGGGGTAAGGTCATGTTTCTAGGTCACGTACTGCTGTGAGTAGTGTGTAGGGATCACTGAAGGATGACAATGAATGTGGGATGTAGATGGTTGTATCTTTCTCCTCCTGTCCTCCTCTATCCACTACTACTAATGGTTCCATCTTTCTCCTCCTGTCCTCCTCTATCCACTACTACTAATGGTTCCATCTTTCTCCTCCTGTCCTCCTCTATCCACTACTACTAATGGTTCCATCTTTCTCCTCCCGTCCTCCTCTATCCACTACTACTACTAATTGTTCCATCTTTCTCCTCCTGTCCTCCTCTATCCACTACTACTACTAATTGTTCCATCTTTCTCCTCCTGTCCTCCTCTATCCACTACTACTACTAATGGTTCCATCTTTCTCCTCCTGTCCTCCTCTATCCACTACTACTACTAATGGTTCCATCTTTCTCCTCCTGTCCTCCTCTATCCACTACTACTAATGGTTCCATCTTTCTCCTCCTGTCCTCCTCTATCCACTACTACTAATGGTTCCATCTTTCTCCTCCTGTCCTCCTCTATCCACTACTACTAATGGTTCCATCTTTCTCCTCCTGTCCTCCTCTATCCACTACTACTAATGGTTCCATCTTTCTCCTCCCGTCCTCCTCTATCCACTACTACTACATGGTTCCATCTTTCTCCTCCTGTCCTCCTCATCCACTACTACTATGGTTCCATCTTTCTCCTCCTGTCCCCTCCCCTCTACTGCCACCCTACTACTAATGGTTCCATCTTTCTCCTCCTGTCCTCCTCTATCCACTCACTACCTAATGGTTCCATCTTTCTCCTCCCGTCCTCCTCTATCCACTACTACTAATGGTTCCATCTTTCTCCTCCTGTCCTCCTCTATCCACTACTACTAATGGTTCCATCTTTCTCCTCCTGTCCTCCTCTATCCACTACTACTAATGGTTCCATCTTTCTCCTCCCGTCCTCCTCTATCCACTACTACTAATGGTTCCATCTTTCTCCTCCCGTCCTCCTCTATCCACTACTACTAATGGTTCCATCTTTCTCCTCCTGTCCTCCTCTATCCCACCTAATGGTTCCATCTTTCTCCTCCGTCCTCCTCTATCCACTACTACTAATGGTTCCATCTTTCTCCTCCCGTCCCCCATCCACTCTCTGGGCCACCCTAGGCCCTGCATGTCCATCATTTCCTAAGATTGTTTACATTTCTTTCCTAGATTCAGCAGAACCCTATGTGGACAAGATGTTTAGCTTTGGGAATTTGAGCTACATCGGGATCCACCTCAGAAAAACCAAGCTGTTCCACTACCTCAAAACAACCCATTTGAAATCAATTGTTCAGTTTCAGAGTTGCTCTTGCCTCTGTGTTCTGTTTGTTCCATACTGCTCATCAGTAATCATAGGCCAGCTCAGGAAACCAGTGTATCGTCTTGGAGATAACTGACATGTTTGTAAAATGCTCAACGTAGTGGTTTGCCTCACACACACTATTGTCAACGCAACATGTACAAGCAGAGTGCAAAGAGTCTTGACAGATTGATGGGTCAGCTCATGCTCCCGGCCCTGTGCTCTGGGAGGAAAAGGGTGGGCAGATTGCAGAGATAAGGGCCAGATAGGATAGCCCGTTGACTTGTTCAGCTGTAGCCTGTAGCTACCACTCCAACCCCCCCACGTTGAAGATATGTTAGACCCATGGATGTGGGTATGTTTGCTTAGAGATGGTTTACTGAATAGGTTTAATACCATGATTAGGTTCATTATTAGTTAGCCAGGTTTAGTATTAATCAAATGTCGTTATAAACTAAGCTGCAACAACAATGATACATTGATCATTTACAATTTGTTTTACAACATTTTCAGCAACAGAATACTTTCTCTACCTGTCCAAGACAATTGGCCTGCGGTCAAGATGTAACGGCTGTCGTGAGAGAGAGTAGACCAAGGTGCAGCGGAGTTAGTGTTCATCATTGAATATTTAATAGCAGAAAGAACACTATACAAAAATAAGAAAACCGACAGCCAAACAGTCCTGTCAGGTGCAAAACACTAACAGAAACAATTACCCACAAAACCCCAACGGAAAAAGAGGCACTTATGTGTGACTCCCAATCAGCAACAACACTCTACAGCTGTGCCTGATTGGAAGCCACACGGCCAAAATCAATGAAACAAACCAACATAGAAAAATGCACATAGAACGCCCACCCAATGTAACACCCTGGCCTAACCAAAATAAAGAACAAAAACCCCTCTCTATGGCCAGGGCGTTACACAAGATTAGTTTTTATCCTGCAGTTAAAAAGCCATCATAATAAAAGACAGCTGTGGGAACATGGCAACAATTTGAGATAAACAAGAAAGCTAATATGTCATTTCAGTGAAGGGTAGGGAGTATAGATTCATTAAGGATGACACGTATCAAGACATCATTTTTGTAGCACTTCAAAACAGAACAATAATCTCTGAGGAGAAAGACTAGTTCTGTGCTACCTGTAGGTGTGGATGGAGACAGCTGGCTTCCCTGGGAGCGAGTCAGGAGCAGGCAGTCCGGGGTGACTTGCGCTGCTCTTTCTGTGCTTGCATCATCATTTTCTGCCTTTGAAGAATAAGGAGCTGTCACAGGGCCTTAGTGTGGGAGCAGCTGGGGGACGCACTGGAGCCCGATTCAAGGCTCCTGGCACTGCTGTTAGTGTGTGTGCATAGCTTCCTCTAATTTGCACACACACGTGCATGCACACACACACATATCAACTCTGTGAGGGCTCCCGAGTGGCGCAGCGGTCTAAGGCACAGCATCTCAGTGCTAGAGGCGTCACTACGGACACTGGTTCGATTCCAGGCTGTATCACAACTGGCCGTGATTGGGAGTCCCATTGGCCCTGCGTCGTCCGGGATTGGCCTGGGTAGGCCGTCATTGTAAATAATAGTTTTTTTCTTAACTGACTTGCCTAGTTAAATAAAGTAAAAAATAATACAACTCCTTCTGCATGGCTTAGTGACGTATCAAAACCGTTAATTAGACTTAAAGATGTTTTATAGTCTGGTTGCCTTTTAGCTTCTTCTCTCTATCAGTGCTGAGCCTGCAGTGTGAGCTAGTGGTTGGAGAATAGGATGGTGACCAGGAGATATATGGTTTGAAATCGAGGTCGGACACAGTTAGTAAGTAGACCCACACTCACCGCTGAGGAATCGGGATCATGCAACTTGCTTTGATTGAAATGTAGCCTACTTTGCAGACTGTTCCCCCTAAAACATGGATTCAAGAAAATAATCTCTGTAGAAGACCTCCGGCTAGTTACTGTCTGTGGATGGAGCTGCTCTAAGGAGTCTGGAGGGTCAGGCTAGTTACTGTCTGTGGATGGAGCTGCTGTAAGGAGTCTGGAGGGTCAGACTAGTTAGTGTCTGTGGATGGAGCTGCTGTAAGGAGTCTGGAGGGTCAGGCTAGTTACTGTCTGTGGATGGAGCTGCCGTAAGGAGTCTGGAGGGTCAGGCTAGTTACTGTCTGTGGATGGAGCTGCTGTAAGGAGTCTGGAGGGTCAGGCTAGTTACTGTCTGTGGATGGAGCTGCCGTAAGGAGTCTGGAGGGTCAGACTAGTTACTGTCTGTGCATGGAGCTGCTGTAAGGAGTCTGGAGGGTCAGGCTAGTTACTGTCTGTGGATGGAGCTGCCGTAAGGAGTCTGGAGGGTCAGACTAGTTACTGTCTGTGCATGGAGCTGCTGTAAGGAGTCTGGAGGGTCAGGCTAGTTACTGTCTGTGGATGGAGCTGCCGTAAGGAGTCTGGAGGGTCAGGCTAGTTACTGTCTGTGGATGGAGCTGCTGTAATGATTATTTGGCCCAAGGCAACATGCTACTATTGTACTCCCACTACGACATGTACGGCCATCAGAAACACTCCCTGAGTGAGTCAGCCCAGGTCAGCAGCTTCTCCTCTCTGCTCTATCCTTCATCACTACCCTGCTCTCTCTCTCTCTCTCACACACACACACACACACACACACACACACACACACACACACACACACACACACACACACACACAGCACACAGCACACAGCACATGTAATACCAACCCCCCCAACCTGCCCTGTAATGCTCAGCAGGATTAGGGCTGTACTGTATGTCTCCCTCCACACAGGGCAGGGTCAGCAGCAGACATGGAGTTGGGGGGGGGGGGGGGCTTTACTGTCCACTGGAAGTGGTTGTTTTTCATTCCCCTTGGCAACAGAAAGACCAGACAGATTGGGATCCGTTGAGCTCTCGGCTTTCTGGTGTAGAATCTGGTGTGTCCATTTTGTTTGTGTGAAACCAAATCACCCTGTGTGTGTGTGTCTATTGAGAGGGTGTGTGTTGAGGCCCTGGGGTGAGGTGTGTGTGTGTGTGTGGGGCTCGTGCGAGGTTACACAAGGTATTGTAACTGTAGTCCTATGGTATCGACTGGTTGACTAAACAGTCAGCAGATACAGGCTCAGTTCCAGTTCCTCCTAACATCGTATAGATGACAGAAAAGGCTAAAGGTGTAAAGGTGGGATTATACTCCTTCTCACCTGTGTTATTCTCTCACCCCATTAGGTTGCTGGTGTGACTGGTTCTGGGTCAGACTTTCTAGTAGATCTAGTTGTCTGCCTCATTAAGATCATATACATGTCAGAGATGATCCACTTCAGGAAATAAACAAGCTAAATGGATTCAATCCCTGTGGTTGTAATTAGTGCTGTTAAAAGGGGCGTGGGTGTGTTGTGTCCCATATATAGACACATTATACAGTGCATTTGGAAAGTATTCAGACCCCTTGACTTTTTCCACATTTTGTTATGTTACAGCCTTATTCTAAAATGTATTCAATTACAGTTTTTCCTAATCAATCTACACACAATACCCCATAATGACAAAGTGGGGGAAAAAAAGGTTTTTAGAAAATTTTGCAAATGTATAAAAATAAATATATACCGATCTGCGTGCCAGTTATGCCTTTCATATGCACATTTTCATTACATTTATAACAACGTCTTCGTATCTCAAAATCATTGTCATGTGGTTAATCAAAAATCAATCTAAATGACAATGATAAACCTTAAAAGCATATGAAGCCAACAAATAATAACATTGCAGCCTGCAGGTAGAAAATATCCTGATTTTAAAATATATATTCTTTTGACTAGTTTTGTGTGTCTTATTTTTATATATATATATATATTAAAAAAAGCATAACTCACATTGGCTACATATGGCCTGTCTGCAACAAACTTTAAACATTTGTTTTAACTATTAACTTGAGTCTGGCTGGAAGCTCTTGCTAGCAAACTTATGACATTGTGTAAAATATTCTGGGCCCTCCGTTTCCAGCGGGACAGACACAGCTATAGGCTATTTTTACAAGGGATAATAAGTAATCATGTAGGCCTATTTTATGAAGTTTCCACTGGATTAGAGCATTACGTTTTTGCACTTTCATGCTGCGTAGTTATCGAAACGAAGCGAGCTGGAATACATTGAGGAACTATTGTCATTCTCAGTGGATTTAAAAACATTATGTTTGCTTGCTGTTTGAGGTGAAGAAAACATGACTTTGAGAAGCTCCTCAGCTCATTAGTAGTGGTGGTGGTGCATTAAGCCAATCAGAAATACTATCAGATCCCCCAATGGGTGCATTCATATGCAGTGGTGTAAAAATACTTGAAAGTACTACTTAAGTAGTATTTTTGGGTATCTGTACTTTACTTTACTTACTTATATTTTTTACTACTTTTACTTCACTACATTCCTTAAGAAAATATTGTAATTTTTACTCCATACATTTTACTTGACACCCAAAAGTAAATTTTGAATGCTTAGCAGGACAGGAAAATAGTCAAATTCTCACACACTTATCAACCGAACATCCCTGGCCTCTGATCTGGCGACTCACTAAACACAAATGCTTTGTTTGTAAATGATGTCTGAGTGTGCCCCTGGCTTTCAGTAAATAAAAATAAACAAGAAAATGGTGCCGTCTGGTTTGCTTAATATAAGCAATTTGAAAGGATTTATACTTTTTACTTTTGCTACTTAAATATAATTTTAAACCAAATACTTTTAGACTTTTACTCAATTAGTATTTTACTGGGTGACTTACTTTTACTTGAGCCATTTTCTCTTAAGATATCTTTACTTTTACTCAAGTATTGATTGACTCTTGGGTACTTTTTCCACCACTGTTTATATGCCTACATTTGCGCCCAGGCCAGGTAGGCTATAGGCCTACTTCTATGAGTAATCAGGTGTGCGTCCTTACTCAACATTGACAGGAGTGCTCCAAACAAAAGACAATGACTAAACTCGTAAAATGGAATGAAATAAACCAAAACTTGTTTCTCACAAGGGTAGCATAGGTTGTGTGCTCGGCAAACAACGTGTCCACTCCGACAATGAAAACGGTAGAAGACTCTGAAATAATAATATATTAAATGCATGAACAGAAATTACCGTAACCAAACAAACATTGTATATTAGAAAATATAGGAATTAATGGTAAATGTACTACTGGTGATATGTGTAATGGGGAAATGAAAGGAAATTATGAAACAATGAATGTGCACAAATTGGCGGGAGAGAGCGCATTCTGGAGCGAGATGTGCATTTTAGCACACCCCCCTTCTTCCTGGACTGAGCCATCCCCACGGCCTCCGCAATGGATTATTTATATATATACTGCTCAAAAAAATAAAGGGAACACTTAAACAACACAATGTAACTCCAAGTCAATCACACTTCTGTGAAATCAAACTGTCCACTTAGGAAGCAACACTGATTGACAATACATTTCACATGCTGTTGTGCAAATGGAATAGACAACAGGTGGAAATTATAGGCAATTAGCAAGACACCCCCAATAAAGGAGTGGTTCTGCAGGTGGGGACCATAGACCACTTCTCAGTTCCCATGCTTCCTGGCTGATGTTTTGGTCACTTTTGAATGCTGGCGGTGCTTTCACTCTAGTGGGAGCATGAGACGGAGTCTACAACCCACACAAGTGGCTCAGGTAGTGCAGCTCATCCAGGATGGCACATCAATGCGAGCTGTGGCAAGAAGGTTTGCTGTGTCTGTCAGTGTAGTGTCCAGAGCATGGAGGCACTACCAGGAGACAGGCCAGTACATCAGGAGACGTGGAGGAGGCCGTAGGAGGGCAACAACCCAGCAGCAGGACCGCTACCTCCGCCTTTGTGCAAGGAGGAGCAGGAGAAGCACTGCCAGAGCCCTGCAAAATGACCTCCAGCAGGCCACAAATGTGCATGTGTCTGCTCAAACGGTCAGAAACAGACTCCATGAGGGTGGTATGAGGGCCCGACGTCCACAGGTGGGGGTTGTGCTTACAGCCCAACACGTGCAGGATGTTTGGCATTTGCCAGAGAACACCAAGATTGGCAAATTCGCCACTGGCGCCCTGTGCTCTTCACAGATGAAAGCAGGTTCACACTGAGCACGTGACAGAGTCTGGAGACGCTGTGGAGAATGTTCTGCTGCCTGCAACATCCTCCAGCATGACCGGTTTGGCGGTGGGTCAGTCATGGTGTGGGGTGGCATTTCTTTGGAGGGCCGCACAGCCCTCCATGTGCTCGCCAGAGGTAGCCTGAATAGGCATTAGGAACCGAGATGAGATCCTCAGACCCCTTGTGAGACCATATGCTGGTGCGGTTGGCCCTGGGTTCCTCCTAATGCAAGACAATGCTAGACCTCATGTGGCTGGAGTGTGTCAGTAGTTCCTGCAAGAAGAAGGCAATGATGCTATGGACTGGCCTGCCCGTTCCCCAGACCTGAATCCAATTGAGCACATCTGGGACATAATGTCTCGCTCCATCCACCAACGCCACGTTGCACCACAGACTGTCCAGGAGTTGGCGGATGCTTTAGTCCAGGTCTGGGAGGAGATCCCTCAGGAGACCATCCGCCACCTCATCAGGAGCATGCCCAGGCGTTGTAGGGAGGTCATACGGGCACGTGGAGGCCACACACACTACTGAGCCTCATTTTGACTTGTTTTAAGGACATTACATCAAAGTTGGATCAGCCTGTAGTGTGGTTTTCCACTTTAATTTTGAGTGTGACTCCAAATCCAGACCTGCATGGGTTGATCAATTGGATTTCCATTGATTCTTTTTGTGTGATTTTGTTGTCAGCACATTCAACTATGTAAAGAAAAAAGTATTTAATAAGATGATTTCTTTCATTCAGATCTAGGATGTGTTGTTTAAGTGTTCCCTTTATTTTTTTTTGTGTGTGTGTATATATATATATATATATATATATATATATATATTATATATATATATATATATATATATATATATATATATATATATATATATATATATATATATATATATATATATATATATATATAATAAATAATTAATTGACCTGTTGACTAATTGGGTCAGCCCTACTTGTAATGTAAAGATAATGATGAAATGAGATGATAAACGGCTCAATTATAGTGGGCTGCAAACCGCTCTGCTTACTGTGATGGTGTTCGTCATTAAAATAGGCTCCAATCCGAGAACACTGTGTTATGTGAAAACGTCATATGCTTCTGTACCGTGCATGTTTTCAAACGGGGAACGTCCTGATTTGGCTCTCATGAAAGGAAGACGAAAACATACCAGGAAGTGTTTTCAACAGGAGGCTGTGTGTTGGGCCTCCCATTTTGAATAAGTGTAGTAGTAACTTTGTGTTTTCTGTCAATGGTTTCTACAGTTTCAATCCTTTTCCATCACCTTGACATGGGGTGGTTAGGGGCAGCCCCCTTGCCACAGTAACTACAGTTAATGTTATGATATATAAGGTTGTTAACTATAATCCTTGTTAACTGTGAAAGTTGACCAGAGTCCTGTGAGCTGTAGAATAGATGCAGTACAGGATATGGTAGTATGTAATGGATCAACCTGTTAAGAACACATGTATCTCTTCCCCTGCTGGAATGCTGTTTACATGGACTAGCCTCATTAGAACGGCTGTGGTGAGCTGACCTCCTCTCCGTCTGAGCTCCACACACCTCCTCTGTCCTCCCTTTCACACAGGCTGCATTCTCCTCGTGTGCATTGCACCAGCTTCAACTCCTAAATAAGCTTCATTCCAACCATGCACACACACACACTCTATTTTTGGGGGACTCTGATATTACTAGTCATCTTCTAAAGTGTTCTCAAAAGTCTTATTACTATACATGTAGTGTATAAGTGGTGTTGGAGGGGCAATAGGAGGCACTCTTTCCTCTGGTCTAAAAAAATATCCCAATGCCCCAGGGCAGTGATTGGGGACACTGCCCTGTGTAGGGTGCCGTCTTTCGGATGGGCTGTTAAACGGGTGTCCTGACTCTCTGTGGTCAATAAAGATCACATGGCACTTATTGTTAAGGGTAGGGGTGTTAACCCCGGTGTCCTGGATAAATTCCCAATCTAGCCCTCATACCATCACGGCCACCTAATAATCCCCAGTTTACAATTGGCTCATTCATCCCCTTCCTCTCCCCTGTAACTATTCCCCAGGTCGTTGCTGTAAATGAGAATGTGTTCTCAGTCAACTGACCTGGTAAAATAAGGGTAAATAAAATAATAAACAAACATGCCAGTGCACTAACCGCTATTCCCCCCCCCCCCTCCCCCAAATAGACTGAGCTGTCGTGAATTTTAACGATTTGCTTCAACCAATTGGCGTCTAGGTAGAGGAATGCTAACCAACTTCCCTCTGCTTCTTCTCAACACTCCTTATCTCCCCCAGGCAGAGCCAGAGCCAAGCACAGTTTCTCTCATAGACACTGTGTAGGGTTGTAATGGAAGACTGGCCTGATGCAGCGCTAGCTAGCTGAGGAGGGACGGTTCGCTACAGTACATGTTGTTCCATCCTGGTCCTACTTTGTCAACCTGACTCAACATTCATGTGTTTGAATGTATTGCAGTCCTGTGTGATTTTTATGTGCTTGTACTGTATTTGACACCACAAATAAAGTTCCCCCAGAAGTTCCCTCTGAAAAAATAAGCGTTCATAGTGGATCGACGCTCACTGCTGCTTCTCCCATTGGATCAAAGGGCTGCAGCCAGGTCAACGTTCAGTCAGACATTTTGTCTCTGCGTCGGATCCAAGTATCGATAGGGCCAGAGTGAATACTTTGATGGTTGTGAAGGGTGAGTCCACTCCCCTTACTAAATCAAAGGAAGGGATGCTCCAACTAGACTTGAGCTCATCTGCTGCCAGACCCTTCCAAAACATCTCCATGTCAACATCCTGTCTGTGTGACTGGGGGCGTATTGTATTTGGTGTACACAGTGCAGGTGGTGGAGTTTGTTACGAGAAGACAGACTAATAACATCTGTATTAGTCTGGAGAGAAACAATGCATTGTCCTTGATCTGCTCTAGTTACTCACATCTTCCTGCAACTATTACTAATTAACATCAAGTCAAGATGATGCACAATCATTTGCTCAGGGGACCTTTTCTGGAGACAAAGACCACTCAAACAATACCATATCTGTTATAGCATTCACTTGCACAGAAGTCTGTGCAGAAACGTATTAGTGAACTGCAGTAGCCCAATCTCCGAACAGGCATGGCATTCACTTGCTCAGAAGTCTTTGCAGAAACGTATCTTAATCTCTGAACAGGCGTAGCATTAGCTGCCCAGGCTGACACTAGTGTGCCGGGTCTGGCTCCTGTCACAGTACTAAAGGCTACCAGTTGGCTCGGCAGTGGCAGATGCTGTGTCCAGTCAGTGGCAGCCCAACAATGTGCTTGTGTTTGTGCTGCCTCAAAAAGCCTCTTTATTTAAGGCGAGGCTGGTGAGAGTCCTCGGATGCCACGTCAGCAACACAGTGTAGCCAGCACCTGCTGTCGGCATTCACTAGCTTCCCCGGCCCGCTGCCTGTATTACACCTGGGCCTTTGTCAGTGTGGCTAGAGAGATAGATGTATGGAATAGTCTTGATAGATGTTTGGAATAGTCTTGATAGATGTATGGAATAGTCTTGATAGATGTATGGGAGAATAGATGTTTGGAATAGTCTTAATAGATGTATGGAATAGTCTTGATAGATGTATGGGAGAATAGATGTTTGGAATAGTCTTAATAGATGTATGGAATAGTCTTGATAGATGTATGGGAGAATAGATGTTTGGAATAGTCTTGATAGATGAATGGAATAGTCTTGATAGATGAATGGAAGTCTTGATAGATGTATGGAATAGTCTTGATAGATGTATGGGAGAATAGATGTTTGCGTATAGACTTGATAGATATATGGGAGAATAGATGTATGGAATAGTCTGGAACAGAAAAGTATGTCAGATTTCTATCTGTAGAAATAGTCACTGTTCTCTAATTATCCTTAATCATAATAGTCGTCTACCAGGATTTCTGGAAAACCACGGTCATTTATTGAAAGTTCCAGGAATTTTGCAACCCTTCCCATCACCCATAAATGGGTTTAAAGTGGAATTGTCAGTGTTTTAGCAACATGAAATCTTATTAAAATCTGTTCCTATAAACCCCCAGGAAGAATATGACAGCTTTATATTTGTGTGTGTGTGTGTGTGTGTGTGTATACATATTTATAAAAAAAATTAGAGTGCGCACCTAAATATGGTCATTTTCACGTTTTCATACTTTCAGACTGTTTGGGAATGATGTACATTAAGGCAATTTAACATTCTATAGAAATATAAAGTGGGAACGCACACTGCACTAAATAAAACCTAATAAAAACATCTGTCTTGTCCAGGACCTGACTCTACACCGGTGCGCCAATCAGAGCTGCAGTAGGCCTATATGCAAATAAGCAATTTTCCACAAGGGCCTGCCATCATTCACTTTGAACTGGACTGTGTGTTTACAGGCAGTAGAACCTGCCATCATTCACTTTGAACTGGACTGTGTGTTTACAGGCAGTAGGACCTGTCATCATTCACTTTGAACTAGACTGTGTGTTTACAGGCATTAGGCCCTGCCATCATTCACTTTGAACTGGACTGTGTGTTTACAGGCAGTAGGACATGCCATCATTCACTTTGAACTGGACTGTGTGTTTACAGGCAGTAGGACATGCCATCATTCACTTTGAACTGGACTGTGTGTTACAGGCAGTAGGACCTGCCATCATTCACTTTGAACTGGACTGTGTGTTTGGCAGTAGGGCCTGCCATCATTCACTTTGAACTGGACTGTGTGTTTACAGGCAGTAGGCCCTGCCATCATTCACTTTGAACTGGACTGTGTGTTTACAGGCAGTAGGACCTGCCATCATTCACTTTGAACTGGACTGTGTGTTTACAGGCAGTAGGACCTGCCATCATTCACTTTGAACTGGACTGTGTGTTTACAGGCAGTAGGACCTGCCATCATTCACTTTGAACTGGACTGTGTGTTTACAGGCAGTAGCAACAGCGCAACATTAGATCATTGTGTTTACAGGCAGTAGGACCTGCCATCATTCACTTTGAACTAGACTGTGTGTTTACAGGCAGTAGCAACAGCGCAACATTAGATCATTATAAAACATATGGCAAAATACACCTGAATGGATTTCTGCAAGTATGTAAATACCATGGGAGTCCTCTAATATTTGGGAACTTTACAGTCATGTTGATCAAATGGCCTACCTGTTCATGGTTGTCTTTTGAATCAAATATAACCTATTTTTAAAACCTCTTAGAAAGTTGGTATTGTACCATAAACAAGGAATTTGATATATTTTTCTGATATTATGATTCTGTTTGTTTCATATCTGCAAAGTAGTTAAAATGTTGTCAGTTCCACTTTAATGTTTCATCCCAATGAATAGGCTGTTTATCTTCTCAACAGCTTTAACTAATATACACAATCTCTCTCTGTTATTCATAGACACGCACTCACTGTCTGTACACGTTATGGGAGTGGAAAATAGACATTCTGGATTTCCATTTGTTATGGCTTGGTTTCATTCTTTCCAGTTGAAACTACATGGTTCAATAATTTCCGTTCAAATGCACTCAGTACCCCCGAAGAGTTGTTCGCTTCCTTCGTTGTAGAGACACATCATAGTGTACAAAAATACCAACATGAACAGGAACGATCATTCACACATCACTAATACACATCATCTCTCTCTTTGCTCTTGCTCTCTTTTTCCTACCCCCCCATACACACACCATCCATTCCTCCTTTCCTGTGTGGCCTTGACTGTGTCCATCTGCAGCTAGCTGTGTTATCCTGCTGCTCCCTCCTCTGCAGCTGGCTGTGTTATCCTGCTGCTCCCTCCTCTGCAGCTGGCTGTGTTATCCTGCTGCTCCCTCCTCTGCAGCTGGCTGTGTTATCCTGCTGCTCCCTCCTCTGCAGCTGGCTGTGTTATCCTGCTGCTCCCTCCTCTGCAGCTGGCTGTGTTATCCTGCTGCTCCCTCCTCTGCAGCTGGCTGTGTTATCCTGCTGCTCCCTCCTCTGCAGCTGGCTGTGTTATCCTGCTGCTCCCTCCTCTGCAGCTGGCTGTGTTATCCTGCTGCTCCCTCCTCTGCAGCTGGCTGTGTTATCCTGCTGCTCCCTCCTCTGCAGCTGGCTGTGTTATCCTGCTGCTCCCTCCTCTGCAGCTGGCTGTGTTATCCTGCTGCTCCCTCCTCTGCAGCTGGCTGTGTTATCCTGCTGCTCCCTCCTCTGCAGCTGGCTGTGTTATCCTGCTGCTCCCTCCTCTGCAGCTGGCTGTGTTATCCTGCTGCTCCCTCCTCTGCAGCTAGCTGTGTTATCCTGCTGCTCCCTCCTCTGCAGCTAGCTGTGTTATCCTGCTGCTCCCTCCTCTGCAGCTGGCTGTGTTATCCTGCTGCTCCCTCCTCTGCAGCTGGCTGTGTTATCCTGCTGCTCCCTCCTCTGCAGCTGGCTGTGTTATCCTGCTGCTCCCTCCTCTGCAGCCCTCTACACTCCTCTTCTGTCCTGTACATGTAAAGGAGTGGATGTCAGTTGGTTTTTAAAAGTCCTTTTTTCACTCTCATTTTCTGCCTCTGTTTTTTCTGCCTTCTCCTCCTTGTTTTTCACTTTCCTTCCGTAAGAGGAGTGGGAGGACTCTTTGGGGGGAGGGGGGGCCCTTGGTATTCATTGTTACTATGGGGGACCAGTATGAAAAAGTATGAAAATATATGCACTCACTACTGTAAGTAGTTCTGGATAACAGTGTCTGCTAAAGGACTTAAATGTAAATTTCTAGTTAGTCTATCTGGGTGTATAAAGTCAGTGTCTTTATGTTAATGTCTCAAGTTAGTCTATCCATGTAGATCACAAAGTAGACTCCCATGTGCACCACTTCCCCACCTGTCTCTCTCCTGTACTGAACTGTAAAGGTGAGCATTAGAATGTGTAGTCCAACATTCCTTCACCCTAACTCTTATCATGTCCGCACAGCTAAACCACTACCATATCCCCTTCCACTAGCTCATTGGTCAGTTGGGTCCTTTCCCGGGATTTATTAGAACAGGGACAATTAACATTTTACCCATGGTCATAGATGTTGTTAAGGAGCCTTTTGATCCTAGACTTGGCGTGCCGGTACCGCTTGCTGTGCGGTAGCAGAGAGAACAGTCTATAACTTGGGTGACTGGAGTCTTTGACCATTGGGCTTTCCTCTGACACCACCTAGTATATAGGTCCTAGATGGCAGGAAGCTTGGCCCCAGTGATGTACTGATGGCAGCTAAATTGCAGCATGGTAAAGGGATACTTCGGATTTTTGGCAATGAGGCCCTTTATTACTTCCCCAGAGTCAGATGAACTAGTGGATACCATTTTTATGTCTCTGTGGCCAGTATGAAGGAAATTAAAGGTAGTTGCGTCATACAATGCTAATTAGCGTTAGTGCAATTTAAATGGTATCCACAAGTTCATTTGACTCTGGGGAAGTACACTGAACAAAAATATAAACGCAACATGTAAAGTGTTGGTCCCGTGTTTCATGAGCTGAAACAAAAGAACCCAGGAATTTTCTATACGCACAAAAGTCTTATATCTCTCAAATGTTGTGCTAAAATTTGTTTATATTCCTGTTAGTGAGCATTTCTCCTTTGCCAAGATAATCCATCCACCTGACAGGTGTGGCATATCAAGAAGCTGATTAAACATGATCATTACACAGGTGCACCTTGTGCTGGGGACAATAAAAGGCCACTCTAAAATGTGCAGTTTTGTCACACAACACAATGCCACAGATGTCTCATGGTTTGAGGGAGCGTGCAATTGACATGCTGACTGCAGGAATGTCCACCAGAGCTGTGCCCAGAGATTAGGGCCTAATTCATTTATTTCAATTGAGTGATTTCCTTGAACTGTAACTCTGTAACCAAAGTCGTTGAAATTGTTCTATGCTCCGTTTATATTTTGTTCAGTATACATCAATCCACAGAGGTGACTGTAGTTGTGCGGTTCACATCTGGCGACGTAGCGGCCCGGTAGTCTTAGTCCAGATGGGCTTCGTTGCGTCCCGGTACTCTTAGTCCAGATGGGCTTCGTAGTGGCCCAGTACTCTTAGTCCAGATGGGCTGTGTAGTGGCCCAGTACTCTTAGTCCAGATGGGCTGTGTAGTGGCCCAGTACTCTTAGTCCAGATGGGCTGTGTAGCGGCCCAGTACTCTTAGTCCAGATGGGCTTCGTTGCGGCCCAGTACTCTTAGTCCAGATGGGCTGTGTAGCGGCCCAGTACTCTTAGTCCAGATGGGCTTTGTAGCGGCCCAGTACTCTTAGTCCAGATGGGCTGTGTAGCGGGCCAGTACTCTTAGTCCAGATGGGCTTCGTAGTGGCCCAGTACTCTTAGTCCAGATGGGCTGTGTAGTGGCCCAGTACTCTTAGTCCAGATGGGCTGTGTAGCGGCCCAGTACTCTTAGTCCAGATGGGCTGTGTAGCGGCCCAGTACTCTTAGTCCAGATGGGCTTTGTAGTGGCCCAGTACTCTTAGTCCAGATGGGTTTCGTAGTGGCCCAGTACTCTTAGTCCAGATGGGCTGTGTAGCGGCCCAGTACTCTTAGTCCAGATGGGCTTCGTAGTGGCCCAGTACTCTTAGTCCAGATGGGCTGTGTAGCGGCCCAGTACTCTTAGTCCAGATGGGCTGTGTAGCGGCCCAGTACTCTTAGTCCAGATGGGCTTTGTAGCGGCCCAGTACTCTTAGTCCAGATGGGCTTCGTAGCGGCCCAGTACTCTTAGTCCAGATGGGCTGTGTAGCGGCCCAGTACTCTTAGTCCAGATGGGCTGTGTAGCGGCCCAGTACTCTTAGTCCAGATGGGCTGTGTAGCGGCCCAGTACTCTTAGTCCAGATGGGCTGTGTAGCGGCCCAGTACTCTTAGTCCAGATGGGCTGTGTAGCGGCCCAGTACTCTTAGTCCAGATGGGCTGTGTAGCGGCCCAGTACTCTTAGTCCAGATGGGCTTCGTTGCGGCCCAGTACTCTTAGTCCAGATGGGCTGTGTAGCGGCCCAGTACTCTTAGTCCAGATGGGCTTCGTAGTGGCCCAGTACTCTTAGTCCAGATGGGCTGTGTAGCGGCCCAGTACTCTTAGTCCAGATGGGCTTCGTAGTGGCCCAGTACTCTTAGTCCAGATGGGCTGTGTAGTGGCCCAGTACTCTTAGTCCAGATGGGCTGTGTAGTGGCCCAGTACTCTTAGTCCAGATGGGCTTTGTAGTGGCCCAGTACTCTTAGTCCAGATGGGCTTTGTAGTGGCCCAGTACTCTTAGTCCTGATGGGCTTCGTAGTGGCCCAGTACTCTTAGTCCAGATGGGCTGTGTAGCGGCCCAGTACTCTTAGTCCAGATGGGCTGTGTAGTGGCCCAGTACTCTTAGTCCAGATGGGCTGTGTAGCGGCCCAGTACTCTTAGTCCAGATGGGCTGTGTAGTGGCCCAGTACTCTTAGTCCAGATGGGCTGTGTAGCGGCCCAGTACTCTTAGTCCAGATGGGCTTTGTAGTGGCCCAGTACTCTTAGTCCAGATGGGTTTCGTAGTGGCCCAGTACTCTTAGTCCAGATGGGCTGTGTAGCGGCCCAGTACTCTTAGTCCAGATGGGCTGTGTAGCGGCCCAGTACTCTTAGTCCAGATGGGCTGTGTAGCGGCCCAGTACTCTTAGTCCAGATGGGCTTCGTTGCGGCCCAGTACTCTTAGTCCAGATGGGCTGTGTAGCGGCCCAGTACTCTTAGTCCAGATGGGCTTCGTAGTGGCCCAGTACTCTTAGTCCAGATGGGCTGTGTAGCGGCCCAGTACTCTTAGTCCAGATGGGCTTCGTAGTGGCCCAGTACTCTTAGTCCAGATGGGCTGTGTAGTGGCCCAGTACTCTTAGTCCAGATGGGCTGTGTAGTGGCCCAGTACTCTTAGTCCAGATGGGCTTTGTAGTGGCCCAGTACTCTTAGTCCAGATGGGCTTTGTAGTGGCCCAGTACTCTTAGTCCTGATGGGCTTCGTAGTGGCCCAGTACTCTTAGTCCAGATGGGCTGTGTAGCGGCCCAGTACTCTTAGTCCAGATGGGCTGTGTAGTGGCCCAGTACTCTTAGTCCAGATGGGCTGTGTAGCGGCCCAGTACTCTTAGTCCAGATGGGCTGTGTAGTGGCCCAGTACTCTTAGTCCAGATGGGCTGTGTAGCGGCCCAGTACTCTTAGTCCAGATGGGCTTTGTAGTGGCCCAGTACTCTTAGTCCAGATGGGTTTCGTAGTGGCCCAGTACTCTTAGTCCAGATGGGCTGTGTAGCGGCCCAGTACTCTTAGTCCAGATGGGCTGTGTAGCGGCCCAGTACTCTTAGTCCAGATGGGCTTTGTAGCGGCCCAGTACTCTTAGTCCAGATGGGCTTCGTAGCGGCCCAGTACTCTTAGTCCAGATGGGCTGTGTAGCGGCCCAGTACTCTTAGTCCAGATGGGCTGTGTAGCGGCCCAGTACTCTTAGTCCAGATGGGCTGTGTAGCGGCCCAGTACTCTTAGTCCAGATGGGCTGTGTAGCGGCCCAGTACTCTTAGTCCAGATGGGCTGTGTAGCGGCCCAGTACTCTTAGTCCAGATGGGCTTCGTTGCGGCCCAGTACTCTTAGTCCAGATGGGCTGTGTAGCGGCCCAGTACTCTTAGTCCAGATGGGCTTCGTAGTGGCCCAGTACTCTTAGTCCAGATGGGCTGTGTAGCGGCCCAGTACTCTTAGTCCAGATGGGCTTCGTAGTGGCCCAGTACTCTTAGTCCAGATGGGCTGTGTAGTGGCCCAGTACTCTTAGTCCAGATGGGCTGTGTAGTGGCCCAGTACTCTTAGTCCAGATGGGCTTTGTAGTGGCCCAGTACTCTTAGTCCAGATGGGCTTTGTAGTGGCCCAGTACTCTTAGTCCTGATGGGCTTCGTAGTGGCCCAGTACTCTTAGTCCAGATGGGCTGTGTAGCGGCCCAGTACTCTTAGTCCAGATGGGCTGTGTAGTGGCCCAGTACTCTTAGTCCAGATGGGCTGTGTAGCGGCCCAGTACTCTTAGTCCAGATGGGCTGTGTAGTGGCCCAGTACTCTTAGTCCAGATGGGCTGTGTAGCGGCCCAGTACTCTTAGTCCAGATGGGCTTCGTAGCGGCCCAGTACTCTTAGTCCAGATGGGCTGTGTAGCGGCCCAGTACTCTTAGTCCAGATGGGCTGTGTAGCGGCCCAGTACTCTTAGTCCAGATGGGCTGTGTAGCGGCCCAGTACTCTTAGTCCAGATGGGTTTCGTTGCGGCCCAGTACTCTTAGTCCAGATGGGCTGTGTAGCGGCCCAGTACTCTTAGTCCAGATGGGCTGTGTAGCGGCCCAGTACTCTTAGTCCAGATGGGCTTTGTAGTGGCCCAGTACTCTTAGTCCAGATGGGCTTCGTAGTGGCCCAGTACTCTTAGTCCAGATGGGCTGTGTAGTGGCCCAGTACTCTTAGTCCAGATGGGCTTCGTAGTGGCCCAGTACTCTTAGTCCAGATGGGCTGTGTAGCGGGCCAGTACTCTTAGTCCAGATGGGCTTCGTAGTGGCCCAGTACTCTTAGTCCAGATGGGCTTCGTAGTGGCCCAGTACTCTTAGTCCAGATGGGCTTCGTAGTGGCCCAGTACTCTTAGTCCAGATGGGCTGTGTAGCGGCCCAGTACTCTTAGTCCAGATGGGCTGTGTAGCGGCCCAGTACTCTTAGTCCAGATGGGCTGTGTAGCGGCCCAGTACTCTTTGTCCAGATGGGCTTCGTAGTGGCCCAGTACTCTTAGTCCAGATGGGCTTCGTAGTGGCCCAGTACTCTTAGTCCAGATGGGCTGTGTAGTGGCCCAGTACTCTTAGTCCAGATGGGCTTCGTAGTGGCCCAGTACTCTTAGTCCAGATGGGCTGTGTAGCGGGCCAGTACTCTTAGTCCAGATGGGCTTCGTAGTGGCCCAGTACTCTTAGTCCAGATGGGCTGTGTAGCGGCCCAGTACTCTTAGTCCAGATGGGCTGTGTAGCGGCCCAGTACTCTTAGTCCAGATGGGCTGTGTAGCGGCCCAGTACTCTTAGTCCAGATGGGCTGTGTAGCGGCCCAGTACTCTTAGTCCAGATGGGCTGTGTAGCGGCCCAGTACTCTTAGTCCAGATGGGCTTCGTAGTGGCCCAGTACTTAGTCCAGATGGGCTTTGTAGTGGCCCAGTACTCTTAGTCCAGATGGGCTGTGTAGCGGCCCAGTACTCTTAGTCCAGATGGGCTGTGTAGCGGCCCAGTACTCTTAGTCCAGATGGGCTGTGTAGCGGCCCAGTACTCTTAGTCCAGATGGGCTGTGTAGCGGCCCAGTACTCTTAGTCCAGATGGGCTGTGTAGCGTCCCAGTACTCTTAGTCCAGATGGGCTTCCTCACACTAAAGCACAGACATCTGGAAAACAGCAGGGTTTCTTACTAGTGAACAACACGAGGGACATCACCCCGCAGTAGGTCAGTCGTGGAAACAACATCACGGGCCGTGGACTGTGCTCTTCCTGTAACCGTCCCCTAGTGTGGTTTAGGTGCATGCTGTGTTTGACTCCAGGCAGGTTTGGAGAATTTGTGTCCTCTTCGCCATACTTTTTGGTTGAAGAGCGTAGCGCGCTCTGAAGTATGTCTACAGCAAGGTTGAGGTTAATTTAGTGAATGCATCAACAATTGTTTTTTTATTTTATTTTTTTAAATCAAGTTTGTTGCACAGTGACTCACAGCCATGTAGCGTTGAGGCCAAAGATCGACAATAAATTAATTGTTGAAGGAAAGCTTAAACTGTCAGTCCCTTCTCACCTTCTCCCCCTCGCTCCCTCACTCCACCCCTCCTTCTCTGGTTGTCTGGTCATTCTAACTGCACTTGACTCACAACCCTAGCCCTGTAAGATGATACGTGTCACCACCATGCTAAGAATAAAGCGCTTGTCCACCTGGAATGTTGCCTGTGGTATAGAAATGACTTAACTGTCCACAACAATGACTACAGTTCCCTCCCAATGTAAAGCCTTTAACAGCCTATATCTCCATTGTATCTGGACTTCACTGCTTCCTTCTGAGTAAGCCGTGGCCTTAACAACGTCCTGTTGATGTGTAACAGGACGTTGTTACAGTAAATGCGTCAGAACATGGTTCTCTAGTGAATGTTTCGGTACAATAGGCTACATTCTTTTTGTGTTTGTTTAGCTCATATAGAATTTAGCATATCATACTCCCGAGTGGCGCTGCGGTCTAAGGCACTGCATCTCAGTGCAAGAGGTGTCACTACAGTCCCTGGTTTGAATCCAGGCTGTATCACATTCGGCCGTGATTGGAGTCCCATAGGGCGGCGCACAATTAGCCCAGCGTCGTAGGCCGTCATTGTAAATAAGAATTTGTTCTTAATTGATTTTCCTTGTTAAATAAATACAAAAATTAAATAAAAATACTCCCAGCCTACAAGTGTATCTAGACAGGCCGCAGGAATATACCCCTGAGAATTTTCCCGGGATTGGAAGAAGTGTCTCTGAGATCTAACTAATGGGATTGACCTCCTTTCTGCTGTGTCCATGTGGGTTAGCGTTAGCCTCATTGTGCTAAGTCACTCCCTTCACTCCGTCAATAGTTAGCCCTAGTCTAGCCGTAACCAGCTAATGCTTGACATGTGACCCATGTTGTTGGTTTGTTGCTGGCTGATAAGGCCAGCTGTTCTGGCTTTACCTCAACATGTCTGGTTTAACAGGAAGCGCTCTAGAAACACCCAGAGCATTACATGTGCAGAACCTCCCCCTTCCTCTGCCTCCTCCTCCTCCTTCTCACACTTCAAGCTAGCTTAGAATCTGAAGTTTGACACTTAATTTATATTTTTTTAACCCTTTTTTTCTCCCCAATTTCATGGTATCCAATTGGTAGTTAGTCTTGTCTCATCGCTGCAACTCCCGCACGGACTCTGGAGAGGCGAAGGTCGAGAGCCGTGCGTCCTCCGAAACGCAACCCAATGCAATCTGCACTGCTTCTTGACCCAATGCCCACTTAACCCGGAAGCCAGCCACACCAATGTGTCGGAGGAAACACCGTACACCTGGCGACCGTGTCAGCGTGCACTGCGCCCGGACCGCCACAGCAGTCGCTAGTGCACGATGGGACAAGGGCATCCCTGCCGGCCAAACCCTCCCCTAACCCGGACGACACTGTGCCGATTGTGCGCCTCCACATGGGTCTCCCGGTCGCGTCCGGCTGCGTCAGAGCCTGGACTCGAACCCAGAATCTTTAGTGGCACAGCTACAGTACCTTAGACCACTGCGACACTCGGGAGGCAATATAACTGCAAAATGCAACAATTTCAAATATTTTTCTGAGTTACAGATCATATGAGGAAATCTGTCAATTGAAATAAATTCATAAGGCCCTAATCTGTGGATTTCACATGACTGGGAATACAGATATACATCTGTTGGTCACAGATACCTTTAAAAAAAAAATGGGCCTCACAATGGGCCTTAGGATCTCATTAAATTGCCATCAATTTAAAATGCAGTTGTTAGTTGTCCGTAGCTTATGCCTGCCCTTACCATAACCCCACCGCCACCATGGGGCATTCTGTTCACAATATTTACATCAGCAAACCGCTCACCCACACGACGCCCACACGAGGCTGGTTGGACGTACTGCCAAATACTCTAAAACGACTTGAGGCGGTTTATGGTAGAGAAATGAACATTCAATAATCTGGCAACTGCTCTGGTGGACCATTTCCTGCAGTCAGCATGCCAATTGCATTCTCCCTCAACTTGAGACATCTGTGGCATTGTTGTGGGACAACTTTACATTTTAGAGTGGCCTTTTATTGCCCCCAGCACAAGGTGCACCTGTGTAATGATCATGCTGTTTGTTCAGCTTCTTTTAATGCCACACCTGATAGGTGGATGGATTATCTTGGCAAAGGAGAAATGCTTACTAACAGAGATGTAAACAAATTTGTGTACAACATTTGAGAGAAATAAGCTTTTTCTGCATATTGAACTTTTCTGGGATCTTTTATTTCAGCTCTTGAAGTGTTTATATTTTTGGTCAGTGTAGTTATTGTTACCTCACTTCGACAGAGTTTAGTCAATTGATTTAAATAATCTTTGTTGTAGTCAAGCAAGATAGCAATGGAAGCTGTACGTGACCCACTACACAGGACTTAAATCATCAGTGGTGTGGCGTTTAGTGAAGGGTGTTTGCTGGGTAAATACTGGTCTTGGATTAGGGAATGGAAGCTCTCCAAAGTAAACAATGTTCATGTGTGGAGGAGTTAAGGGAGAAACTTTTCATGGCGAGACCAAGGGAGATAAAGGGCAGAAAGCCAAGCTGTCTTTCTCCACCACCTCCAATCAAAAGCCTAGCAATCACAGCACTGATAAAAGCCATATGAACACAATGATAAAGTACTGGTTTCATACATTGCTTCTGGTGAATCCACATGGATTTCCTTGCCGTTTCGTAAGTGATTTCCTGCATGGTTAAATATTTCCTGGCTAGTAGAATAGATGAAGTCATAGCTGAGGCTTGAGGAGCAGCTGCAGTCCTGTAGAGCAGAGGTTCCTAAACTGTTTCAGACACCCAAATGAGAAATTGACCATCGTCCCGTGACCTAAATCATTCTTCAACGAGCCAAATTAAGAAGAAATAATGTGTGGTTTATACACTGTGTGCACAATTATTAGGCAAGTGAGTATTCGGATCTTATCATTGTTTCTATTCACATTTTCCAACTCCAAACCGTATAAACTTGAATGCTTATTGGATTTAATCATTTTCAGGTGATATGTATTTGTGTAATGAGGGAGGGTGTGGCAAAAGTGAATAACACCTTATATCAAGGTGTGCATAATTATTAGGCAGCCTCATTAGCTCAGGTAAAATGGGCCAAAAAAAGAGATTTAACTGACACTGAAAAGCCAAAAATGTAAAATGCCTTTCAGACGGATGCGACTCTCTTTAAATAGCTTAACTATTGAGGCGTGACCACCGGACAATCAAACGTTTTGTTGCGAATAGTCAACTGGGGCGCAAAAAACGCATGGGGAAGAAAAGGCGCAAATTAACTGCAAAAGACTTGAGAAGAATTAAACGTCAAACTACTAGGAACCTATTATCCTCCAGTGCCACCGTATTCCAGAACTGAAACCTACCTGGAGTGTTCAGAAGTACAAGGTGTCAAGTGCTCAGAGACATGGCCAAGGTCAAGAAGACTGAAACAAGACCACTACTGAATAAGATTCACAAGTTGAAGCGTCAAGATTGGGCAAAGAAATACCTGACGACAGATTTTTCAAAGGTTTTATGGACAGATGAAATGAAAGTGACTCTTGATGGACCAAATGGATGGGCCCGTGGCTGGATCAGTAATGGACACGGGCACCACTTTGAGTCAGGTGCCAGCAAGGTGAAGGAGGGGTACTGGTATGGGCTGCTATCATTGGGGATGAGGTAGTTGGACCTTTTCAGGATGAAGATGGACTGAAACTCAACTCCCAAACCTACTGCCAGTTTCTGGAAGATTCTTTCGTCAAACAGTGGTACAGGAAGAAGTCCTCAGCATTCTAGAAGGCCATGATCTTTATGCAGGACAATGCTCCATCACATGCATCCAAGTACTCCACTGCTTGGCTAGCCAGCAAGGGCCTCAAAGATGCCTGAATAATGACCTGGCCCCCTTCCTCACCTGACTTAAATCATATTGAGAACTTGTGGGCCCTTCTCAAACGTGAGATTTACAGTGATGGAAGACAATACACCTTTTTGAACAGCATTTGGGAGGCTGTGGTTGCTGCTTCAGTAAAAATTGATCGTGAACAGATTAAGAAACTGACAGACTCCATGGATGGAAGGCTCATGGCAGTTATTGAAAATAAGGGTGGCTATATTGGTCACTGAATATTTTTGAAAGGCCAAAATTTTTATATAATTGTCATTTTGTGTTACTTATCTGTTACACTTACTCAAAAAATGTAGAATAAACAAGTGAGTTGAGAGAAATTATTTTGGTAATTTAGTTGCCCAATAATTCTGCACACTAATAGTTGCCTAATAATTGTGCACACTTATATATTTCCCTGAGAAAGACAAAACTCACTTTTCCTTTGTTAAACATTCAGGTTTGAGGTTCAATAACATTTTGGATTGACTGAGAACATTGTGTTTGTTCAACAATAAAATTAATCCTGAGGAATACAATTTGCCTAATAATTGTGCACGCAGTGTATATCAATCAAATGTATTTATAAAGCCCTTTTTACATCAGCTGATGTCACAAAGTGCTATACAGAAACCCAGCCTAAAACCCCAAACAGCATGTATTCTCATATCTCACGACCCACCTCTCACATGCCCAGGGCCCTGACCCCTATTTTAAGAAACCTTGCAGTAGAGTGTTGAGTGTTCAGTACCATTTGACTTATTGTGGGCCAAATGGTTCCTGTCTGAAGTGGGTTATTGACATCTGGCCAGAAAACAGTGCTGTTTTCCTTCCATTCTGAGGCTCAGACGCAATTACATTTACATTACATTTAAGTCATTTAGCAGACGCTCTTATCCAGAGCGACTTACAAATTGGTGCATCCACCTTATGATATCCAGTGGAACAACCACTTTACAATAGTGCATCTAAATCTTTTAGGGGGGGGGGTTAGAAGGATTACTTTATCCTATCCTAGGTATTCCTTAAAGAGGTGGGGTTTCAGGTGTCTCCGGAAGGTGGTGATTGACTCCGCTGTCCTGGCGTCGTGAGGGAGCTTGTTCCACCATTGGGGTGCCAGAGCAGCGAACAGTTTTGACTGGGCTGAGCGGGAACTGTGCTTCCTCAGAGGTAGGGGGCCAGCAGGCCAGAGGTGGATGAGCGCAGTGCCCTCGTTTGGGTGTAGGGACTGATCAGAGCCTGAAGGTACGGAGGTGCCGTTCCCCTCACGGCTCCGTAGGCAAGCACCATGGTCTTGTAGCGGATGCGAGCTTCAACTGGAAGCCAGTGGAGAGAGCGGAGGAGCGGGGTGACGTGAGAGAACTTGGGAAGGTTGAACACCAGACGGGCTGCGGCGTTCTGGATGAGTTGTAGGGGTTTAATGGCACAGGCAGGGAGCCCAGCCAACAGCGAGTTGCATTAATCCAGACGGGAGATGACAAGTGCCTGGATTAGGACCTGCGCCGCTTCCTGTGTGAGGCAGGGTCGTACTCTGCGAATGTTGTAGAGCATGAACCTACAGGATCGGGTCACCGCCTTGATGTTAGTGGAGAACGACAGGGTGTTGTCCAGGGTCATGCCAAGGTTCTTAGCACTCTGGGAGGAGGACACAATGGAGTTGTCAACCGTGATGGCGAGATCATGGAACGGGCAGTCCTTCCCCGGGAGGAAAAGCAGCTCCGTCTTGCCGAGGTTCAGCTTGAGGTGGTGATCTGTCATCCACACTGATATGTCTGCCAGACATGCAGAGATGCGATTCGCCACCTGGTTATCAGAAGGGGGAAAGGAGAAGATTGTGTGTTGTCTGCATAGCAATGATAGGAGAGACCATGTGAGGATATGACAGAGCCAAGTGACTTGGTGTATAGCGAGAATAGGAGAGGGCCTAGAACAGAGCCCTGGGGGACACCAGTGGTGAGAGCACGTGGTGCGGAGACAGATTCTCGCCACGCCACCTGGTAGGAGCGACCTGTCAGGTAGGACGCAATCCAAGCGTGGGCCGCGCCGGAGATGCCCAACTCGGAGAGGGTGGAGAGGAGGATCTGGTGGTTCACAGTATCAAAGGCAGCAGATAGGTCTAAAAGGATGAGAGCAGAGGAGAGAGAGTTAGCTTTAGCAGTGCGGAGAGCCTCCGTGACACAGAGAAGAGCAGTCTCAGTTGAATGACCAGTCTTGAAACCTGACTGATTTGGATCAAGAAGGTCGTTCTGAGAGAGATAGCAAGAGAGCTGGCCAAGGACGGCACGTTCAAGAGTTTTGGAGAGAAAAGAAAGAAGGGATACTGGTCTGTAGTTGTTGACATCGGAGGGATCGAGTGTAGGTTTTTTCAGAAGGGGTGCAACTCTCAGGAGGGAGGAGAAGGTGGCAAAGAGCTTCCTAGGGTTAGAGGAAGATCCTTGGAATTTAGAGTGGTAGAAAGTGGCTTTAGCAGCAGAAACAGAAGAGGAAAATGTAGAGAGGAGGGAGTGAAAGGATGCCAGGTCCGCAGGGAGGCGAGTTTTCCTCCATTTCCGCTCGGCTGCCCGGAGCCCTGTTCTGTGAGCTCGCAATGAGTCGTCGAGCCACGGAGCAGGAGGGGAGGACCGAGCCGGCCTGGAGGATAGGGGACATAGAGAGTCAAAGGATGCAGAAAGGGAGGAGAGGAGGGTTGAGGAGGCAGAATCAGGAGATAGGTTGGAGAAGGTTTGAGCAGAGGGAAGAGATGACAGGATGGAAGAGGAGAGAGTAGCGGGAGAGCGAGAGCGAAGGTTGCGACGGCGCAATACCATCCGAGTAGGGGCAGAGTGAGAAGTGTTGGAGGTGAGCGAGAGGGAAAAGGATACAAGGTAGTGGTCGGAGACATGGAGGGGAGTTGCAATGAGATTAGTGGAAGAACAGCATCTAGTAAAGATGAGGTCAAGCGTATTGCCTGCCTTGTGAGTAGGGGGGGAAGGTGAGAGGGTGAGGTCAAAAGAGGAGAGGAGTGGAAAGAAGGAGGCAGAGAGGAATGAGTCAAAGGTAGACGTGGGGAGGTTAAAGTCACCCAGAACTGTGAGAGGTGAGCCATCCTCAGGAAAGGAACTTATCAAGGCGTCAAGCTCATTGATGAACTCTACAAGGGAACCTGGAGGGCGATATATGATAAGGATGTTAAGCTTGAAAGGGCTGGTAACTGTGACAGCATGGAATTCAAAGGAGGAGATTGACAGATGGGTCAGGGGAGAAAGAGAGAATGTCCACTTGGGAGAGATGAGGATTCCAGTGCCACCACCCCGCTGGCCAGATGCTCTCGGGGTATGCGAGAACACGTGGTCAGACGAGGAGAGAGCAGTAGGAGTAGCAGTGTTATCTGTGGTAATCCATGTTTCCGTCAGCGCCAAGAAGTCGAGGGACTGGAGGGTAGCATAGGCTGAGATGAACTCTGCCTTGTTGGCCGCAGACCGGCAGTTCCAGAGGCTGCCGGAGACCTGGAACTCCACGTGGGTTGTGCGCGCGGGGGCCACCAGGTTAGAGTAGCAGCGGCCACGCGGTGTGACGCGTTTGTATGGCCTGTGCAGAGGGGAGAGAACAGGGATAGACAGACACATAGTTGACAGGCTACAGAAGAGGCTACACTAATGCAAAGGAGATTGGAATGACAAGTGGACTACACGTCTCGAATGTTCAGAAAGTTAAGCTTACGTTGCAAAAATCTTATTGACTAAAATGACTAAAATGATACAGTAGTGCTGGCTGGTGAAGTAGGCCAGCTAGCAGTGGCTGCGTTGTTGACTTTGTTTGAAAGTGTAGCTGGCTAGGTAACCTCGATAGTTTCAGTACTACACCTTTATCATGATACAAAGGCAACTATGTAGCTAGCTAACATAACACTAATCAAGACGTTCCTTTGTAATGTATTTAGTTTCTACAATGCTGCTCGTTGGTAAAAGTTGGCTAGGTTTGGAAAATGGCGTCGCGGAGGACGAAAATAGCTGGCTAGCTAACCTCGATAATTACTCTAAACTACACAATTATCAAACTATGACAAAGACAACTATGTAGCTAGGTAACACTACACTAATCAAATCGTTCCGTTGTAATGTATTAGTTTCTACAGTGCTGCTAGTCGGTAAAGGTTGGCTAGCTAGCAGTGTTGACTAAGTTTGGAGAACGGCGTCGCGGAGGACGAAAATAGCTGGCTAGCTAACCTCGATAATTACTCGAAACTACACAATTATCAAACTATGACAAAGACAACTATGTAGCTAGGTAACACTACACTAATCAAATCGTTCCGTTGTAATGTATTAGTTTCTACAGTGCTGCTAGTCGGTAAAGGTTGGCTAGCTAGCAGTGTTGACTAAGTTAGGAGAACGCCGTCGCGGAGGACGAAAATAGCTGGCTAGCTAACCTCGATAATTACTCGAAACTACACAATTATCTTTAATACAAAGACAGCTATGTAGCTAGCTAAAAATTGCTCAGATCAAACAAATCAAACCGTTGTAATGTAATGAAATGTAATATTACCTGCGGAGCGAAGTGCAGCACGACTACTCGCTTCAAACCCGGTTCATCTTCGTCTTCTTCTCCTTCTTCTATCACATGAATGTCCTCATGCTAACCTCAATAAAGATACACAAGTAGGCTTGTATTTTGTGAAGTTGGATACCTAACCTAAAGCTACCAGAAGTACATCTTCAGAAGGAGTCATTTATTTTATGGAACATTTCGCTGATATCTTTAAAGCCGTGAGGTAAGGTTTAAAAAAACATCCACAAGAACCAAGAATCTACCTTGCACAAAATGGCTTTTCATCTGTTTAACAGATTCTTCTCTCCCTGGAGTTGATTTGGAACGCTACTACAGTATTGGCAGGGAACACAATAGTAGTTATTGTTCTACTGTTGCAGTGGGATGCCCAAAAGCTCACTGTAGGTCTGCTGTTGTCACTTTTGTCCTGGTTTCCTTTGACCGTGGCTCAGTCGGTAGAACATGGCGCTTGCAACTCAAGGGTTGTCGGTTCGATTCCAGCTGGAACCACCCATACGTAAAATATATGCACGCATGGCTATAAGTTGCTTCGGCTAAAAGTGTCTGTTAAATGGCATATTATGTGATTTGTTACTACTGCATCTCTGTCCCCTTCTCTTTTTGTGATTCAGTGTGTTTGAGAACGACTTTCCTTCAGCCACCTTTACCACACTAGACCTTTACCGTCCACCGTCTCCAGTAACTCCATCCCTGTACACACAGTTAGCTAAGGCAGTACTCTGGGAAAGCAGAAGTCCTAGCCCAGCCTCCGGCCAACACTGACTGATCTACAATACCAATTAGCAATAGCATCGCTCTGTTAGCACAAGGAGATTCTTGGCCTTACAAATACAAGAGCAGAGTTGGGTTGCTGCTGCTTAGGAATCCCACTCCATACTCAACCTCCCCATAACTGTTTTCACAGCGTTGCTCCTTCATGCTTCACACAAACAACAGTTTTTCCACCCAACATTTCATCTTTGAGTAATGAGGTTCTTGGTGACGGGATGTGGAGATCGCGTTACAATTCATCATCACTGTGTGAGAAAGGAAAACAATGCCATACTGGCTAATCAGACTTTGGTAACACTTTACTGTAGGTGTCCTTATTCATACAGCCTTTATAACAGATATGTAACACTTTACTGTAGGTGTCCTTATTCATACAGCCTTTATAACAGATATGTAACACTTTACTGTAGGTGTCCTTATTCATACAGCCTTTATAACAGATATGTAACACTTTACTGTAGGTGTCCTTATTCATACAGCCTTTATAACAGATATGTAACACTTTACTGAAGGTGTCCTTATTCATAAAGCCTTTATAACAGATATATAACACTTTACAACTTTTGTCATAAACAACATTTCTCTGTCTCTCTATTTCCATCTGTCTCCCTCTCCCTCTCTGCTACATTCCTTCCCCCTCTATAGTAGCCAGATTTGGGAAGATTCTCTCCCCGCCACCCGCATTTCCTCTGCTTCTGCTCGCGTCTGGCTACTCCTTCCTTTTCCCGCCAGGCTTTGGCCTCCTTTTAAGCCATCCTCATTTTACTGTACCTAACAAGCCAAGTGGAGGACAAAGGGCCTGAGTGGTAGAGAGGGATGGCTGGTTGATACTAGAGTAATCCATTGGACCGAGTGCATCTTGTGTTTTGGTATGAACACACACATTCATATACCGACAACTATACAAACGTACATGCGCACACACACACATACACACAAATAAACTCACACGGATGGATTTGGGGTTTCTCTCCTTACCCGTCAACAGTTCATAAATCCTCCCCAAAATTCCTTGTGGCACACCTCGGCTCTATGGAGACAACTCATACATCAGTACACTGGTGGAGCTTTATATTCTCTTGTCTAGAGGGTCCTCTATGGTGGAGCTGTATGTTCTCTTGTCTAGAGGGTCCTCTATGGTGGAGCTGTATGTTCTCTTGTCTAGAGGATCTCCCATGGTGGAGCTTTATGTTCTCTTGTCTAGAGGGGTCCTCTATGGTGGAGCTGTATGTTCTCTTGTCTAGAGGGTCCTCTATGGTGGAGCTGTATGTTCTCTTGTCTAGAGGGGTCCTCTATGGTGGAGCTGTATGTTCTCTTGTCTAGAGGGGTCCTCTATGGTGGAGCTGTATGTTCTCTTGTCTAGAGGGTCCTCTATGGTGGAGCTGTATGTTCTCTTGTCTAGAGGGGTCCTCTATGGTGGAGCTGTATGTTCTCTTGTCTAGAGGGGGGCCTCTATGGTGGAGCTGTATGTTCTCTTGTCTAGAGGGTCCTCTATGGTGGAGCTGTATGTTCTCTTGTCTAGAGGGTCCTCTATGGTGGAGCTGTATGTTCTCTTGTCTAGAGAGTCCTCTATGGTGGAGCTGTATGTTCTCTTGTCTAGAGGGGTCCTCTATGGTGGAGCTGTATGTTCTCTTGTCTAGAGGGTCCTCTATGGTGGAGCTGTATGTTCTCTTGTCTAGAGGGGTCCTCTATGGTGGAGCTGTATGTTCTCTTGTCTAGAGGGGTCCTCTATGGTGGAGCTGTATGTTCTCTTGTCTGGAGGGGTCCTCTATGGTGGAGCTGTATGTTCTCTTGTCTAGAGGGGTCCTCTATGGTGGAGCTGTATGTTCTCTTGTCTAGAGGGTCCTCTATGGTGGAGCTGTATGTTCTCTTGTCTAGAGGGGTCCTCTATGGTGGAGCTGTATGTTCTCTTGTCTAGAGGGTCCTCTATGGTGGAACTGTATGTTCTCTTGTCTAGAGGATCTCCCATGGTGGAGCTTTATGTCCTCTTGTCTAGAGGGGTCCTCTATGGTGGAGCTGTATGTTCTCTTGTCTGGAGGGGTCCTCTATGGTGGAGCTGTATGTTCTCTTGTCTAGAGGGTCCTCTATGGTGGAACTGTATGTTCTCTTGTCTAGAGGATCTCCCATGGTGGAGCTTTATGTTCTCTTGTCTAGAGGGTCCTCTATGGTGGAGCTGTATGTTCTCTTGTCTAGAGGGTCCTCTATGGTGGAGCTGTATGTTCTCTTGTCTAGAGGGTCCTCTATGGTGGAGCTGTATGTTCTCTTGTCTAGAGGGTCCTCTATGGTAGAGCTGTATGTTCTCTTGTCTAGAGGGGTCCTCTATGGTGGAGCTGTATGTTCTCTTGTCTAGAGGGGTCCTCTATGGTGGAGCTGTATGTTCTCTTGTCTAGAGGGGTCCTCTATGGTGGAGCTGTATGTTCTCTTGTCTAGAGGGTCCTCTATGGTGGAGCTGTATGTTCTCTTGTCTAGAGGGGTCCTCTATGGTGGAGCTGTATGTTCTCTTGTCTAGAGGGGTTTTCTGGTGGAGCTGTATGTCCTCTATGGTGGAGCTGTATGTCCTCTTGTCTAGAGGGGTCCTCTATGGTGGAGCTGTATGTCCTCTTGTCTAGAGGGGTCCTCTATGGTGGAGCTGTATGTTCTCTTGTCTAGAGGATCTCCCATGGTGGAGCTGTATGTTCTCTTGTCTAGAGGGTCCTCTATGGTAGAGCTGTATGTTCTCTTGTCTAGATGGGTCCTCTATGGTGGAGCTGTATGTTCTCTTGTCTAGAGGGGTCCTCTATGGTGGAGCTGTATGTTCTCTTGTCTAGAGGGTCCTCTATGGTGGAGCTGTATGTTCTCTTGTCTAGAGGGTCCTCTATGGTGGAGCTGTATGTTCTCTTGTCTAGAGGGTCCTCTATGGTGGAGCTGTATGTTCTCTTGTCTAGAGGGTCCTCTATGGTGGAGCTGTATGTTCTCTTGTCTAGAGGGTCCTCTATGGTGGAACTGTATGTTCTCTTGTCTAGAGGATCTCCCATGGTGGAGCTTTATGTCCTCTTGTCTAGAGGGGTCCTCTATGGTGGAGCTGTATGTTCTCTTGTCTGGAGGGGTCCTCTATGGTGGAGCTGTATGTTCTCTTGTCTAGAGGGTCCTCTATGGTGGAACTGTATGTTCTCTTGTCTAGAGGATCTCCCATGGTGGAGCTTTATGTTCTCTTGTCTAGAGGGGTCCTCTATGGTGGAGCTGTATGTTCTCTTGTCTAGAGGGTCCTCTATGGTGGAGCTGTATGTTCTCTTGTCTAGAGGGTCCTCTATGGTGGAGCTGTATGTTCTCTTGTCTAGAGGGTCCTCTATGGTAGAGCTGTATGTTCTCTTGTCTAGAGGGGTCCTCTATGGTGGAGCTGTATGTTCTCTTGTCTAGAGGGGTCCTCTATGGTGGAGCTGTATGTTCTCTTGTCTAGAGGGGTCCTCTATGGTGGAGCTGTATGTTCTCTTGTCTAGAGGGTCCTCTATGGTGGAGCTGTATGTTCTCTTGTCTAGAGGGGTCCTCTATGGTGGAGCTGTATGTTCTCTTGTCTAGAGGGGTCCTCTGGTGGAGCTGTATGTCCTCTATGGTGGAGCTGTATGTTCTCTTGTCTAGAGGGGTCCTCTATGGTGGAGCTGTATGTTCTCTTGTCTAGAGGGGTCTTCTATGGTGGAGCTGTATGTTCTCTTGTCTAGAGGATCTCCCATGGTGGAGCTGTATGTCCTCTTGTCTAGAGGGGCCCTCTATGGTGGAGCTGTATGTCCTCTTGTCTAGAGGGGTCCTCTATGGTGGAGCTGTATGTCCTCTTGTCTAGAGGGGTCCTCTGGTGGAGCTGTATGTCCTCTATGGTGGAGCTGTATGTTCTCTTGTCTAGAGGGGTCCTCTATGGTGGAGCTGTATGTTCTCTTGTCTAGAGGGGTCCTCTATGGTGGAGCTGTATGTCCTCTTGTCTAGAGGGGTCCTCTATGGTGGAGCTGTATGTCCTCTTGTCTAGAGGGGTCCTCTATGGTGGAGCTGTATGTTCTCTTGTCTAGAGGAGTCCTCCCATGGTGGAGCTGTATGTTCTCTTGTCTAGAGGGTCCTCTATGGTGGAGCTGTATGTTCTCTTGTCTAGATGGGTCCTCTATGGTGGAGCTGTATGTTCTCTTGTCTAGAGGGGTCCTCTATGGTGGAGCTGTATGTTCTCTTGTCTAGAGGGTCCTCTATGGTGGAGCTGTATGTTCTCTTGTCTAGAGGGTCCTCTATGGTGGAGCTGTATGTTCTCTTGTCTAGAGGGTCCTCTATGGTGGAGCTGTACGTTCTCTTGTCTAGAGGATCTCCCATGGTGGAGCTTCATGTCCTCACTTTAAAAGTGAACTTTCTTGTTGGTCATATGGGTATTTGTCAAATAAGGTGCAGCACCATTTAGACCAATTTCTGTAAACATTTCATTGAAGATATTATATTTTCATGAGAGATGGAACATCCGCTCAGTAGATGGGTATTCAATGTATGGTCTTTACTTTTTGCCATAAAATCTTGAGTTCACTGGAAAAACGTGTTTCCTTTCAATAAAATACCTGCTATTCCCATTCATGTTGGTGGGTGTCCTGAAGTCAAATCAAATCCAACTTTATTTGTCACATGCGCTGAGAGGTTGTTATCCTGGCACCACACTGCCAGTTCTCTGACCTCCTCTCTATAGGCCAACTCATCGTTGTCGGTGATTAGGCCTACCACTGTTGTGTCATCGGCATTTGGCCTGAGTCGTGTTTGGCCACGCAGTTGTGGGTGAACAGGGAATACAGGAGGGGACTAAGTGCACACCCCTGACGGGCCCCAGTGTTAAGGATCAGCGTGGCAGATGTGTTGTTGCCTGCTCTTACCACCTTGGGGCAGCCCGTCAGGAAGGTTGCACATGTGATGCTGGTAAAAAATTTGGTAAAACTGATTTAAGTTTGCCTGCATTAAAGTCCCTGGCCACTAGGGGTGCCGCTTCTGGGTGAGCATTTTCTTCTTTGCTTATGGCCTTATAGAGTTGGTTGAGAGCGGTCTAAGTGCCAGCTTAGTTCTGTGGTGGTAAATAGACGGCTACGAATAATATAGATGAGAACTCTCTTGGTAGATAGTGTGATCTACAGCTTATCAGAAGGTACTCTACCTCAGGCGAGCGTCTTTAATATTAGACAACGCGCACCAGCTGTTATTGAGAAATAGACACACACCCTCACCCCTCGTATTACCAGAGGTAGCGTCTCTGTTTTGCCGGTGCATGCAAAATCCCGCTAACTCTATATTGTCCGTAACGTTGTTCAGCCATCTCTTGTGAAACATAAGACGTTACAGTTTTCAATGTTCCGTTGGTAGGATAATCTTAATCGTAGGTCATCAATTTTATTATCCAATGATTACACGTTAGCAAGAAGAACGGATGGCAGTGGGAGTTTACTCGCTCGCCTACGGATCTTCAGAAGGATGCCCGATCTGCGGCCCCTTTTCCTGCGTCTTTTCTTTAAGCAAATGACGGGGATCTGGGCTTGTTCCAGTGAAAGCAGTATATCCTTCTCGTCGGACTCGTTAAAGGAAAAAGTTTCTTCCAGTCCGCGGTGAGTAATCACTTTTCTGATGTTCAGAAGTTATTTTCGGTCATAAGAGATGGTAGCAGCAACATTATGTACAAAATAAGTTAAAAAAGTTACACAAAACACACAAAAACTAACAAAATAGCACAATTGTTTGGGAGAATGTAAAACGTCAGGCATGTTCTTCGGGTGTGTGACCCCCAACATCGTGTAATTTCACTGTGCTAAATCAGCTATTTTAAACCTTTGCTTTTTTACGAAATCCAGTGTCTTTCACAAGGGAGCTAAGTGGATAGGGGAACAAAACCTCAGCAGGCTGACAAGAAGATGGTTGGAGTTGTTGAGAAATCCCATGTTGACTCAGTCCTTGAGAGTGAGTGGGTTTAATTGTTTGTGCTAGAAGATGGGGCCTGTTCAGAAATAGCGGAGCACATTTACTTAGCTAATGTCAAACACATCACTGTGGGTGTGTGTCCATGTGATGTGATGTGCATGTATCTCTGTCTGTATGTGTGGAAGTCTGCTCTGCGTGGGTGTGTGTATGTGTGTGCTTTGGCTCTTTTCCACACACTCCTGCGTCTCACGTTCCACTGAAAGTGACAGATCAGCATTAAGTCCAGTGGGTTTGGGTTGCAGATGTAATTCACTCTGAGTCAGGTCAGTCCAGGGACTTGGCTCTAGACTAGAGGACTGTTTGTTATCTTGTGGATCCACTGTGCCATCATTGGCTTGACATAGAGAAGGCTAAAAAGCTGTGTCCAGATGTGTCTTTTGCATAAGTCTTGGCCCAGCCTATAGTTTGTACTTTTTTGGAGATTTCGGACCATTCTTTTTCACAGTTCTGGTCATTGTGACATATTACCTAAGTGCCATCATTGAGCCTAATCCCAGCGGCCCTATGGTGGCCTGAAGAGATCTAGACTAGACATAGGCCTTATTGTCCAATTGGAACCTCGACTAGCCTTGAACCAAGAACAGCATGTCCCATCGCTACACCAGACAGACCTAACGACTCTCCTCCCAGAATGTTTTCACTATTCGGATAGATCCATCAGGCCGGATGGTTTGGAGTGGGGGCCGGATGGTTTGGAGCCAAGCTAGGTGGTGTTGGAGTGGGGGCCAGGCTAGGTGGTGTTGGAGTGGGGGGCAGGCTAGGTGGTGTTGGAGTGGGGGCCAGGCTAGGTGGTGTTGGAGTGGGGGCCAGGCTGCCTGCTGTCTGTCTCTTTAGGCTCTGTAGTCTTTAGTGGAGCTGACACTCTGCCCCAGAGACATCATAGGGACACACTTTACGTAATATGGTCTCTCTCTCTCTGTCTCGCTGGTCTCTCTGTGGGCGTGTGTCTTAAGCTGGAAAAGCAATCAGCTTTGTAGCTACTGCCAATACAGCCCCCATATGCGCATAGACACTCCCAACGCTGCATCACTCCCCATCCTGCATCACTCCCCATCCTGCATCAGTTGCTTTGACTCCTCTCTGCTGCTGCTCTCCTGTTTTGTATCTGTGTGCCCCCGGTGTGCTCCATCTCTCTTTCTCTCCCTGGTTTCCCTGTGTTTCTTTCTCAAACAGCTGTGGCTCTTGTGGAGGACAAAGGGCTCTGTTCGGCCCCGTGTGTGTGTCTGTGTGTGTGTGTGTGTGTGTGTGTGTGTGTGTGTGTGTGTGTGTGTGTAGAGGTTAGGGGGTTCAGTTGGCCCTGGTACACTCCTCTACTTCACAGCCTGCCTATGACTGCAGTCCACCACTAACAGATGCCAACACCAGTGTGTCACACACATGCATGCACACACACTCACATGCCTACACACACACTCACAGGCCTGCAGGTCTTTCGTTCACCCTCTGCTGCGTTGTACTGCAGTTGAAGGTCAGGCGCTGAAGGGTTAAAGCCTCAGGAACACTGCTGGCTGGACAGGCGCTAAGGATTTGTCTGATGTCTTCACCTAAGGCAGTTTGTGATGAATCAATGTCACCTCAAAAGAAATTGCAATTTGGAACCACAATGCTTCAAATGTACTTTGATAGGTGTTTAATGCATCCTCAGAGTCCTACAGATGGAGACAGTGGCAAAAATACACTTTTGCACAGGGATGTGCATTTACACAGTACGTCTCTACACAGTGAGATGAATATGAGACGTAAGATGATAGAAATAACCTATTCAACCATTATCTTCGCTAACACATGTTAATACTCACACCACTCTGGACTTCGCCATAGAGGTCAGTCAGTCCTGGCCATCTCTGCCTTGCTGCAGTGGCCTGGCACAGACCCAGGCTGGCTGGGCGGTCCAGACTGGTCAGTTAGGATCAATATGAGTGATTCAAGCGGCGCTTAGTGATTCACTTGGGTCAGTTCTGCCCAGTGGCAAGGTTAGTCTGTCACTATATGTAGTCAGTCAGTACTGAGACTGAATCAGCTCTGTGTCAGTGGGCTTCTGCATTAGCCTGATATTCCCAGACCTACTGAGAGACTGAATCAGCTCTGTGTCAGTGGACTTCTGCATTAGCCTGATATTCCCAGACCTACTGAGAGACTGAATCAGCTCTGTGTCAGTGGACTTCTGCATTAGCCTGATATTCCCAGACCTACTGAGAGACTGAATCAGCTCTGTGTCAGTGGCCGCAGCCTGTCCCGCCTCGAGGCGATCGCTCGGCAGGGCCTGCATAGCCTGTCCCAGAAAACTAACCTGCTTTAGTGGTGCTATGTCATGGTAATGTGAAGTCAGGTGTTGTAAGATTACATCAGTTCTGTATTGTAATGGCTCTTCTGTTGTCCGTTATGTAATGGTTCTGATAGTGTTATCAAGTCCTTGTGATGGAGGGTTAAAGCGTTGCAGTGATAAAGTCCTTCCTCAGGACTGAGGGACTAGGGAGTTATACTCCTGGGTTGGGTCCAGGAGGCTGCAAAGCACTGAACGTTGTCGATAGAAATGCTATGAATAGAACAAATATGATTCCTTATTCTACACCTCAGAGAGGCACAGGGAGGCATGTCTGTTCTACACAAGTGATTTCTATCTGAACGACCCACAGTGGTTCGTAATGGCTGTATGGACACTAGAGGTCAACCGATTATGATTTTTCAATGCCGATACCGATTATTGGAGGACCCAAAAAAAGCCGCTGCCGATTTAATCGTCAGATTTCTTTATTTATTTGTAATAATGACAATTACAACAATACTGAATGAACACTTATTTTAACTTAATATAATACATAAATACTATCAATTTAGCCTCAAATAAATAATGAAACATGTTCAATTTGGTTTAAATAATGCAAAAACAAAGTGTTGGAGAAGAAGGTAAAAGTGCAATATGTGCCATGTAAAAAAGCTAACGTTTAAGTTCCTTGCTCAGAACATGAGAACATATGAAAGCTGGTGGTTCCTTTTAACATGTCTTCAATATTCCCAGGTAAGAAGTTTTAGGTTGTAGTTATTATAGGAATTATAGGACAATTTCTCTCTCTACGATTTGTATTTCATATACCTTTGACTATTGGATGTTCTTATAGGCACTTTAGTATTGCCAGTGTAACAGTATAGCTTCCGTCCCTCTCCTAGCTCCTACCTGGGCTCAAACCATGAACACATCGACAACAGCCACCCTCGAAGCAGCGTTACCCATGCAGAGCAAGGGGAACAACTACTCCAAGTCTCAGAGCGAGTGACGTTTGAAACGCTATTAGCGCGCACCCGCTAACTAGCTAGCCATTTCACATCGGTTACACCAGCCTAATCTTGGGAGTTGACAGGCTTGAAGTCATAAACAGCAATGCATGAAGAATTGCTAAGAGCTGCTGGCAAACGCAAGGTGCTGTTTGAATGAATGCTTACGAGCCTGCTGCTGCCTAGTATCGCTCAGTCAGACTGCTCTATCAAATATCAAATCATAGACTTGAATATAATATCATAACACACAGAAATACGAGCCTTTGGTCATTAATATGGTTGAATCCGGAAGCTATCATCTCGAAAACGAAACTTTTTTTCCCCAGTGAAATACGAAACCGTTCCGTATTTTATCTAACGGGTGGCATCCATAAGTCTAAATATTCCTGTTACATTGCACAACCTTCAATGTTATGTCATAATTACGTAGAATTCTGGCAAATTAGTTCGCAACGAGCCAGGCAATGAACGCAAGAGCAGTGACACAATTTCATGTTAGCAGGCAATATTAAGTAAATATGCAGGTTTAAAAATAGATACTTGTGTATTGATTTTAAAGAAAGGCATTGATGTTTATCATTAGGTACATTGGTGCAACGACAGTGCTTTTTTCGCAAATGCGCTTGTTAAATCAACACCCCTTTGTCGAAGTAGGCTGCGATTCGATGACAAATTAACAGGCACCGCATCGATTATATGCAACGCAGGATACGTTAGATAAACTAGTAATATCATCAACCATGTGTAGTTAACTAGTGATTATGTTAAGATTGATAGTTATTTTATAAGATATAAGTTTAATGCTAGCTAGCAATTTACCTTGGCTTCTTGCTGCCCTCGTGTAACAGGTAGTCAGCCTGCCATGCAGGCTCCTCGTGGAGTGCAATGTAAGGCAGGTGGTTAGAGCGTTGGACTAGTAACCGGAAGGTTGCAAAAAACGAATCCCCGAATCCCCCCTGAACAAGGCAGTTAACCCCCGTTCCTAGGCCGTCATTGAAAATAAGAATGTGTTTTTAATCTGACTTGCCTAGTTAAATAAAGGTGTTAAATAAATAAATAAAAAGGAGGAAGGCAAATCGGTGGCCAAAAATACCGATTTCCGATTGTTATGAAAACTTGAAATCGGCCCTAATTAATTGGCCATTCCGATTAATCGGTCGACCTCTAATGGACACAGCTCAGGAGAACTGGAGTGCTGCTACCCAGGGTGCCTCGACATCAGCAGGCTGCTACACAGGCCTATCCCTGCAGGGCACCCTGCCAAGTCTCTGCATCCCTGCACCACACACACACACTCAGCATCTCCACTCTGCGCAGTGCTGACACACTCTGTATGCAGTGCTGTGGGGATCTCTAGGGCAGGGCAGAAGAGACTGCTGGCTAGGGTAACAGTTTCAGCTTCCTGCAACAGAATAGTCTGGTTCTATCCTGGGTGTATGAGTGAGTGAGTGGATGGGTGCTGCTATCTTTCTTAATATCCAGCGCTATCGATAGTCCGCTTTCTCGCTTCTGAGAAATCCGTTGTGTAACATGGGATTTACGGAGGAATTTGTATGGATTTAGAGTCAACCAGGAAGTGCTTTATGCAGTACTACCAGTGGGGGTAACTGAGGGCGGGGGAGAGGGAGAGAGAGTGTTCCCCTTTCTGTGTACTCTGACACATTAGTCAGTTCTCTATCTCCAAGCTACCAGACTCGTCGATCAATGGCTTTGTTTATTTCTGGAACAATAGAACATTAGCTTGTTCTCTGATCAGTATGAACCATTTGAACCGTCAGGCTTTTGCCAAGGTTGGGTTGTCTTGTCCAAGTAAGCATCACTGAGAGCTTTTTATTAAATGTTTTATTTTAGCTTTATTTTACCAGGTAAGTTGACTGAGAACACATTCTCATTTACAGGAACGACCTGAGGAATAGTTACAGGGGAGAGGAGGGGGGGATGAATGAGCCAATTGGAAGCTAGGGATGATTAGGTGGCCATGATGGTATGAGGGCTAGATTGGGAATTTAGCCAGGACACCAGGGTTAACACCCCTACTCTTACGATAAGTGCCATGTGATCTTTAGTGACCACAGAGAGTCAGGACACCCGTTTAACGTCCCATCCGAAAGACAGCACCCTACACAGGGCAATGTCCCCAATCACTGCCCTGAGGCATTGGGATATTTTATTTTAGAACAGAGGAAAGAGTGCCTCCTACTGGCCCTCCAACACCACTTCCAACAGCATCTTGGTATCCCATCCAGGGACCTACTAGGGGCAACCCTGTTTAGCTTCAGAGGCAAGCCAGCAGTGGGATGCAGGGTAGTATGCTGCTGGCAAAGCTGCTATCTGAGAAAGATCAGTTGGCTGGACAGTACGGCCCTTTGTGGATAGGTGGGTGGGTTGGGTGGATGACTCAGAGTCCAGAGCTAAGGCTGTGGGTGAATGGAAGGAATGGTCTCATCATGTGATTCTGACACCAGTGTTTCCCTTCAATTTAGGTTTTTAAGGCATTTTCATGGTAAATAATAAACATATAGGCCTAGAACAGTAGGGTTTCCATGGCAACCCACCCTCCTCAGGCTATAGCCTAACTATAAACCAATGGAGGCTTAAAGGCTCTGCATGGTCAATCCGGAATTTGAAGTGGCCATACAGCATTTACTGCGATCTTGCGCTTAGTGGAGCAGAGCTATTGTGGAGGAAGTTTTCAAGGAAGTGACTTTGTGTTTATACAGGGTGTACCGCCCCTACCTACCAATCATGCTCTATGGATCCCTCCACATTGTTAAAACAATTGAGAGGCGCCCGGCGCTGCAGTATGGAGCTTGATTTGTCATCTGCATGCCTCCGGAGGCTCCACATTTTTGGATCAAGCATAAATTGGCTTTTAGCTGCTAGGCTAAAAGCGAAGCTAAGGTTGCATGCTATTTGTGTAGTTTCATGTTAGTGAGGTCTTAGGGAGGTGTTAGCTTTCTTTCACTACCTCGTTATGCTGGCCGTGGCTCGCTGCTAAACACCAGGTAGCTTCCACTACCCCCGCATGCACACAACTAATTTGTCATCACCCTGCTGCTCTGTGTGAAACCGCTGTCAATAGAGGGAGGCATTAGCAGAATGCATCGTTTACCATGACTGGATAGCGCTAGCGCTAATCTCCTTAACTGCTTTGTGCCTGTGATAACTGGCTACGTTGGGCTGGGTTGTCATGTGCATTCGAGGATCACTCTGCAGCCTCTTCTCTTAAAGTAGATAGGACATAGTGTTTGTCCTTTTTGGAGTGTTACAATTTTATACGAGCTACAAAATATTAGTCTAGATTCTGTGATGAGAATGATATGTTAGAGTACCGTATTGGTGTAACAACTGTGTGAAGTTGCCCTTATACACCGCTCTAATGTCAGTTTTGAAGTTTGTTAGTTAGGCCTTGTTAGTTAGGATTCAGGGAGGGAAAGCTGGTCCTGGATCTGTGACTTGGTCAACTTCTACCAGGGATTGTCTGCTCCAAGATGCCTCAGAGGTTGCTCAAAACAAGAACCCTTCAACCGTTTTAAGTTTTTTTTCTCTCTCTCTCTCTCGCTCTCCTTTCACTGAACACTGCACTATTGTTTATCTTGGAATGTCCTGGGAAAGTTTGTATCCAAAGAAGGAGCTTCTGCTCTCAGCTGACCTCCATCATTGTTTGGGGCAGAATTCATGTTCCACCATGCTTCTTTGCTCCACATTTGTTTTCTGTTTGTCGTAGATGACACACTGGATCAAGGAGGGATAATTAATCACAAGCTCGGAGAGGAACTGCGTTTGAATGTGTCAACCTTTAGTAGAGGGGACACATACCTCTCATTTCTCACACTTAAAGAACCAAACACACAAAGGGTCAAAAGTTCAACGGGTGAAGAAACATGGCAGATTTTTGATTCTTATCACATGCCTCATCTAGAGATTTAAAACCAAGGAACCTGTAGTTGAGGAACAGGAATGATAATGGGGTGAATGTTTGGCCAGGATATGACTTTAAAGAACAGGGAGCCCACTGTATGCGCTGTGAAAAATGACATCACATCTCTGGCATCTTAGCAGTGTTGAAAATCAAACCAGTGTGACGGCGAAGCCCTAGGCGCCGACGACACAGAAGCCGATTATGGCTGCCCCCCCGCACCTCTCTGATGAAGAGGGGTTGGGTTAAATGCGGGAGACACATTTCAGTTGAAGGCATTCAGTTGTACAACTGACTAGGTATCTCCCTTTCCCTAGAGGCTGAAAGGGGGCCTCAGGAGTGACCATGTGAGTCACTTTAGATGAGGGATGGGCAACATTAATGGGGGGTGGGGGCCACAAAAAATCTGAACTCATCATGAGGGGCTGCAGTTGCTCGCGAGTCTGCGTACTCACACGTGTATTTTATTGATCAGAGGGCCGCCAGTTGCCCATCCCTGCTCTAAGAGTTGAACAAAGTGAGTAGAATCTTACTCAAAATAATTCACAGCTGTAATGGCTGCCTAATATCAAAATAAGCAGCTAGGTCTAGAATGGTCCCATGTGTAGATGGGCAACTTTGCTGGGGGTGGGGGCCTTCAAAAGGTTGCCCGTCCCTGCTTTAGACCAAAGCAGAGTAGAATGTGACAGTTAGTTGTCCAGTTATGTTTTATCTCCTTGTATTAGCAGACATACCGTTCTGCATGCGTGTATATTGAGAACTGATAGGGGTAAATCTCAAGGCGTTCCTCATATCCTCTGGCCTCCACCCTATCCCCGCTTCCTTCGTAAAATGTAAGAGGGAAGCGAGTTCCCTCCCTCAATCCTAACCTTACCATCATGGAGAAAACATAACAGCTAAACTCCTCAATCCTAACCTTATCATCATGGAGAAAACATAACAGCTAAACTCCTCAATCCTAACCTTATCATCATGGAGAAAACATAACAGCTAAACTCCTCAATCCTAACCTTATCATCATGGAGAAAACATAACAGCTAAACTCCTCAATCCTAACCTTATCATCATGGAGAAAACATAACAGCTGATCCTAGACCAGCGTCTGAAGGCATCATCATCACTCTCCTGTGTCTCCGCAAATCAAAGAGCCCAGGTCTGTGATTGACAGCTATAGGAGGTCCCGCCCATCACTGTTTTAAAGCCTTTCTTCTCCTCGCACCACCTCTTTATTGGACGCTTCCAGACGTGTTGACACATTGCCTCCCGTTCCATGCCCGTGGCCACACATAGCCAGGCCCAGTCATCAGCACCCCTACATTTTAGCATTGTTGTACACAGACACACACACACAAACACACAAACACACACACCTAAGCATCTGGTGCCGAGTTTGTGTACAGTCAGTACAGAAAACATCCCCTGCTTTCAATGAGGAGCGCTCGCGAGGGAATTCTACCCCAGTGGGGAACTTCAAAACAAAGACGGCTAACCTTCAATTTAGGAGTCCTCGCATCCACTACGCCACCTGCTTCGAAGGAATTCAGCCATTTCAGTTAAACAAGCTCACGGGTGGTAGTGAAAGCTACAATAATGCAAAATTAAATGGATGTCTTTTGTGACGAAGACCTTTCAAAACTATCTTTCTGTCGTTGCTCTTTAGAACATGCATCCAAGCATGTACCCTGAACTAGGTAGTTAGCGCTATTTGTAGCCCATTGCTATATGAGAACATTCTATCTGGATAATATCAGCTAGGTAATAGATGATTTAACTACTGGATAATACAGCAGGTGATGTGGGTGGCTGTAGATGACATGGCAATGCTGGGTCCTATTTACTATTTACTACACTGCCTCATCCATATACTTATATGTACATACAGTGGGGGGGAAAAGTATTTGATCCCCTGCTGATTTTTGAACGTTTGCCCACTTACAAAGAAATGATCAGTCTATAATTTTAATGGTAGGTTTATTTGAACAGTGAGAGACAGAATAACAACAAAAAAATCCAGAAAAACGCATATCAAAAATGTTATAAAATGATTTGCATTTTAATGAGGGAAATAAGTATTTGACCCCTCTGCAAAACATGACTTAGTACTTGGTGGCAAAACCCTTGGTGGCAATCACAGAGGTCAGACATTTCTTGTAGTTGGCCACCAGGTTTGCACACATCTCAGGAGGGATTTTGTCCCACTCCTCTTTGTCCCACTCCTCTTTCTCCAAGTCATTAAGATTTCGAGGCTGAAGTTTGGCAACTCGAACCTTCAGCTCCCTCCACAGATTTTCTATGGGATTAAGGTCTGGAGACTGGCTAGGCCACTCCAGGACCTTAATGTGCTTCTTCTTGAGCCACTCCTTTGTTGCCTTGGCCGTGTGTTTTGGGTCATTGTCATGCTGGAATACCCATCCACGACCCATTTTCAATGCCCTGGCTGAGGGAAGGAGGTTCTCACCCAAGATTTGACGGTACATGGCCCCGTCTATCGTCCCTTTGATGCTGTGAAGTGGTCCTGTCCCCTTAGCAGAAAAACACCCCCAAAACATAATGTTTCCACCACCATGTTTGACGGTGGTGATGGTGTTCTTGGGGTCATAGGCAGAATTCCTCCTCCTCCAAACACGGTGAGTTGAGTTGATGCCAAAGAGCTCCATTTTGGTCTCATCTGACCACAACACTTTTACCAGTTGTCCTCTGAATCATTCAGATGTTCATTGGCAAACTTCAGACGGGCATGTATATGTGCTTTCTTGAGCAGGGGGACCTTGCGGGCGCTGCAGGATTTCAGTCCTTCACGGCGTAGTGTGTTACCAATTGTTTTCTTGGTGACTATGGTCCCAGCTGCCTTGAGATCATTGACAAGATCCTCCCGTGTAGTTCTGGGCTGATTCCTCACCGTTCTCATGATCATTGCAACTCCACCAGGTGAGATCTTGCATGGAGCCCCAGGCCGAGGGATATTGACAGTTCTTTTGTGTTTCTTCCATTTGCGAATAATTGCACCAAATGTTGTCACCTTCTCACCAAGCTGCTTGGCGATGGTCTTGTAGTCTATTCCAGCCTTGTGTAGGTCTACAATCTTGTCCCTGACATCCTTGGAGAGCTCTTTGGTCTTGGCCATGGTGGAGAGTTTGGAATCTGATTGATTGATTGCTTCTGTGGACAGGTGTCTTTTATACAGGTAACAAACTGTGGTTCAGAGCACTCACTTTAAGACTGTGCTCCTAATCTCAGCTCGTTACCTGTATAAAAGACACCTGGGAGCCAGAAATGTTTCTGATTGAGAGGGGGTCAAATACTTATTTCCCTGCTTAAAATGCAAATCAATTTATAACATTTTTGACATGCGTTTTTCTGGATATTTTTGTTGTTATTCTGTCCCTCACTGTTCAAATAAACCTACCATTAAAATTATAGACTGATCATTTCTTTGTCAGTGGGCAAACGTACAAAATCAGCAGGGGATCAAATACTTTTTTCCCCCACTGTAATCTCATTCACCCCTTTAGATTTGTGTGTATGAGGTAGTTGTTGGGGAATTGCTAGATTACTTGTTACATATTACTGCACTGTCGGAACTTGAAGCACAAGCATTTCGCTACACTCTCATTAACATCTGCTAACCATGTGTATGTGTCCAATAAAACTTCATTTGATTAATCCTTAGTGAGTGGTACTAGATTAGGGGAGTTGGATTAATCCTTTAGTACAGTAGCAGGAGATTAGGGGGAGTTGGAATAATCCTTTAGTACAGTAGCAGGAGATTAGGGGGAGTTGGAATAATCCTTTAGTACAGTAGCAGGAGATTAGGGGGAGTTGGAATAATCCTTTAGTACAGTAGCAGGTGATTGGGGGAGTTGGATGAATCCTTTAGTACAGTAGCAGGAGATTAGGGGGAGTTGGATTAATCCTGTAGTACTGTAGCAGGAGATTAGGGGGAGTTGGATTAATCCTGTAGTACTGTAGCAGGAGATTATGGGGAGTTGGATTAATCCTTTAGTCAGTGGTATTGCTGTGACTATAGAAGCAGGATGGACTGTTTACATCACCGTGCTACGCCTCATTACACATGAAGCGATATTGACAGAAGCAGGAAATGGTGCGTGTGCATGTCTGCGTGTGCATGTCTGCGTGTGCATGTCTGCGTGTGCATGTCTGCGTGTGCATGTGTGACAGTCAGAGAGAAAGAATGTGAGATTCCACAGGAATCAGATGCCTGACATGGGCAGTCAGAGGAAGCTCACAACTCTGCCCTACTCCAGTTAAGGGATGGAGGGGTGAATCATTTTGCTGACTCACTGGAGAAAGTCAGTCAGGTCCCTCTCCTAGTGTGTGGCCAGGGAAACCAACACAGATTGTAGGGCTGCCACTGCCCCATCTTCCACTCCACTGAAACAGGAAATGGACACTTCCAGATCCCTATCAGTATCACTTACCGATAAAGGCCAGATTACATACTTCATCCGTGTGGCTTCCTTTTAGGTTTTAGACAGTGAGGTAATCCCCATCTCTCCCCGCTCTCACTTTTCTCACAAACGGTGGGGCGGTGCAGGGATGTGTAACTGTGTGTGTGTGAAATGCTAGGTACTCTGTCAGCGGTGGTGGTGAAAGCTGTGTCACCCTCTGGAATGCCTAGCCTCATGTGGCTAGTGCTAACTAGCTAGTTGAGATGGTTGTTTGCTTGGCCTGCCTAGCCTCATGTGGCTAGTGCTAACTAGCTAGCTGAGAGGATTGTTTGCTTTCCCTGTTTGGCCTGCCTAGCCTCATGTGGCTAGTGCTAACTAGCTAGCTGAGAGGGTTGTTGCTTGCTGCCTGAATGATGTGGAAGTTGGTTGGGATGGTGTAGTGTTGTCAGCAATGTGGAGGTTGGTTAGGATGGTGTAGTGTTGTCAGCAATGTGGAGGTTGGTTAGGATGGTGTAGTGTTGTCAGCAATATGGAGATTGGTTAGGATGGTGTAGTGTTGTCAGCAATGTGGAGATTGGTTAGGATGGTGTAGTGTTGTCATTATGGAGAGAGTTGTACAGTATCTGATCTGTTTCCTGCTAGCTTATTTCCTGCTAGCAAATCTGGCTGATTGAAATGAACTGAACAAATGTTTTTTTTCTCTACGTGTATTCAAATTGCAAGGGACTCTTAACTAGGCAGCCATTTTTGGCTTTGTCTTCGGAGGGGCTTACGTTAAATGAAAGGTGTCTCAGATGGTGCATCCAGGAGACAAACAAGCGTGCTGATTGTTGTGATGAGGAGAGACTTTCATCTCAACTACGCCCACTCATTTCCATAATGTCCCACAACTAACTCATAATGAGCTACTGGCATTAGGGGGAATAGGTCAGTCTTTCTCCATCTTTCACTCACTCTCTCGCTCCCTCTCTATTTGTTTTCTCTTTACTGTCTCGTCTCTCTCTGACCCATTGGGCCAGTATCCGAAAAATGTACGCTTATTCTAATACCCGAGCTGACAAGGTGAAAAATCTGCTGATGTGCCCTTGAGCAAGGCACTTAACCCTAATTTGCTCCAGGGGCGCTGTACTATTATGGCTGACCCTGTAAGCAACACATTTCACTGCACCTATCTGGTGTATGTGACAATAAAAACTGTTTTACTTGTTCTCTCTCTCTTTCTGTCTCTTTTTGTATTGCACCCTCCATCTGTCTCTCTCTTGCACTTATTTTATTCTGCCTCACGCCCTGCTTCACGCCCTGCTTCACGCCCTGCTTCACGCCCTGCATGTTGCCCATATCTGTGTTGAGTCATCAGGTTGCGTCTACCTGTTGTGGTTCACTATGAGAGAGTTTGTCAGACAAACTCTTCAGTGGTTTCAGTTTCAAACCCAGTGTCCAGCACACCAATTCAGTGTCTCAGATCTTCTAGAATTCTTACCAAGATATTATACCAAGGTAAACACCACACTTAAACTGAATGGAGAAAGTCATGGTTGAAGGTTCTCAAATCTTTTGTCGGTTTCAAAGCAAGAACTTAGTATGGGACAGAGTATGGGGTTGCCCCTTATCTTGCATCCCTCATTTATCAAATCAAATTTTATTTGTCAAATGCGCCGAATACAACAGGTGTAGATCTAACCATTAAATACTTACTTAATACTTACCTTAATGCAGTTCAAGAAATAGAGTTAAGAAAATATTGACTGAACAAACTAGAGTAAAAAATTCTATAAAAAGTAACACAATAGGCTATATACAGGGGTACCGGTACCGAGTCAATGTGGAGGCTATATACAGGGGTACCGGTACCGAGTCAATGTGGAGGCTATATACAGGGGTACCGGTACTGAGTCAATGTGGAGGCTATATACAGGGGTACCGGTACCGAGTCAATGTGGAGGCTATATACAGGGGTACCGGTACTCGAGTCAATGTGGAGGCTATATACAGGGTTACCGGTACTGAGTCAATCTGGAGGCTATATACAGGGGGTACCGGTACTGAGTCAATGTGTGGCGGTACAGGTTAGTCCAGGTCATTTTTACATGTAGGTAGGGGTAAAGTCTGACTTAAGTTCCAAGGCATGGTGGTTATAGGGGGTAGGGAGAGGGTGTTGTGGGGGGTGGGGAGAGGGTGTTGTAGGGAGAGGGTGTTGTGGGGGGTGGGGAGAGGGTGTTGTGGGGGGTGGGGAGAGGGTGTTGTGGGGGGTAGGGAGAGGGTGTTGTGGGGGGTCGGCAGTCTTCATAGAACTGCACATGTGGAAGACCTCTAACAATGGCATCTTTATGTGCTCTGTTTGAAGAGCTTGATTGTTCAAACGGACCTTTGGACTCGACCAACGCTCGTGTCAACGCCGGTGCCTCTGCGTACTTGAATAACGCAGAAACTATTATTAACATGCCGAAGTCAAGTCACAATTTCCTGCGTTGGCCAGGGTCAGTAGATGACTAATTTGAGCGCAGAGTCATTTTGCGTGCAGAGAGATCCTCATAAGGAGTTAGTTTGTTCCATTGTAAGATCCTGTGACACTTGTAGCTTTGGGTGGACATATTTCATTGCACCCGGAGGTTGCAGCTTGACTTTCAGCGTTTCTCTTAAATTACCACAGTCCATGCTAGCGTTAGTGTTGCTGCTAATTCCCTTAGACCCACAACTTAAATTCTTCTCCTTTCCTCCTGCTGGGTTTGAACCGATTGAACACAAAGAAGCACAGAGCAAGATTCATTGTGGGGAATTTCCGTTGGAGAGATTTCAACCGTTATTTTCTAGATAAGGGGTCAATAGTATTTTGTTTCGAAGGGGTTTTGGGATCACGTTGTGGCTTTTCAATACATCTCTTTAGTTGAATCACTCAGATGTATTTAGTTAACCAACTCAACCAGTCACCTCCAGCATGGCTAACATTCCCTATTTGAAGATCCAAATGATGTTCACTTTTAATGAAGTAACACCTGGTAAAGTAATGCTCTAACTAGTCTTAACAACATTGGTTTAAAATGATGTTATGTAGTGTGTTAGTTGGCCTAATTGCTTTGTAATTGCATAATAATGGAGATTAGCATATTTTGTTTGTTGCAGAAGAGCACCTAAATGTAGTGTAAAGAAATGTTGTCAATGTTCACAGTTTTTTAAGCAGGACCTGTAATCCCTCAGTCTGTCACCTTAAAATGCTATATGAAGGAATCACACTGGAAATCTGGCATGGAGCTCTAGGACTTTGTCTTTGAGCAACTGCTACCTTTAAAACCCATTGCATTCATGTCTCTCCCTTTAAACCGTCTGGGGGAAACATGACTCAATATAACCCCATGATTAACCAAACCACGTTGACCACAACAACTTCAGCCAGAATGACCTAAGAAGGTGTGGGATTACAGGGGAAACAGTTAGCAATTAGCCTGGGTTAAACACTATCTGCGAAGAGTGATTGGTGTGCTCAACTCACAAAAGTTTTTGCAGTAGAAAAAGGTATTTGGGTGCTGGGTTCAAAAGGCAAACATTTGAAAAAAGGACGAACCTGAACTCACTGGAATATTCTTTTGAGTATTTTTTTTAGCAGCAGAGGTCAGAGCAAACGGACGTGTTTCGGCGACAGGCTTCGTCAGCGGTTATTTTTTAAACGTATCTGCCCACACACGCTGTGGCATAAAACTGGATCTACACACACACACACACACACACACACACACACACACACACACACACACACACACACACACACACACACACACACCCAGTGGCATAATTGTGATACAGGCTGTGTCTAGTCATCATTGACTGTTTTTGATCTTATTGTGAAAGTTGTTGAACCCTCAGATTGCATTAGGTGAGTCGTAGACACACCATTGTGGATAATGATAGGATGTGTTCAGGGAAGCTGTGTGAGTCAGTGAGCAGAAGTGAGACCTTGCATGTCTACAGACTCAATGGCTGTGTTTACACAGGCAGCCCAATTCTGAGATATTTTTTTCTCCACTAATTGCTATTTTGACCAATCAGATCAGCTCTGAAAAAGATCTGATGTGATTGGTCAAAAGAACAATTAGTGACCAATTAGTGTAAACGCAGCCAAAGACGAGACATGGAGGAAATGGACGTGAGCAACATGTAGTGAAGTTCAGTAAGTAGCCTTTTTACTGTAACACTTGGTGACCTGTCCTATACAAGACAGCCATATGTTAGGTATGAGCCTACATCACTTGAAGCAGTATTGGGCCTGAAAATGCACATAAACTATGTATAGTCCATGTATGGGGATGTTGTTGCTGTGTTCACTTATCAGCATCACATGGGGCCAGGAGACTCCCAATACAACCCAGCATGGAACATGAGCTTATAGCTGCAACCCATCAGAGCAGTCGCTCCACTGTCTGTCAACTCAGCCTCTCTTTTGTTCTCTTCTCTGAGGGCCCAATGTGACCCTAATGGTGCTTTTAAAAATTCATACATACACAACGGCTCTGTTCTTCTCTCTCCTTCAGCAGGAGTCACTAATTAACTCATCCTATATGATTAAGGTCTGTGTCTCCGCTCATCACTGCGTGACCCAGTGCCCACATTGTAGTGTCCCCGACATAGAAAGCTCTTATTATCCACCACAGATGGGAGGCACTAATGGAATTCCTACAGAATGTTGCACATGTGTAAGATCTGACTGGAACTGTAATTATTTACCCTGCTGTTGAAAGGAAGAGGATCCATCATGAAGTCAATGTGACTCAGTGTGGCTAATCTGTCCATGTGCTCTTCTACTTTGTAGATAGTTCTATTTTTAATTAGGAGGACTTCTTTACTGTGCCCTTGCACTTATCAGCATGTTGCCTTTTTAATGAACCCTGCCTCCAAAGTGTATTGATGAATGTCACGTTAGCTCGGTGCTAGGTTACTCATAACCACAGCTTTTCTAATGTATTCTATGGAAAGTAGATCTGTGCATCTGGAGACGGATTACAACAAGAACAGTGCTATGACTCTGTCTCTGTTCTCCACTCACTCTCTGATCCCATGCCCAGTTGCAGTCCATGACATCACACAGCAGTTGCTGTAGTCAGGGGTCGCGTGTCCCTATCAGTGGCAGGACACTTAAGCAATAAGGCCAGAGGGAGTGTGGTATATGGCCAATATGCCACGGCTAAGGGCTGTTCTTTGCACGACGCAATGCGGAGTGCCTGGATACAGCCCTTAGCCGTGGTATATTCGCCATATACCACACTCCCTCTGGCCTTATTGCTATTATGAACTGGTTACCAACGTAATTAGAGCAGTAAAAATAAATGTTTTGTCATACCCGTGGTATACGGTCTGATATACCACAGCTGTCAGCCAATCAGCATTCAGGGCTCGAACCACCCAGTTTATAATAACCTTTATAGCACAGCAGCACAAGACAAGGGCCCCTCGGGAACTATCCCAGCCCACCCTTCCTGCACGCTCTCTACTCTGGCTCCACTCCACTGAAGCTAAACAGTCCCTCATGTTTCCTATCGAAAAAAGCTATGAAGCGCATATTTCTGCTCTGATATAATACAGTTTGGCAGTGCAGTTTTTGTTTCTGACCACACCCCTGTTGTAGTTGTCATAGACTGCTACCTGTGAACCAATGGAATTGTAAGTTTGCTCCTTTGATCACTTCTCCAGCTGCTTCTTAAAGGACCAGGACCAAGTCTCTCTTGTTGCATGCTGGATGCTAGCCATGGTCCTGCTCATCCCAATATTATCTGAGGAAGATTTACTGTGGCAGATATGGAGCTAGCCAAGCCTGCGGAACAATACATATGTTGTCTGCCGTAAATGTGTCCGCTCTAACTAGGGATGGTTTTACACAGACCAGGTGGATGTACACACGGTACACCCAAGTAAATCATTCAGACTTTTTAATGGTTCCCACTCCAGTCTCATGTATAACGTGGAAGTTTGAGCATCGAAGAATACCTGGAATGTTCCACGGTCTGCTGTTTGACCCTAGGTTGCTTCCTTCACCTTGAATAATGTGTCAGATTAATGCGTGGGTTCCAAGATGCATTTCTTCCTCGATAGAGCAGGAAGTGAAGTAGGGATACTGGTTGCTGGTTGGCTGTCACGTCTGACCTGTACTTTTTGGATGGGGCAGGTTAGCTAGGTCATGGCTAGAAGGGGTACAGCTTTTGTCAAGTTAAAGTAAAAATGAAATAGCATTTTAGCTAACCCTAACCCTTTTCCTAACCTGCTACGTTAAGTCTTTGATGATTGTCTTAAAGCTCCCTGGAGCACATCTCATTCACAGCCTGTCATCTAGCCTTTCAACATCTCACCCTGACTGGTTTCCACATCATCAACTCCTATCCAGTACTCCAATAGTATTGACTTGGCACTCTAATGCAGTTTCACCTCAATATGCTCAATATGGGAACATTGTGTGTTAACTTTTCCTCTGTGTCTGCCAGTGGACAGTTTGTCTGGCGGGCGAGTCACAAATAGAGCTGTGAGGTCACTGATGCCGGCTGCGATCCGGACGTGTTCGTGTGGCCCAGCCCTACCAGTAGCAAAGCGTCCTGGGTTCTGCCGCCAGTGGCGCGTCCTCCAGTGAAGTATGAATAAGAGCAGGGAGGTGTGCTCCCGCGGTCTCCGGCCCATTTACTCGGACACTCTGCCCATCAGGCTGCGGTGGCTCAACCCGTCCTGGCGCGCCTCCGCCTTGCGTTAGCACGCTAACCACCCGTTTTAATAGCGCGCGTGTTAGCAGGAACCGAGCTGAAGTGAACGGCGGTCGCGATGCTAGGCTAAGGGAGTGGACCGAGCGGCCCGGTTGTTTTCTCCCCATTCCAGATGCACGAAGTGCAGCTCAAAAAGTGATTCACGGAGGAATTTGTTTACTTGCGGCGGAGGCTACAAATAACTGCAGGGTTTATAAAGGGTGAATAAGGACTTCCCCTCCAGGCAGCTGTACAACACAAACAGAGCCAGAGGGGAATTACTGGACTCTTATTAAAGCACACCACTAAACATGTTACAGCAGGTCCACATGGATTGCATTACCCAATGGACACTCTCCCACCCCCCCCCCCCCCCCCCTCAGGGTTTCTTGCTGCAGCTCCATCATTTTGGGGCCATTTGCTTGGAGCATTCTGAGGACATGTTGGTTTCTGTGCTGCTCCCAGCCTGTTGTGTGTGTGTGTGTGTGTGTGTGTGTGTGTGTGTGTGTGTGTGTGTGTGTGTTGTGTGGTGAGGCTCCTGTGTCAGCAAAATGATACATTTCCTGTATAATGCATGCATAAAGATCTATTCCATGTTATTAGACTGAATGAAATATGGCCCTGAGGTGTACTTGATCAAAGAAATGTCTTGAGGTTGGCTCACGGTGGTTGTTATCCCAGATTGGTTGACCCACAAACATGCCCACCCCTACCAGTCTTTTCCAACATGGACATTTAACTTTGTGTCGCCTGCATGGATTTGCTCTCATCCCCTCTCTCTTCTCTGTCCTCTGCAGGCATTTGGGAATGCAAAAACTGCCCACAACAACAACTCGAGTCGCTTTGGCAAGTTCATCCAAGTGAATTACCAGGAGAGTGGCACTGTCCGAGGGTGAGAAAGACCCATTCAGATATTACATTTCAAGTCATTGTTTACCTTGTTTGACCTACAGCTCCTACATCCCAGTTGACTGGCTATGTCCCCTGGCTCCTCATCTATATGAATCTATATTCAGGCACCGATGACGTGGACGTTAAGGCAGCCCTCTGATTCAGAGAGGTTCGGGGGCTGCCTTAATCAGCGTAAATGTGGAAGACAAATTTCGGTTGAATGCATTCAGTTGCGCAACTGACTAGGTGTCCCCATCCCCTGTCTTATTCTGTGTCCCCTGTCTATTCTATGTCCCCTGCTAACACATCTATAGTCCCTCAGTTCTACATCTATACTCATCCTTGTTACAGTTCTACATAGCCTCCATAGTGAATTTGGTGGCAGCTCAGAGTGCATTGTCCAATGCCAATATCTGATCAAGTTGGTCCCGATATTCCCCCCATGTTGTGACTGACGCCAGGTCTGTGCTGTTTGTTCCAGAGCCTATGTGGAGAAGTACCTTCTGGAGAAATCAAGACTGGTCTACCAGGAGCACAATGAACGGTAAGCATTCACACTGAATCATCCTACTGCCACACACACAATCATCATCATACACTATTGGACCGTAGTATCGTATTAGTGCAGAACACTAAGGACATAACGTTGTATTCACATAGAATCAGACATTGATCATTTCCATAATCGTGTTGTAGACTGGGTACATGTTGTGGTGTTGGAACACTTACACAGTAAACCACACTGGGTAAACAAATACACAATGAATGACTAGTTGGAGAATCATTTATTTTCACCACAGTGTAAAAAAGTGAAGGTCTCTGAATTCGCACTGTCTATATAGAGACAATTTGATAAGCTAGAATCCAGAATTGAGTAGCTCTCACAAACTAGGCCAGATCCTTCCACTGAGGTTGTCTTTGCTGCGAGAACTTCAACTCAGTGTGAATAAGAACTCCATTCTATATAAAAGGGATCATGTGGGAATGATTGCGTCACATGAAATTGAGTGTCTCTAGAACCACACACACATACACTCTCAAAACAGAGGGTGAACTCAATCATGTTTGGATCCCACTGCTGCCACCAACCACCAATGCGTTTAGACGTTGACACTTTCTTCGAGGAATCCAATTGTCCATTCGTGCTAGAAAGTCCTTTCCTACAGTAGGTGTGAGTTTCAGTTGGTCACAGCAGGGTCAGTGACAGAAATGTGGTGCCAAATTGATCCTGACACAAGTGTGGACCTGGACTGGAGCCTCCTGCAGTTCATGTTCCAATACTGTAGTATTTACTTATTGTTATTATTATTATTATTATTATTATTATTATTATTATTATTTTTATTTTTTTTACGTTTTATTTAACTAGGCAAGTCAGTTAAGAACAAATTCTTATTTACAATGACGGCCTAACCCGGCCAAACCCGGAAGACGCTGGACCAATTGTGCGCCCCCCCTTGGGACTCCCAATCATGGCCGGATGTGATACAGCCTGGAATCGAACCAGGGACTGTAGTGACACCTCTTGCACTAAGATGCAGTGCCTAAGACCGCTGTGCCACTCGAGAGCAAAGTAGCTGTCTCACAATTCACCATATCCTGAAAACTCTTAACAAATATGGACTTTTCCACTGTAATTCTGTGGTCCTTCACAGTTTATGATTGTGTCCTAAAGGAAGTTAACGCCAAGTATCAAGTACAGTTTGACATCAACAAGTGTTCAACAGAATCAGTTTAGATGATGGTGTATTACCCAGCCAAGCTCAGGCTGTGTGAAGCATTTCTCAGCAGCCCAAAGTGGGGTTGACAGTAATGTGCTGTGCAGGCTGGATGGTGTCGCGAAGGTTAACCTCACTCTGGGGGGGCTAAAATGGGGGGGGGGGGCTCTTATTGAGATAGATGTCTGACTCCAGGCTCCCACTACAGCTGCAGCACGGTTCTGCCCTCTGACCTCAACGCTACACACTCAGTCTTGTACAGCTAACCTTGTGGGGGGACACAATTCAGTCCCATTCAAAATCCTATTTTCCCTAACACTTAACCCTAACCCTAACACTAATTCTAACCTTAACCCTAAACCCCCTAGGAATAGCATTTGACCTTGTGGGGACTAACAAAATGTCCCCAGTTGGTCAAAGTTTTGTTTGTTTACTATTCTTGAGTGGACTTCTGGTCCCCACAAGAATAGTTAAACACGTCCATACACCCTCAATGAGACAACTTGTCCCTATTGGACAATCCAGTGTTTGTTTGTCTTGTTAGTAAAAACCAATGATGTAAAGTGTTAATGTTTTCTGACCTTCTTGCCTTTCAGGAACTACCATGTGTTTTACTACCTGCTGGCAGGAGCAAGTGAGGAGGAGAGGAGCGCCTTTCACCTCAAAAAGCCTGAAGAATATCATTACCTCAACCAGGTGAGAGATCCAGTAGGACTTCAACACTGTAGCCAAGACAGATCTGTAGCCCCTTCTCACGGACTGGTGATTGGACGGGATGTATCTGACTGTGTCTGTCTGTCTGTGCATGACACATGGTTGTCTCTGGGTTTTGTCTCTGTGTCTGTACCAAAAGATTTGTCTATATGGTCTTTCTGACTGACTAGTTGTTTCTGGGTTTTGTGTGTGTGTGTGTGTGTGTGTGTGTCGTCTGTGTGAATCACGCAGCTGCCTGTTCCCAGAGGCCCACAGTGGATGTCGACCAGACCTATTTCTCTCTCTCTCCACAAACAGGAAGCAGAGGAAAGCAAAGAGCAGAGGAAACATTACATTGTTGGTTCCTTTCAGCAGCTCCTATAGTCTCTCTCACACACAGAGGCTTTAACAGAGCCTAATCCCTCAGCCACCAGAGAGAGACACAAGGCACTGAGCCCTCTCATTACCATGACACTGCCTTGTGGCCCAGTTCATCTGCTGGCTTTTGGCGTGTGGATGTTGGTTGGTCTGTGGAGTCTATGTACATGTGGGTTTGCATATCTACATGTGGATGTCTTTTTGTGTGTGTGTGTGGAACCCGCAGCACGACAGGGTCCCTCTCCGTGTCTCTCACAACACTCTGCCATCTCTGTTATCCCCACTCCTCTAATCCCAAGGGGATCCAACGAAGTCTAACCAATCACAAAAGAACACACACACTTAGAAACATGCAGAAGGAAAAGCTGACTGGCTGGTCTACCCCTCTGTGTCATGCCAAGCTGCCAAACCCATTACAAGCTGATACACATGCAGATATATATACATACACACACATACATACATACATACATACATACATACATACATACATACATACATACATACATACATACATACAAATATTACAAGCTGATACACACACACACACACACACACACACACACACACACACACACACACACACAAACCCATTACAAGCGGGGTGCAAAGTGTGGAATGTTGATGTTGTTCAAAACTTGTTGCACCTCTGCCAGCTCCGGAGCTCAGATGTTCATATCATAACATGGAGATCCAGCCCCCCCCCCCCCCCCTCCCCCCCACTCTGACAACCTGACGCCCATTCTGAGAAGGGTGTGAATTCCTTCCATTTCTCCGGTGTGTGGTCTCTCTCTCTCTCTCTCTGTCTCTGTCTCTCTCTCTCTCTGTCTCTCTTTCTGTCTCTCTTTTCCAAAGTGTATATTGTAACCCAGTCACTCAGAACAGCTTACAGTATTTCACAACTTCACATTCTAAGGGGTTCAGAAAATCTGTTTACAGGCAAAATAAGCCATTTTGAAACAGCAATTTGCAGAGCAATTTGTTCTCATAGCTATAGCATAGCTCTCTATCCATATTTTTTGCCCTTATTCTTCATAATGCAGTCACCACACATTAGAATAATCCTATGGCTAATTTCAGTGGTTCTATTAGCTTAGCATACTGTATGTATGGTGTCAGAATTAAAGCATGTTTCATCCCCATCGGTTTCTCACCATGTGTTCTATGTCCCATGCTTCTGTCTGTGTGTTTGTGTGCATTGAGAGAGTGTGTCTGTGTGCTTTAAGAGTGTGTTTTTGTGTGCATTGAGAGAGTGTGTGTTTGTAGGACGGGCCCCAACGCGAGGTTTAAATATGACTTAATTCCCTCTACTAACTGCATGTCCCTTCCAGTTCCATGTGTATAGTGTGTGTGTGTGTGTGTGTGTGTGTGTGTATGGAATGCTGTGCTGCCTAACCCTAACCCCCATCTACTCTACCTTTTTAACCCTCTCCAGATGACAAAGAAAGTCCTGAGACTGCACTGGGAGAATTACTATGAGAGCGACGCGGTCAGTATACATCTCTCTGGACGAGACTGTGTTGCGTGTTCACCAATCACCTGTAGGAGTTTTGGTTATCAAAACTAATAATCACTGGCTTCTCCCTCACAACTACATTGTCATCACAAGCTCGTGTTCCCCTGTCACATTCTGTGCACTACCACACGCCTTTCTCCTTGCTTTTCCCTTTTGTTGTTGTTCTTCCTGGTTTGGGTTCTGTCCACTTCCTCAGTTGTGTGTAGCCTGTCCCAGTCTCTTTTCCTTCGATCTCTGTTCTGATCTTCTGGTTGGATTATTTGGTCGTTGACTAGATTGATTCGATGGAAACATCGTCTAGTTTGGCTTATTTGGTCGTTAACTAAATGGAAAGATCATCTTGTGGTTGGCTTATTTGGTCATTGACTAGATGGAAGGATAGTCTTTAAGGGAGTTTACATACTGCACTGTATGTGGATATATACTGTAAACCAGGGGCCTCCAACCTCAGTCCTGGAGAGATACTGGGTATGCAGGCTTTTGCTCTAGACCAGCTCTAACACACCTGACTCAGCAAGACGTGGTTCAGATGGAAGACCAGCTCTAACACACCTGACTCAGCAAGACGTGGTTCAGATGGAAGACCAGCTCTAACACACCTGACTCAGCAAGACGTGGTTCAGATGGAAGACCATGAACAGTTCATGATTTAAAACAGGTGTCTTGGTGCTGGGCTGGACAGTCAGTATCTCCTGTACTGGGAGTTGGAAACCCCTTATCTATGCCTACTGTACCCACCTTAGTGAGGACGCTACTAGTACAGTATGTCTACAACACACCACACACACACCACAAACACACCACACACACACACACACACACTGGTACCCTGGGTCACCACTCACTCAGCCATGAACTAGTGTTAATATTAATACAGGGAACCTGGAGTATCCTGGTCAGAATCTGCCAACAAACAGATTGAGCAGATTGAATGAGAGCATGGCGATAAGCAGCCGTCCAAACATTCCCCTGTTTGGCCCGGTACTTGTTGACATAGCCTCGCAGTAGCTGACCCGTGAACCCCCCCCCCCCCCCCCGCGTGTGTGTGTGTCACAGGTGGCCGGTGGCACCTTAATTAGGGAGGAGTGGCTCATAGTAATGGCTGGAATGGAGTAAATGGAATGTTATCGAACACATCACACACCTGGTTTCCATTTATTCCAGACATTATGAGTCCGTACTCCCCTCAGCAGCCTCCTAGTGTGTGTGTGTGTGTGTGTGTCGTGCATCCAGGGAGCAGGCTCACACGGACAGTCGTTTGTTCAGAGCTTTCCTGCTCTTGACCACCATAGGATTGATGACTTGTGAACTTTTGACCCTTTGACACTAATCAGAAGGCAGTGGAACATGGAGGGGGAGCTCTATTCAAATGATTGTGTCAGTGTGTGGCCTACTACCTGGGCACAGACAGACACTGACTCTCAACCACACACACACAGACTCTCAACCACAAGGGAGGATCAAGGTCACCTTCTGTGGGGCTATATCAACAAGTTTCCATTTTGAGCCAACAAGCCTCTCATGTTAGCAGATGGATAAATAGTCATCCTGAGCAGTCGATGACCAATACAGCCTGGCTACAGGTGTCTGAGTTGGGGTGTGCTGATACAGCCTGGCTACAGGTGTCTGAGTTGGGGTGTGCTGATACAGCCTGGCTACAGGTGTCTGAGTTGGGGTGTGCTGATACAGCCTGGCTACAGGTGTCTGAGTTGGGGTGTGCTGATACAGCCTGGATACAGGTGTCTGAGTTGGGGTGTTGCTGATACAGCCTGGCTACAGGTGTCTGAGTTGGGGTGTGCTGATTGATGTAGTGATGGGTGTTCTGGTTGTCTGTGAATGGCATGCTCACCATATACATATTCCATAGCCTTGAATCAGTGTAGTGCTTCACCAATCATCTCATCGATCACAATACATGCAAAGACATTTCCCCCAATGTCTCCAGGTATGTGTTTGTGTTTTTGTGTTGATGTGCACATCTGCAACATGGGGACAGGCAAGGCTACTACTTTGTTTTAGGAAAATGGCTCTGGGGGATGTTGAACACTGAATTATTATCTACTATCTTGTCATTAAAGAAAGGGAAGTCAAATAATGTACAAGATACCACTGAAAGAATTTGTACTTTTGCAGTATTGGAATATTACGGCTCTATATACATATTAGTACATTATGATCATTGTCTAATGATAGTTCTATTGTAATATACTGTGTATCAAAGACGCAGTCGTTCATTGTTTTTCTACCCTTCACTGACATTGTGGAATTCTAGAGGAGTGTGAGCTATGCAATGCATGAAGTGTCTGTAAAACAGACTTGCCAATCTGGAAATATACCTTTCATTTCCCCCGTAGCGTGTGTGTGTGTGATAAACAGCTATGTAGCGTGTGGTGTGTTTCTATTCCTCTGGAGAGGAGAGGTGTGTCTTCCTCTGGAGGGGATGCCATTTCCTTACCACCTTATCATTTCCTTACATTCTGCCCTCCTGGTGTTGTAAGCAGTCATACCATCTGATTCAAACTCTCATCCACCAAGGGTCACCTCAAAGCCAAAGTTATTCAGATGTTTTCACACCTCAAAGTACTCCAACTGTATGTTGCATGATGAGTCCAACAATACCATCTGTTGTGTACAGTAGATCCCACTATAATTCAAGCCCTGATGACAGGGAAGGATAGGCACCATCTTATGTAATCATTTAAGTTGCTGCTTATCTTTCTCATTTCACTATCACCTTAAAGCAGGGGTGGGAACTCCAGTCCTCCATGGCCTGATTGGTGTCACTCTTCTTCTCCATCCCTGGCAAACACAGCTGATTAATCACATGGCATTCTAAACTGAAGATCATGATTAGGTGATTATTGGAGTCAGGTGTGTTAGCTGGGGCAAAACTGTGACACCAATCAGGCCCTGGAGGACTGGAATTGCCCAGCCCTGCCTTAAAGGGATACTTGGGGATTTTGGCAATGAGGCTCTTTATCTATACTGAACAAAATATAAACGCAACATGCAACAATTTCAAAGATTTGACTGAGTTACAGTTAATATAAGGAAATTGGTCAATTTAAATAATTTCATTAGGCCCTAATCTATGTATTTCACATGACTGGGAATACAGATATGCATCTGTTGGTCACAGATAACTTAAAAAAAGATAGTGGCGTGGATCAGAAAACCAGTCAGTATCTGGTGTGACCACCATTTGCCTCATGCAGTGTGACACATCTCCTTCTCATAGAGTTGATCAGGCTGTTGATTGTGGCCCGTGGAATGTTGTCCCACTCCTTTTCAATGGCTGAGCTAAGTTTCTGGATATTGGCGGGACTTGGAACACGCTGTTGTACACGTCAATCCAGAGCATCCCAAATGTGCTCAATTGGTGACATGTCTGGTGAGTATGCAGGCCATGGAAGAACTGGGACATTTTCAGCTTCCAGGAATTGTGTACAGATCCTTGCGACATGGGACCTTGCATTATCACGCTGAAACATGAGGTGATGGTGGCGGATGAATGGCACGACAATGGGCCTCAGGATCTCGTCACGGTATCTGTCTTTTCAAATTGCCATCGATAAAATGCAATTATTTTCGTTGTCCGTAGCTCATGCCTGCCCATACCATAACCCCACCTCCACCATGGGGCACTCTGTTCATAGCGTTGACGTCAGCAAAACACTTACACGTGGTCTGTGGTTGTGAGGCCGATTGGCCATACTGCCAAATTCTCTAAAACAACGTTTGAGGCGGTTTATGGTAGAGAAATTAACATTAAAGTCTCTGGCAACAGCTCTGGTGGGACTTTCCTGCCGTCAGCATGCAAATTGCATGCTCCCGCAGATGAACTTGTGGATACCATTTAAAAAATTTTGCTAGCATGCTAGCAGAACTTTTTGATACCCTTCTTATTTCTCTGCTAGCATTGCACTATCGCTAGATAGCATCATCTTGTGCAACTACCTTTAACTTCCTTCATACTGGACACAGATACATAAAAATGGTATCCATTTGTTCATCTGACTCTGAGGAAGTAGATAAAGGGCCTCATTGCCAAAACCCCGAAGTATCTCTTTAACATGCTGCAATTTAGCTGCTATCATAACTCTGCTACATGTAGCTTTATACTGTACAACCTTATTCAATCATGCCTATTTTATAATACAGTGCACCATGTCTCAGTATTTAATACCAATCATAGTTCAGTCAGGACAGATTCTATAGTCTTGAGAACAGATTGTCATTACTGTCCTTTGAATGTAATCATGGAGTTGAATGCCCTAGTTGATGTAACTCTGGGACTGAAGCCAGTTGAATTAAACCTGTTAAAGAGAACATGCTGCCTTCAGGGCTACACACCACAGGGGTGTGTGTGTGTGTGTGTGTGCACCTCATTAGAAGCCTCATTGTACCTGGATACCCAAACTCTCCTCTTCCATATTGTTTTCTCTCCACAGCCTTCTTTTCAGCACTTACCCCTGCAGACCCTGTAAAGGCACTTACCCCAGCAGACCCTGTAAAGGCACTTACCCCAGCAGACCCTGCAAAGGCACTTACCCCAGCAGACCCTGCAAAGGCACTTACCCCAGCAGACCCTGCAAAGGCACTTACCCCAGCAGACCCTGCAAAGGCACTTACCCCAGCAGACCCTGCAAAGGCACTTACCCCAGCAGACCCTGCAAAGGCACTTACCCCAGCAGACCCTGCAAAGGCACTTACCCCAGCAGACCCTGCAAAGGCACTTACCCCAGCAGACCCTGCAAAGGCACTTACCCCAGCAGACCCTGCAAAGGCACTTACCCCAGCAGACCCTGCAAAGGCACTTACCCCAGCAGACCCTGCAAAGGCACTTACCCCAGCAGACCCTGCAAAGGCACTTACCCCAGCAGACCCTGCAAAGGCACTTACCCCAGCAGACCCTGCAAAGGCACTTACCCCAGCAGACCCTGCAAAGGCACTTACCCCAGCAGACCCTGCAAAGGCACTTACCCCAGCAGACCCTGCAAAGGCACTTACCCCAGCAGACCCTGCAAAGGCACTTACCCCAGCAGACCCTGCAAAGGCACTTACCCCAGCAGACCCTGCAAAGGCACTTACCCCTGCAGACCCTGCAAAGGCACTTACCCCTGCAGACCCTGCAAAGGCACTTACCCCTGCAGACCCTGCAAAGGCACTTTCCCCTGCAGACCCTGCAAAGGCACTTTCCCCTGCAGACCCTGCAAAGGCACTTTCCCCTGCAGACCCTGTAAAGGTGGTTATAAATTGCTACTCCTCTTATTGCCTTTGCCAGCATGCCAAATTTCCCCTGAAAGTTTAGCAGAAAAAGCCAGCTGAATTTTCCACTGCATGAGCAGAACATGCATATGCTGTCGTTCACCAGCCCCCTAAAATCTGACCAGAAATGCATCTCTGTCTCCGGTTTGTTAGACCAAACTTCCTTATGACATGCTCTTATAAGTCACTCAGCTTGTCTCTGTGTCATGCCACTGATCTGTCTTAGGAGAAGCCTGTCACAAAAAGTAATCTTCACTTCTTGGGTGGACATTTTCTCTTACGGTAGTCGCTGGTACAGTATGTAGTGTTGGTGATGGCACAGTACTGGCTAGTACAGCATCTACTGTATCAGCTCTGCTGAGCACACTGGGCTGACTTACTGTCGCACTGATTTTGTGCTACAGTTGCAGTGTTATTTGAGCCAAAATGGCTACCATGTGGTAAAGCCAAAATGGCTGCCATATGGACACTGATAACACCTGGTCTCCTGTCATTGGCCCATGCAGGACTGCTTCACAGTGGAAGGGGAGGACCTGAAGCACGACTTTGAGAGACTGCAGCTGGCCATGGAGATGGTTGGATTCCTGCCTGCCACACGCAAACAGTGAGTACACACACACACACACACACACGCACACTAAATCTCACCACTCATGAAATTACAAACACAGGCAAAGGAATCATAGTCACAGGTAAATTACCAGGATACGCTGTCCAAAAGCTCTAACCAGTTTCTGTGTTGAAACGAGCCAGGTTTCTGTGTTGGAACGAGCCATGTTTCTGTGTTGGAACGAGCCATGTTTCTGTGTTGGAACGAGCCATGTTTCTGTGTTGGAACGAGCCAGGTTTCTGTGTTGGAACGAGCCAGGTTTCTGTGTTGGAACGAGCCAGGTTTCTGTGTTGGAACGAGCCAGGTTTCTGTGTTGGAACGAGCCAGGTTTCTGTGGTGAAACGAGCCAGGTTTCTGTGGTGAAACGAGCCAGGTTTCTGTGGTGAAACGAGCCAGGTTTCTGTGGTGAAACGAGCCAGGTTTCTGTGTTGAAACGAGCCAGGTTTCTGTGTTGGAACGAGCCAGGTTTCTGTGTTGGAACGAGCCAGGTTTCTGTGTTGGAACGAGCCAGGTTTCTGTGGTGAAACGAGCCAGGTTTCTGTGGTGAAACGAGCCAGGTTTCTGTGGTGAAACGAGCCAGGTTTCTGTGGTGAAACGAGCCAGGTTTCTGTGGTGAAACATGCCTTGTTTCTGTCCCATAGGATCTTTTCTCTGTTGTCGGCCATTCTTCACCTGGGGAACATCCGCTACAAGAAGAAGACCTACCGAGATGACTCCATTGACATCTGCAATCCAGAAGTCCTACCTACTGTCTCAGAACTGTTAGAGGTGAGCCTGTTACTGTCTCAGAACTGTTAGAGGTGAGCCTGTTACTGTTGAAATGATTCCTTATTATGTTTACATTTGACATGTTAGTCATTTAGCAGATGCTCTTATCCAGATCCACTTACAGTTAATGCATTCATGTTAAGATGGCTAGGTGAGACAACCACATATCACAGCCATAGACCATTTCTTCTCAATAAAGGAGCTATCAACCAAGTCGGTGCTAGTAAGAAAATACATGTGTGAGTTTAAGTTCAAGAAAGGCAAGGCTTTATATAATTTAATTTTTTATTTTCTTGTTTTATAATGGATAAAACAGAAGTTGAATTGAATGAGACCTACGTAGTGTGGAAATCTATTCCTCAAATGTGTTCCCATCCACACAAGCACTTTGTTTCTCAGAGTCAGGATGTTTTAAGATGCATTTGCAGTGACATACTGTACTGTGCGCAAGGCTTTTCAGTACCCAGCCACTCGGTGGAAAATGCAATTCCTCGGTCAGGAATTTGGTTTGCATGCAGCGTGTAATTACATAATTTCTAATTCTGTCATCCGTCTACAAATATTCTGTAGTCACAACACTATTTCTCTCTCTCTGCCTCAGTTTATGAATGATCGTTTTTCCAGTGAACATGTGATGTGAAGGGACAGAAGTCAGGACTTATAAGGGCAGATGTATTTTCAGAATCCTGATCCAACCATCGTTGAGGTTTGCAGGAAAGCAACAGGAGCAGCTAGTGGCTAAGGAACATGGCTTGTGCTCATGTGAAAGAACATATGTTCCCCAAATGGGTTGGGTCAGAGTCAGTCAAGCATCTTACAGATAAATGGAAATCCATTTAAAAATAATGTTAAAATTAGATAAATGAGATGTGTAATGATTTATACAGCTTACTTGTGATTTAAAATATGAGATGGTTTGTAATCAGTATTTAAGTACCTTCAGATAAAGTGTTGCTGTGATTCCTTCACAAGGGTTGCACAATTCCTGGAACTTTCAGTAAGTTCCCTGGCTTTCCTGATATCCCGTTTTGGAAGATAACCGGGAATGAGGAGGGAATAAAGCAGGAAATCCGGAATCCTACAACCAGGTTTTCTGTTAAACCAGGGAATTTATTGAACGTTCCAGGAATTTTGCAACCATAGTTGGGACATAGTCTACATCCAAGAGAAGTGCACCGTGCTGGGACATGGCCTACACTCATCCTGTAACTAGAGGGGAGAAGAGGCAGTTAATTGGATAGTGCCGGCCGCTGGCCTTCTTGTGTCAATAACTAGGAATAAGTCTTTCTCATGACCGTGAGTGCCCTCCCCACTAAACATAGCAGGGCACATATCCACCCTCGTTACCTAAACATTTGGCTGAATGAAAGCTGTTGTCGGGCTTGGTGTGTGTACAGAAGAAGAATGGGCTTTGGGTTTCTGAGACAGAAATTGCTTTCAACTGTGAAATTAATTGTGGTCTCTTTTTTGTACAGGTCAAGGAGGAGATGCTATTTGAAGCCCTGACGACGAGGAAGACCATGACAGTGGGAGAGAGGCTGATCGTGCCCTACAAACTGGCTGAGGTGAGACCAAGTCAACAGCACAAACCTGAAACTCATCCCAAACATTCTCAACCCTTAGTGCAACGAAGAGGCACGGTCAAATACTCCACCTTACCTCAAGACGTACCATTCCTCAACCCAGTCCCAAAGTATTCTTGACAATTTGATCATCAAGACATATTGCATTATTCTGCATTGGTAAATGCTAAGGAATAGTAGGCACCCTGCCTATCTAAATAACGATATAGGGGAAACACTGGGTCCCAGGGCAGGCTGTGAAGGAGCTGGAGTCAGAGCTGGTCTGTTTGTCAGTCTCTGTCGTCTGTCTGTCTGGTTGAGTCTGTCAGTCGGTCTGTCTGGTTGGGTGTGGATAGTTGAGGGATCAGATTGATGTCTACAGTGGGGTAGGCCATAGCGGATGTCAGGGCCGTTTAAAGGGGTCTGCTCTGCAGGGCCAGCGGAACTCACAGCTACACACACACATGCACGCGTACACCACGTCTATAATTTTGACCTTGGAAACACTGAGTAGGGAGTGGGAAGTGGCTGTGTGTAGAGCTGTTAGTTCCACTGGCCCTACCGAGCAGACCCCCTTTAATGGGAGTGTGCTTGTCACCATGCAAACACCTAGATATGGTTTTAAGTTCACCAAAAAAGTATCCTTGAAATGTGCATCCGCATTGCAAGTCAGCCTTACACCAAGCTACTGAAAAAAAGTCCCTTTTGAGAAAGACTGCCACAGCTCTCATTCCAATGGCATAAGTTCCCTTTCTTCAACGCTAGTCCACAAAGGCTGCAGCATCAGAGAGCTGCTTAGTTTGTTTACAGAAACCAGTGAGGGATTCTCTGAAAACAAACACGCCACGGCCATGTAATGCTGACAAGACTCAGCTGAAGACTGACCAACAAGCTCACAAAGTGGAAATCAAAGGCCTATTCTTTTAAGTGTAATTCTAAAGTATAATTATTATTTTTAGTATAATTGCATATTATTACAGTATGTCCACATGTTGGATGGGTATTTTATCTAAATCTTTTCCACAAAGTCGATCCTTTTTCTACCTCCCCAACTAGCATGTGGCTATGCCATATCACAGCATACAACAAACTTCCTCACTACACAAAACGTTTATAATCCACAACACCGCCACTTTATCAACCGTATTATCCAAAACACAGCTACGCCCTCATTCCAGCTGTTTAGGAGCCCTTTTATATGAACAAACAGTGCTGATTGTTCTGGCAGCTCTTTGGGTGGTCCGTTCTGTAAACATTGTTGTAACGGTTGCAACAGTGAACTTTTACTCATTCACCCTATAGTCTCAACTGGTATTTTACTACTTGGAAACTGAAGTACCATGGATTTTTTTTCTCTCTAATTGTGACTCACCACCTGGATTCGGTCTTATGGAGCAACATTTGAAATTGTGTTTTTTACATTAGATAAAAGTACTCAGAGCTACAAAATGCTATATCATAAACTGCATTTGAGGAACAATGGGAAAGTAATTCTGCTTTGAAAGTTGATTAACTTTCGTCAGAGAGCATCGTTCACACGCTCTTAAGTTTTTGCCCCACCCATCTCGTTTTGTTCTCGAAGCGCATACTTGACGCTCTGGCCGATGATTTGTTTACCTATGGATAACATGAAAACAGCCTAACCAGCTCTGCTGGCAACAGTTCCGTTACGCTTTTTTGCTGACGTTTACTGACACCGGCCATATTCAACGGGTGTTGTACACACGTCACGCAATGTTAGCTAACGAGTCAGTCAGCTAACGTTAGCTAGTTAAACCACAATGAACAGTGCCAACAATACCACAGTGCTGGGAGCTAACCAACCAGGTTCAATGTTAGCTAGCTAACATTAGGCTCTAACTAGAAAAGCAAATGGCTCTGGGATACGGATAATAACGTCAGCTAGGAATCCAGCCAGCTAGCTAACAGTAGCTTGAAATGAAACCACTTTCTGTCAAAATTAGAAATGTGTAAAATCTGAAAATGTAGCTAGCTATCTTACCTGTATACATCATCATGCATGATGGATGCGTCTCCCTGTCAGGATTGCCATGCCACGGTTGCCCTTAGTTTGAAGATGTAATCCCGAGACATGTGTTTTCTCCATCTCTTTAGCTATCATAATTCCATTGATTTCAAAACTTGATCCTCCAGGAGGTGGAGAGCAACACTTATGCAGCTCCACTACACAATACATTTTAAAAAAGCCGCGTTCAACAGGATTACCAACACAGAATGGCGAGCTCAAATAGACAGAAGCCTTCTATATGGCAGACCAATCCGAACTCATCTCTTGGCATTTCCAGCCTACTCATTATCTCAGCCAATTATTTCAACTTCTGTGGTTTAACCAACTAGGCTCGTAATTTAACAATTGTATTCGTATTTACAGATGGCATACAAGTTTGTTATTAAGGCACATGAAAGTTCACATGTTCCAAACGGAATTTCTGGCAAAAAATGCATTTTGAAAAAAATGTATTTACGTTCAAGTGGCTCTCCTGTGAAGTCGTGACTTGCGACATACACCTCGTTTCCTGGATCGGGTCTTATCCATTTTGTTATTGAGATATTTAAAAGATTGATGCTCACCGGAATGTTCTGAATACAACTTCCTTTAAATAATGAAAAGGCCTCTCACTTTTGAAGACTCTTGCAAGCAATATAAATAGCATTTTGTATGATCTTTGGGAGTTGCTAGGCAGATCTTTTTGTAGTCGCTAAAAATAAAGTAGTAAATTATGTAAAAGACAGTCATTTCAACTTTTGCTGGACCGTTGTATAATGGCATGTTTTGAGCAACAGTAGACATCTGAAGCTCTGCAGGCACTTATACTGGATATGTACTATACTAACTTCCCACACAATTGGGTCACATTTTTGTGTGTGGTAAATCTATCTCACCTTGTTGATTAATGGACATTCAGGCATGGCAACAGAAAATGACAAACAGCCCTCCACTGTCTGTAATGGTATGAATTAATGACTCCTAATAATTATTAATATTTATTACATTTGTAAAACACTTTTTTCATTATATAGAATAATCTTGAACTGCATAAAATAGTAAATAAAAACCAAATACGATAAAAAAATTACACAACAAGACAGGATAACTGATACAAGGAACAAAGCTGACACTACAAGGGACAAGGAACCCAGATGACACTACAAGGGACAAGGAACCCAGATGACACTACAAGGGACAAGGACACCAAGGAACCCAGCTATCAACAGAAAGCCTTCCTAAAGAGAAACTTGGTTATGTTATTAAAACTTATGTTGCATATTTCGTGTCTATAGTCTATACTGTAGTCAATTGTGAAATTGCCCGTTTTCCACATCGTACTTAGATCAGAAATACTTTTGTGTGAAAACGTCCTTTAGTACTTTGCTATTACACCATCTCTCTCACTCTATTTCCATTTCCTTGTAAAATACATTGTCTCATTCCTTGACACCTCTATGCTATCAGCTGCCTATCCTCAAAGGGGTAATGTTTTCATTGGTGTCTGTTCTACAGTAGATTGGATTGGTACTGCCTCTGTCACTCTGATGGTCATTAGGCAGACTAATGTCATTAATCATGACCAGGAGAGGTGCTGCTGGGACGTAATACAGGGTGCCAGCCCAGGACTCGCCTCCTGTGGCCACTTGCTGAAGCCCCATTGCCACGCCATGAGTCACAATGCTGTGCTTGAAAGATATTAACCAGACTAGGAGCGCTGATCTAGGATCAGGTCCCCCCTGTCCATGTAATCATATTCATTCTGATCAAAACGGCAACACTGATCCTAGACCAGCACTCCAATTCTAAGACACTTTATGAATATGGCCCTGCTCACGGGTCTCCTGGGTCATGTTCTTTAGGCACGTGAAACGGGGAGGGCACTACCTGAGTGTATCTAATAACTTTTGTGTTTTCATTTCGGAGTTGGACATAAGACGGGGACGGAGGACTGACGGGGACGGAGGACTGACGGGGACGGAGGACTGACGGGGACGGAGGACTGACGTGGACGGAGGACTGACGTGGACGGAGGACTGACGGGGACGGAGGACTGGGAACACGACTCTAGTCTTTGTCATATATCTAATATTCATCCATATTACTAAACTCAGCAAAAAAAGAAACGTCCTCTCACTGTCAACCGCATTTATTTTCAACAAACGTAACGTGTAAATATTTGTATGAACATAACATTCTAATGGAATAGTGTTTCCCTGAACAAAGGGGGAGTCAAAATCAAAAGTAACAGTCAGTATCTGGTGTGGCCACCAGCTGCATTAAGTACTGCAGTGCATCTCCTCCTCATGGACTATACCAGATTTGCCAGTTCTTACTGTGAGATGTTACCCCACTCTTCCACCAAGGCACCTGCAAGTTCCCAGACATTTCTGGTGGGAATGGCCCTAGCCCTCACCCTCCGATCCAACAGGTCCCAGACGTGCTCAATGTGATTGAGATCCGGGCTCTTCGCTGGCCATGGCAGAACACTGACATTCCTGTCTTGCAGGAAATCACGCACAGAACGAGCAGTATGGCTGGTCATGTCAGGATGAGCCTGCAGGAAGGGTACCACATGAGGGAAGAGGATGTCTTCCCTGTTCCGCACAGCGTTGAGATTGCCTGCAATGACAACAAGCTCAGTCCGATGATGCTGTGACACACCGCCCCAGACCATGATGGACCCTCCACCTCCAAATCGATTCCGCTCCAGAGTACAGGCCTCGGTGTAACGCTCATTCCTTTGACGATAAACGCGAATCCGACCATCACCCCTGATGAGACTCGTCAGTGAAGAGCACTTTTTGCCAGTCCTGTCTGGTCCAGCGACAGTGGGTTTGTGCCCATAGGCGACGTTGTTGCTGGTGATGTCTGGTGAAGACATACCTTACAACAGGCCTACAAGCCCTCAGTCCAGCCTCTCTCTCAGCCTATTGCGGACAGTCTGAGCACTGATGGAGGGATGGTGCGTTCCTGGTGTAACTCGGGCAGTTGTTGTTGCCATCCTGTACCTGTCCTGCAGGTGTGATGTTCGGATGTACCGATGCTGTGCAGGTGTTGTTACACATGGTCTGCCACTGCGAGGACGATCAGCTCTCCGTCCTGTCTCCCTGCAGCGCTGTCTTAGGCGTCTCACAGTACAGACATTACAATTTATTGCCCTGGCCACATCTGCAGTCCTCATGCCTCCTTGCAGCATGCCTAAGGCACGTTCACGCAGATGAGCAGGGACCCTGGGCATCTTTCTTTTGGTGTTTTTCAGAGTAAGTAGAAAGGCCTCTTTAGTGTCCTAAGTTTTCATAACTGTGACCTTAATTGCCTACCGACCGTTCCACAGGTGCATGTTCATGAATTGTTTATGGTTCATTGAACAAGCATGGGAAGCAGTGTTTAAACCCTTTACAATGAAGATCTGTGAAATTATTTGGATTTTACGAATTATCTTTGAAAGACAGGGTCCTGGAAAAGGGACATTTCTTTTTTTGCTGAGTTTACTTCCATCAGACTCTTCCATCAGACAATGGAATCAACTTCACTTGTGTGGATTTCCTGCTTTAATTATACAATGTTCCAAATATCTGGGCCCCATCTGGTTTGGCTTCAAACAAATAACTAATAAACATCTAGAAATCAAGATGGATTTGTTGCTTGTTTTTCTACCTTGCAATCTTCCAAAAATATAAAACCAAAATATAAAATGCCACATGCAACAATTTTCAAGGAAATCGGCCACCTCCAACGTCGTTTTTAGAGAATTTGGCAGTACCATATGTAACCACGCCAGCCCAGGACCTCCACACAAGAAGCCGGCTTCTTCACCTGCGGGATCTTCTGAGACCAGCCACCTAGACAGCTGATGAAACCGAGGAGTATTTTGGTCTGTAATAAAGCCCTTTTGTCGGGAAAAACCTATTCTGATCGACGGGGTCTGGCTCCCCCAGTGGGTGGGCCTAATCCATAGATTAGGGCCTAATGAATTTATTTCACTTGATCTGATTTCTTTACAGTGAACTGTAACTCAGTAAAATCGTTGTAATTGTTGCATGTGCAGTTTTATATTTTTGTTCAGTATATATTGGAAGAGATTTAGCCTTGTTTGATTGCAAGGTAGAAAAACAAGCAGCAAATCCATCTTGATTTCTAGATGTTTATTAGTTATTTGTTTGAAGCCAAACCCGATGGGGCCCAGATGTTTGGATCATTGTATAATTAAAGCAGGAAATCCACACAAGTGAAGTTGATTCCATTGTCTGATGGAAGTGTTTAGGGTATTCCATGCGTATCTAACTGATCACCCATGGCACCAGGGCCTGTGTTCACAAAGTGTCTCAGAGTAGGAGTGCTGATCTAGGATCAGTTTTGTCTTTTCGATCATAATAAATAAGAGGAGGTTCTGATCCCGGATCAGCACTGCTACTTTGAGATGCTTTCTGAATATGGGCCCATGTCTTTCAGTAGTAACATGGATGAATAGTGAGGTGCAGTAGGTCAGTAGTAACATGGATGAATAGTGGGGTGCAGTAGGTCAGTAGTAACATGGATGAATAGTGGGGTGCAGTAGGTCAGTAGTAACATGGATGAATAGTGAGGTGCAGTAGGTCAGTAGTAACATGGATGAATAGTGAGGTGCAGTAGGTCAGTAGTAACATGGATGAATAGTGAGGTGCAGTAGGTCAGTAGTAACATGGATGAATAGTGAGGTGCAGTAGGTCAGTAGTAACATAGATGAATAGTGGGGGTGCAGTAGGTCAGTAGTAACATGGATGAATAGTGAGGTGCAGTAGGTCAGTAGTAACATGGATGAATAGTGAGGTGCAGTAGGTCAGTAGTAACATGGATGAATAGTGAGGTGCAGTAGGTCAGTAGTAACATGGATGAATAGTGAGGTGCAGTAGGTCAGTATTAACATGGATGAATAGTGAGGTGCAGTAGGTCACTAGTAACATGGATGTGTGATTTTGTATGCTCCTGCAGGCGGGCACGGTGCGAGACTCCATGGCCAAGTCCCTGTACAGCGCACTGTTTGACTGGATTGTGTTCCGGATCAACCACGCACTGCTCAACAACCGGGACTTGGAGGAGAGTGCCAAGGTAAGACCAACGTGACTGCTATCATGCTTTGTTACGACATACTTATGTCTGCTTATAATATATCTATGTCATGCGTTGATGACATGCTCACCTCTCCACTTCATTAAGATTAAGGTCACTTGATTGTTCAATTTCAAGGTCCAACTAAAAGGTTACTTCTGCTTTTAATCCAACCTCTCTGAAAGGCATGCATACATTCAGTGGTGGGAAAAAGTACCCAATCATTCTACTTGAGTACAAGTCTAAAAGTATTTGGTTTTAAATATACTTAAGTATCAAAAGTGCAAGTATAAACCATTTCAAAGTCCTTATATCAAGCAAATCAGACGGCACCATTTTCTTTTTTTTTTTTCATTTACGGATAGCCAGGGGCACACTCCGACACTACTTAAGTAATAGTACTTTACTGCATACATACATATACAGGTTTTGGGGAGGTGTGGGGGGGCTGCCACACTGGGTGTCAAGGGAGCTGTTGTTGGGGCAGATAAGTGCCTTGCTCAAGGGCACAACATTTACCCTCCTTTTGCCAGATTGGTTTCCGTCGGACTCTGGATTCGAACTGGCAACCCTCCGGTTGCAGGCTCACCTCTCTA